>NC_054391.1:7671919-7989983 GCF_001625195.1 Drechmeria coniospora
TGCTGACCGAGAGCTAGCATTATCGTCCTCCATGTCATTCAGGTCTGCGTCCTCTGATTCTATGTAAGACGTCGTTGGCTTCGCATGTCGCAAGGCGGGTTCGTTGGCATCAACCATTTTTTGCCGCTTTTGCGATGCACCATCTGGATTTTCCCCGTGTAATTCCGATGACCGATGCGGTTGCAATTCAAAACCGGCACCATGGTCATGCACAGGTGTCATCGAGACAGCTGCGCTATCGAAGAGAGCAGGATCCATACTCTCGAGTAAATCTGCTTGTTGGGCCAAGCGAGGCTTCTTGTGGTAGCTCTTTCCAACGACAAAGTCCGGGTCGTCGTTCTCTCGTCTAGCCTTCCTTTTGGCGGCTCGGATGGATTTCTGAACTACTTCAGGCACGTCCAGCTCAGGAAGTTTCATCGATTCAGCAGATGGGAGCTGATACGGATCAAACAGAATCTTGTCCGGCGTGTCATCTTGCTCGTAATAGCCCATACCAATTCTCTGGCGTACGAGCACAGTAGGGTCGGGATATGACGAAGTGTTGGGATCGACCGCGTCTGATGACCTAGCCAAGGCTTCAGCTTGAACGGGTAGTATTGTGCCCTCATCGTCATGGGCTAATTCTGCGCAAGTGGCAAAATCGCTTAACGATGATGCATGCCGGTCAACAATCTCGCTTTGATCGCCATACCCATTACCAGCTGAATGTTCAGTAGACATGATGTTGGTAACGCGGGCAGCGCCAGGACCACCCTCGTCATGGATTACCTGCTCGGCCTCCACTTGTCGCGTCAAATCTTGAGCTTTGGCACTGTCGGCTTGCTCCCTCAAACGCTGCATCCTGCGGCTATCCTTGCTCCTGCTTTCTTCTCCTACGGCTTTGAGCCAGGAGAGATTGTGAATGCGAAAGTCGACCAACGCCTCCACACTTCGGTCATCCGCAATGGGTCGCGTGTCATGACCAAGCAGAGTATTCTTGGGGGTGTACGCATTTGGATTGCCTGACCGCCTGCAGCTGCCACAGCTGCAAATGCCAAGACACTTTGGGCACTGCCAATATTCATCCTCGAGAACTCTCTGGGGCATCATGTCGAAGGCCCTGTATAACACCCCGTAGCAGTAGCCTTCGGCGCATCCGGGATTCGTACACTCATGGACCCGGTAGCTGTAATCCTTGTGACAGCATACATGACATCTGCGAATATCGCCTTTCTTCTTCTTCCTTTTTGGCTTCTTTTTGACTTTGTCGCCGCCCACTCCCTGATCTGAGTCGCTTGGTGTCGGCTCACGTTCTGGTTTGGTGATATCCTTCCAAGGGCGCCGTCTCAATGCTTCCTGGCAGATTTGAGCCACCGATTTCTTTCCGGACTTTTGGCGAGCCACTTCGAAGGGAGGAGGAGACGATCCAACATCGATATAGCCATCGTTCATGATGACCACTGCACGCCAGGATTCGTATTTGTCGACCAAATCTGTCCAAGTCCATTGCTCGCACCACTGAAGCCCCGAAAGGCACGCGCAGGATCTGCCCATGGCGTAACACTCCATGCAGACATCGTATGCGTCCTCCTCTCCGGTAACTAGTGTTCGGACGCATTGTTTGCAGGTCAGGAATCGGTTGAATATGTTCGACCGACAATAGGAGCACGTAATGCAAGAATCAAAAGGCAGAAGCTCGACGTCCCTTTCCTTGAACAAGAATACCTCATCAACCAGAATCTCGGAATAGAGCCCCAGAAGTTTCCTGAATTCGCCAGTGAGCTGCTTGGCACGGGGCGAGTTTCGGACGAGGTCGTGGCCGATGCCTATGAAGCTAGTCTGCGTCACTTCCAAGTTCTCTTCCATTTTCCGCAGTTCTGCATGGTATTTCTGGAGGGTGAAATAGACGATAGCTTTGTTCTTGTACTGTTCATCGCGGCAAACGAGCCTTGCTTTGGGCAGTGCCTCATGCAGGGCAAGGTCGAGTGATTCGGTGGTTGTACGGTTCCAAGCCACCTTCATGGTTCGAGTTCCCCTGTTCCAGACTTGGTGGGCGGCAAGTGGGGGGATGAGAATGAAATCGCCAGGGCGTTGCTCGACAATATAGACGTCAAAGGGAGCTTTCTTCCAGGCGTTAATCTGCGCAAAGTGCTTCTCGATTTCAATGTCATGGCCAAGCATTGAAAGGAAGTATTCGCGAACAACCTCCCGGTCTTTGCTCTCTGTCATGAACCAGATGGAGCTTCCACGCTTTTCGCCTGCCCCATCGCCCGACGCCTCTATCATTATGTTTTGACCAATCGAGGCGCACATCTCACGATGCGCAGGTGTGTATGTGCCTTCGTGACCGATATAGCACATAAGGTTCTCCGCGCGCATCTCCTCCGGCAGACTTGACATCAGGTCACCTGCCGGAGCAGCGGTGGTCTCGCCACGAAACGCGTCGTCATCTTGGCAACCGCTCCCACCAGTGGTGGTGACATTCTCATTCAGATAGAAAAGGCTGGGATGAATTACTCTCTGCAAGGCATCGCGCCATTCTGGCGGGCAATCGATGTCTTTGAGATACAGCCTCTGTCTGCGCTCGTCTCGGTAGGTATGAGGCGTCCACTGGTTTGTAAGTTGCTTCATTGACCGCAGATAATGCCCAGTTGTCATTGGAATATCAGTCGCCGCCGGGATGTCGCGAACGTTCTCCTCTATTGCAGATTTCAACGGTGAGAAGCAGAAGAAGGAGGGGGGAGGGGGGGTGACAAACGCTTCTTGTCATAGGTGTTTTCCATCCACTTGGCACTGAACAGCCAGGTGGGAAGGACCACATCCCATCCATCGATGACGAGGGGTTTTCCACCAACAATTACGTGTGTATGGACCAGCCTTTCAAACTCATGCTGTCCAAGACTTCGGATCTGTGCGCGAGAGACACGCTGAACCCATTTAAAGTTGGGCGTTTGGTCAACCAAGCCGTGCAAGTCGAGATCAGGCGGTATGGGGTCGAACTTTGCTTGTGGATGAAGCGAAGTCGGCATATTTGAGGGATCTCGACATATAACACCCAGGCCAGCGTCTTCGGGGAGATGTGATGCTGCCAGACAGTTGTTCAAGCAGCATTTGGTCAGTGAACAAGCTTACAGGAGTAGTATCCGATAGATGAGTAGGTTCGGACGCGATGACGACACCAAAAGTCTTGGTCTCGTATTGAAATCGACACCGATATGCCCTCCACACAACCTAGGCAGTGGCGACAGGCGCTGGTCTGAGGCGATTTGCTAAAGTTGAAGCTATAGTGAAGGTTGTCATGCCTGCTGCTAAGCAATCTAGACCAATGCTGGCCCTTCACGACTGACATCACGTGATGGTCGGTGCCTGGGGATGTGGCTGGGCACCACCGTAATCTTCCTCGAGTGGCGCGCTCTTTGGTTTTGCTGCTAGGTTGTTAACCCTGTACTTGTACTCCGTACTGTACAGTACTTACAGGAACTCCGTACCTAGTACACATGTGAAGGTGGATTCTCAGCACCTTACTCTGTACTTTACATGTAATACAGGCTACAAGTAACTGTATCTTGAAGTACTTCAGTACTTCCAAGGAAGTACTCCGTAAATACAGTACTTATTACTCCGTACTTGTACACACAAAGGCTACAATACTACTCCGTACTCCGTAGTACAGTATTACACTTTTAGGTGGGGCGTGGCACGATTACTGTAAATATACGGAGTATTAATTACTTGTACAGTACGGAGTACGGAGTACGGAGTAAGTAGTTGTACTTAACTTGTACTCCGTACTTACAGTACATGTGCATCCGTTAAATGTCTTGGCGCTTGTTGCAGGCATTTTCAACCCTTTACCCTTCCGTCATCGCAGGAGAGCAGGTTTTGACTAATTGACGAACTGTTGTTAGATGACCAATGTTGTGACATGAAATTTTCGTCGAAACTAGGCAGGGCGATAAGAGCGCATGATTACACTTTTGCGCGAGGAAGGGAACAGGTGAGTATTTCTGTTCCTGAAGCGAGGCTTCCTCACATCCGTCCTCGTCCAGTAGTTGATGGTCTACCTAGCCATTGCTTGACAATGTTGCGATCCATGAGACATACGATGACGTCCAGTGCTTCACGCACTACTTCTCTGGGACCTTCAGGGTCCGTTTTCACAAGGCGATCGCTATCACCGTCCACTGGCTCGTCATTGCTCAGATCCAACTTTCAGGCAAAGCACATCCCCAAACCCACGAAATCGTTCCCCCATGGCAAGATACAATTACTACCTGTAATTGAAGGAGACCACAGCTTTAAAAGCCATATCAGGAGTCACTCCACTCGACCATCATACGCAGTACCGACTTCGGGCATCCTATCAAAGCTCCCCCGCGCATGGGTACCCTACGCCGAGCTCATCCGCATTGACAAACCAACCGGAACATACTACCTCTTTTTCCCGTGTCTCTTCTCAACGCTAATGGCTGCTCCGATGCTGTCACCTCTCGCCCCTCTGGGATCAGTATTGGGGTATTCACTCTTGTTTTTCACAGGGTCTCTCATCATGCGTGGTGCTGGGTGTACGATCAATGATCTCTGGGACAGAAACCTCGACACAAATGTCAGTCGGACTCGCTTTCGACCGATAGCTCGCGGAGCAATCAAGCCGTTCAATGGGCTTGTATTCACCGGCTGCCAACTCCTGGCTGGTCTCGCCGTGCTGGTCCAGTTTCCCTTGCCCTGCATTCTGTATGGTACCCTCAGTCTCCCACTGGTTGCAACATACCCCTTGGCCAAGCGGATAACCCATTATCCTCAATTTGTGCTCGGCCTGACCTTTTCGTGGGGAGCAATCATGGGATTTCCCGCCCTTGGCATTGACTTACTGTCAAACTCGGATGCAATGACGGCCGCGGCCTGCCTCTATGCCTCAAATGTAGCTTGGACAGTCCTTTACGACATGATATACGCACACATGGATGTCGGAGATGATGCCAAAGCCGGCATTAAAAGTATTGCCCTCAAGCATCATGAAGACAGCAAAATTGTTCTCACTGGACTCGCTATAGCTCAGATAGCGCTTCTCGCTGCTGCTGGGGTCGCTTCCGGCGCTGGCCCAGCGTTCTTTGTGGGTAGCTGCGGCGGTGCGATGGTCAGTCTCGGTATCATGATTAAGAAGGTTAACCTCGGGAGCGAAACGGACTGCTGGTGGTGGTTTGTGAAGGGATGCTGGATCACTGGGGGGACCATCAGTTTTGGGCTGGCTGCTGACTATCTGATCCGGGAGGCAGAGCAGACCGCGATAGTAAAGTAACTTGGACTCCAATTCCTATACCAAAAAGAACATCTTTCCCTTGGCAAATGGAACATACCTCCATTCCGTAATGCTCTGAAAGGATCGACGGGTTGGCACGCAATAACATTTGCATAAGTCGGGAACTACCTTCCGAGTCTTTGACTTTTCAAACCCGAACGATAATGCAGATAACATCAATAATGCGACTCTCATTTCGAAGCGTGATCTCGCATTTCTCCAACGACGTTTCCATTACGACCGAGGCTTCTCTTTCTTCTCCTTCCACAGAGCAAGCAGGCCGACGCCGGAGACCTTGACGACCTTGAACCGAACACCGGGGATATCACCCTTTGCCTTGCCTTTGCGACCAAAGCCAGCAAGCAAAACCTCGTCGTTCTCATCCACAAAGTTGAGGCAGCCGTCGTTGGGGACTGAAAGCTAGTGTCAGTCACAATTGGCCCCGGAGCCAGCTCAAAACGAAGCAACATACCGAAAGCTGTGACCTTTTTGCCGTTCTTGATCAATTGAACTCGGACACACTTTCGAATAGCGGAGTTCGGCTGCTTGGCCTCGACACCGACCTTCTCGAGGACGATTCCTTTGGCGTGAGACGAGCCACCAAACGGCGAGGACTTAAAAGCAGTACCCAGGGCGCGCTTCTTATAGTGAAGGTCGGCCCATTTTTGGTCCTTCCGGTTCGTTCGCAGCTTTCGCGCCGCGTTAAGACCACGGGGTTTGCCTCCAGCCATGACTGCTGTTAATGAAAAAGTCAGTACAAGCCACCAGAGATTGGCCACAATACGGTGGTACAGCCAAGATTTTATGTTGGAGTCGAACGTACCGATTAGATGTGTATCGCGTTAATGGTCCGTGATTGCGTCGGCGGAGCGGTGATCTGCGAAGACTCGACTTCACAAAATTTGGGTAGGGTTTTCCCGCCCTAAGTGGTAATGGTCGCAAAAGAGGTATACAACTACATCACATGATCATAGTGGCCTCGGATAATTGGATATCCCGTGTATGAGAAAAGTGGATACTCTCAACGGATCCCGCTTGTGTATGTACTCCGTACTGTAATTAAGACGCAGCACGGAGTAAGTATGGAGTAAGTGCTCCATACACTGAGTACGTAAGTACTTGCAGTGGGTGTAAGTATGTACGTTAAATGTAATTAAGTACTCTGTACGGAGTACGGAATATTATTAGTTTATTTCTACTGATACAATGAAGTGAGTATTCCTTCAAGTACTTATGGAGTACGTACTATAATACTTACTTACTTAGAGTACTCCGTACTCGTAAGTACTACATACTTATGTAATACTGCAGTTTATGATATTGTCCTTTCTGTATTTGAGAACCCCGAGATTCAAACAGGTCTCCAGAGAAGCCATCGACAGCGTCCCTCCAGCCTGGGCAGCCGCTGATTATGGCATCCTATGGCCAGAACCTAGATTGCTCTATTGTTACTGTGGGGGATGCAAATGAAGATCTCAGTTCTCAGCCGCAAACGATGAGCAAAAGGCGTGACCCGCCACCAGTACTCTTTTTACATCCTTCCCCAGGAGCATCCCACGTCTCTTTGCCCAGCATACTTGCACGAGGAGTATCCGTCCCGGGCCCATCCAGCACACGACGGGAGCAGGCTAATCTCGAACGCAGTGCATCTGTGCGGTCTGGCCTCGCTGTGCCATGTGATACGCAGCGATCTGGACGTCCTCCACATGATGCATCAAGCACCCGCCATCCCGATAGAGCTGATGCACTTTGGACTGAGATGCAGGCGACTCTGGAAGAGGTGGAACTTTCCGCCTCGGGGGGCACGCATGTCTTTGGGCCTGAACACGATATCAAACTTGCAGACCTCCGAACCGCTCAGATAGCGTTGGCACAGGCCTGGGCAAGGAGTGAAGCGGATGATGCAATTGAAACATCTGTTGAGGGGGGTAATGTCCTCACTGCTGGTGGTAAATTACGAAACCTTCATGGTTTAGTGGCAGATGCTCAGGGCACTCATAGCAGAAGTAGAGCCGACACAGCCCGGAGCACGGTCGGGACGATCAATTTGCGACCAGAGAGCAGCGACGGAGGAGCTGACCTCCTCGGGATGAAACTAGGTGAGGAACCAGCAGTGGACATATTACTCGCGAGGAAACGGCGTGAGGCCAACGACCAGTACTTTCAACGAGTCAGCAACGGAGTCATTGACGTGGTTGCAAAGCTAGAAGAAGTCGCCATAGCCATGCGAGCAGTTGAGATGGAGAGCAAGTATGTATGGAATGAGAACTGAAACTATCCTAACAAATCAATCCACGGCGTCTTTGTAGGACAAGTTCAGATTATAATATTAAGTCAAAGTTTAGTAGTTAACGCATTAAAATTTATAATACCTATTATAGTACATAAAGCAAGGCCTATTGTTTCGAGTTGACTATAGCTACTAAAATAGAGAACTCGAGTATTTTGTAAGGCTAGGCGCACGAGTAAAGCCCGGGTAGACAGGGGCGCACGGGTAAAGCCTGGGTAGACAGGAAGGTAGGGCAGCCTAAGGTACGCCCCGGCTACAAAAGGAACGTAAGCCCGAAAACTTAAGAAGGGCTAAGCTTTAGTCTTAAATACTACTTAATTTCTAAAAAAAGGCTTACTTACTTACCTAACTATTATCTACCGATCTATGCATTATAATTCTAAAGCTTCTATTACAGTTACCTAAGTAAAATAGCGCCTACTATATATAGTATAAGAGAGATACTATACTTCCTACTAAAGGGTAAGATAAATATAATACTAAAAGTATCCCTTATACTAAGTATACTAAGTTCCCTTAAAATAATACTAAGGAGTACCTAAAGGGAACCCTTTATTCCGGAAACGCTAGCCGTAGTATAAGAACGACTAGCTTAGCTATAAGAGTTAGAGAGGCTAAAGGAAAAGGAAAAAAAGATTTACACTTACCTAAGGATAGGTACTAACTATTAACTAAAAAAGGTAAAGAAATAGGCCTAAAGAGAGTTAGATATTTCCTTAGAGAGTAGCTAAAAAGTTAAGGTAAAAAATATACTAAAACTTAAGTAACCTATAACTTTATAAAAAAGGTAAGAATAGCTTTATAACCTAAACTATACCTTTAATAAAGTAAGGCGGAAGTTTAAGAAGGACTATCGGAAAATCCTACTAGCCCTTAACTATATATAGGCCTAGGGCTAGGTATACTAGGAAAGGTACCTAAATAAGCTACCGAAAGATTAACGAACTATAGCCAAAAATAATTAGGATTATTTTTAAAAATAAATACTTACCTTACTAAAAGACTTAGTTAACTATTAAGCCTACTTAATAGTATAGTAATAAAAAGTAATATAACGAAAAGGCTAATTCCTAATAAAGTTTAGTATTTACCTAAACTTAATCGAAAACTACTTTAGTAAAGTACTAAAGCCTAATTGGGCCTTCTCCTACTTCGGTAAGTTACTACTAAAGTTATAGAGCTAAATTAATCTATATAAGAATATTAAAAGGCTTATACGGGAAGAGATAGTCTAACTAACTTAATAACTTTAGGACTTTACTAAAAACTAACTAAAAAGGAAAACTAATATAAGAAAAGGGGAGAACCTAAATTATTAAAGGAAAGTTACTAAGGAAATAAAAGTATACTAACCCTAGTATAATAGTAGGAAATCCTTTTAAAAATCTATAACCTTAGGCTTAGAAAGGGCCTATAGTAGTAAAGGCCTACTACTACTAAGGTAGAGTAGGAATAACTATTATTTTAACTACTAAAAGGAAGGCTACTAAGTAAAAGAATACCTAAAACCCTAAAAATAGGGAAATTTCTAATAACTAAGGTAGCTACCCTTACCTTAGTTAGTAATACAAAATATAGGGCGTAACCTTAGTTTATAGCTAATATAACGATTTTAGAATAAACTACCTAGGAGGTTAAGGTAGGATTAAATAGCTATACTAATATAGACCTTATTAATATATAAATAGTAAGGTAGTACAAACTTTACTAAGTCTTAATAAATAAAAGTAGCCTTTAGGCTATAAGGGGTCTTTAAGTTATTAGTTATAGGATATAGGAAGTACCTATATATATAATAAATAGTAGAAGGGGAGAGAGGGAGTTTACTTACTACTATATTAAAGTTAATATAGGACTAACTTTAGACCGAATATAAGTTATACTAGGGATATTAGTATTAGCTAACCTAAGGATCTACCTAAACCCTATAGGAGTATATTAGTAGTTTTAGTAGGACTAGTTAAAGGTATAGCTACTAGTACCTAAGAAGTTTTAAGTTAAATATAGGAATAAGGTAAAGATCTTTATAGTAATAGGAATAAAAGGTAGTCCTATTAAGCTACTAAAGAGTTATTAGGAATAGCCCTAAGGGATCCCGTAAGAACTAAAAGAGTTTAAGGATATTCTAAATATAAATAGTATAAAGATCTTATTAGTATATAAATAAATAGATTATATAATTAACCTCTTACTAAATATATTACTACTATATAGACTAATTTACTTACTCTTTTAAATAAAGCTAAAGGAGCTTAAAGAATACCTAAATAAGAACCTATAAATTAATAAGATCTACCCTTTAAAGTTACCTATAGGATTACCTATTCTATTTATACTAAAAAAGAATAATATACTTTAATTATATATAAATTACTAGGGACTTAATAAGGTCTTAATAAAGAATTAATATACCTTCCTACTAATATTTAAGATTATAAACTAATATTAAGGAGCTATAGTATTCTTTAAGATTAACGTTAAGAATACTTACTATTAAATCCAAATTAAGAAGGGTAATAAATAAAAAATAGTATTTAAAATATACTATAGGTATTTTAAATATTTAGTAATATTGTTTAGGCTAATTAATATATTAGCTACCTTTTAATACTATATCTACTAAGTACTCTAAGGGTATATAGATATAATCTATATTATATACCTAAATAATATTTTAATTTTCTTAAAAAACCGCTAGAAATATACTAAATATCTTAAGGAGATCTTAAGGTAGTTATAGTTAGCTAAGTTATATATTAATCCGAATAAGTATAAATTTTACTAAGAATCGGTTAAGTTCCTAGGATTTATCCTATTTAAAGATAAAATAGTAATAGACCTAACTAAGGTATAAGCTATAACCTAATAGGAAGAGCCTACCTTATTCTATAATATCTAAGTATTTCTTAGGTTTTATAACTTTTATAGAAAATTTATTAAGAACTATTTAGAAATTATAGTACCCCTATATATACTCCTTAAAGGAAGTAAGAATAGGAAAAAGCTAGGAAAAGTCTACTTAAATAAAAAGGAACTAATAGCTTTTTAAGAGCTAAAAAATATATTTAGAAAGGCTTTACTATTATACTATTTTAACTTAATAAGACCTATTAGAATTAAGATAAATATATTAAGTTTTATAATAGTAAGTATCTTATCCTAACTAAACGACTAAGGATATTAGTACCTAATAGTATTTTAGTTAAGGAAATTCTTAAATATAGAATAAAACTATAGGACGCTAGACTATAAAATATTTACTATTATTAAGTTATTTAAATACTAGTAATAATATATAAAGGGGGTAATAGTTTTAGTAAAGGTATTATTAAATTACTATAACCTATAGACCTTTATAAATAGGCTAAGGTTAATTAGGCGCTAAGTATACTAATATATAGACTTAGCGGCCTTCGATTTTATTATTAAATATAAAATAGGAAAATCTAACTTAGTAAATAGGCCCTTAAGAAGAACTACCTATAAGGGTAAAACCCTAAGTAATACCTACCTACTAGTATTACTATAAAAGCAGCTTATAGGTATAGTAGGGGAAGGAAATATATATATATAGGAGTATAGTAAGATACCTTTATAGGATAATAAGTCTTAAGCTTTAAGTAGGAATAAGAGTAATAAGATATCCTTATAAGCTAAAGAAGGCTAACCTTATTAAGGTAAAGGTAAACCTAAAAAGGTACTAAACCCCTTTTAAATAGCATAATAGGCTAGGGAATAAGTTAATTATAAATAGCCTATTACTTAATAGTCCGCTAAGGAGAACCTAAAGGAGGGAATAATATATAATACTACCCTTAAGTTACTAAAGGACTACCTTTATAAGATTTAAAGCAAAAACCTAAAGATAAAAAGGCTATAAGGTATAAAGATCTATAGCTAAAATAATATACTTAATAAGGACTAGTTAGTAGACTTAAGAGGGATATTATATTTCTAAGGATATATCTATATTCTAAATAAGGCTATAGTATACTAAGAGCTTTTACAGCTATACTATAATAATCCTCTTATAGGCTACTTTAGAATTAAAAGAATAATATAGTTATTATAAAAAGTAATTTACTAAAAGGGCTTATTAGTAAATATAAAACGCTATATATAAATATATTTAGTCTACTAGGGGGTATCCTTAAGGAAGTACTACCTTTATAGAGAGTTATAGTTACTATTAATTCCTAATAGACCTTAGGCTAAAGTAATAATAGACTTTATTATAGGGCTACCTACTACTTAATTTAAGGGGAAGAAGGTAAATATAATTTTAGTAATAATAAATAAAATAATTAAGTATTTTATATTCCTTCTATACTAAACTATAGTTAGTATAGCTAAGTTAGTATAGCTATTTTATTATAAAATAAAGCTTTATTTTAAAGCGCCTAAGGGAGTAGTAAGTAATAAAGGGCTAGTATTTATAAGCTAATTTTAGTTAGAATTATACTATTACTCCTAAATAACTAAAAGGCTATTAATAGTATTTTACCTATAAACTAATAGGTAGACTAAAAGAATAAACTAAATATTAAAGTACTATTTATAATACTTTATTAGTTAGGACTAATCTAACTAAGCTAACCTACTATAAGTAGCTTAATTTACCTATAATAATATAGGTAATATAACTATAGGTTACTCCCTAAACTAAGTACTATTAGGTTACTACCTATAGTTCTATACTAAAAAGGAGAATAGTAAGCTTATAGTAGTAGTCCTAAAAGCAAAGGTAAGAGTAATAAAACTAATAAAAATTAAGAAATAACTAAAGGAGTATTAAAGAAAAGCTATAAAGTTATAGGTAAAGTACTATAACTATAGGTATAATTCTTTATCCCTTAATATAGGTAACTTAATACTACTATTTATATAGAATATTAACCTTAAAGGGGAGAAATAAAAACTAATACTAAAGTATATTAGGCCCTTTTAGATTTTAGAAAAGATTAACCGATAGGTATACTACTTAGCGCTCCCTAATAAATATATATACCTATATAATATATTTTATATTAGCTTACTAAAACCTTAGAAGGAGCGGAACTAAGAAGGGAATAATATAAATAATATACTACTTTTAGACCTATTAAATAAGGAGGGTAAATAAAAAGTTAAAGAAATATATAACTATTAGTAATTAGGGGGAGCCTAACTATATCTTATAAAATAAAAGGGCTAACCAGTAGAATATAATTAGTAAGTATATAAAGAGAATATAGAAAATATACTAAAAGTAATAGTAACTTACCTTTAACGAAAAGGCCTAAGGAAGGAATTATATAAAAAACTAAATAAAAGGGTATAGTAATAAATATAGGGTATAAATATAATTACCCTACTAATAACCTATTAATTTTATACTAATTCCTAACCGAACTAATTAACTTAGTAATAAGTTACTACTTATATAAAGGGGGAGTAAGAAAACTATAGAATAGTTTAAGAATAAAAAGAGTATTAAGGTAAAAGAAAGAAAAAATATACTAATAAGAACCCCTAAACTACTTATAGACATAAAGCTATTACTATTTATACTAAGTTAAAAATAAAGATAATAAAATAAAGGGAAAAGGAAATTAAAATATAAGGAAATATATAAACCTATTATTAATAATAGGGTTACTTTTATAGGATAAAAATAAAGTAACTATTAGTATTACTAAAAATAGAATAGGATAATAAAATTACTTAGGTAACCTTATTATTAAAATCCTTATTTAGCAATATAGTAGTTACCTTATGCTTATATATTATAAGAGCTATTTACTAAAATAAATACCTAGCGTTTCTAGCTAAAAGACTAAAATACTATATTACCTTTTAAGTAGTTAGGTCGGTAGCGGCCTAGAAAAGGAGAATATTAACTAACTCCTAAGGGATAATTCCTATAATATAATAGAAATATATATTAATCCAAAAGGTAGGAGGGGTAATTACTTAATAAGTATCTTATAATATAAGTCTATTATAAAGTAATAAGTAGCCTAATTAGCCTAATAAGTATATTAGTAAAAGATAGTATAGAGACTTCCTTTTAACTTAATATATACTTTATTTATATACTTAGTATTAGTAAGATAGTACTCCCTTTAATACTACTCCTTAGATAAATTAAAGGACTTACTTAAGTATTAGGTAAAAATAATAAGTTAGCGCTATCCCTTAAGTAAAAAAAGAAATAAGTACTTACTATTATTATTATTATTACTACTATTAGCGCCCTAAAGTAATATATTACCTACCTTTAGGAATACTTTTACCCTTTAGGAGTAAAGGTAATAAATATAGTTATAAACTATAACTAGGTTATTACAATCTATAGCTATAAGCGCTACTACTTATACTTAAAAGAGTTAGTAAATATAAGCTAATTTTAGGGAGTCGAAAGCTATATACTTAGGAGTAGGTAGTATACTACTTATTGTACTACTAGTAGTAGGAGGACCGAACTATAGGATAAGTATAGTTAGTTAAAAAAACCTAGGGCTCCTTTAGCTTAAACTACTTATAGGTAGTAATTATAGTATAAAAATATACTATATACTAAAGGTAAGAATTCTATACTATAATACTATAGAAGGGTTATACCTAAACGTAGGATTAATATTAATAGGGAGTTACTAGCTCCTTAGCTCCTCCTATAGGAGGGCTATCCTTAGAGATTAATCCTATACCTTTAACCTTACCTATATTGTTTAGTAGAGCCTAACCTTTACCGGTATTATCCCTAGGACTAGCTCTCTTAACTATACTAACCCTATCTATAGTAGAACTCCTACTACCTATAGGTAGGTTATATTTTAGGTAAGAGGCTACTAACCTAGCTTTACCTATTAACTCCTTAAATAAGGGGAAAGGGAAAAGGGAAAGAGAAAGGAAAAGTAAAAAGAAAGGGGGGAACTAAATAAACTTAAGGAAAAAGTAAAAAGGGGGTAAAGGGAAACGTAAGGCTACTATAGGCTACTTACCTTTATTAACCTATTAAGGAGTTAGTATACTATTAATACTACCTATATTACTATTATTATTATATAAGGAAGCCCTAGCCTTAGCCCTATTAGCAAAAGGGAATATAAGGGGGGACTTACCTAGGGGGATTTTATTCTAAAGTTATAAAAGAGCCCTCCGCTATATAGACTAACGCTAGGCCTCCCTATACTAGTAACTAGGGCTATTGGTCCTAGGAGAGGCTAAAGTCCCGCTTAGTATAGAACGCTTGTAAGAAGGAGTTATACAGAGTATTAAGAGGATATTATTATTACTATTATTATTATTACTATTACTATTATTGTTAAATACTACTAAAGAGCTATTAAATTATTATAGTAGTAGTCTTAAAGAAGAAAAAGAAAAGAAAAAGGAAGTTAATAGGAATACAATAAGATATATATATTAAAGCAATAGCCTTAGGCTAAAATCCCTAGGGTATTAAAACCTAAGGCTATATTAGGTACGGTATAGTAACGGGTGTAAATACAATAAGCACTACGGTAACTAATTAACGGCCTAAGGTAGCGCTAATCGGTAAGCGTACTGTAATAATAATTAAGTGCAAGAGATACAATAGCAATAAGATTAATAAGCTAAAGGCAAAAGATAACTAAACTAATAGTAGGAATATTACAATAAGTATAGAGTAAGTCTACCTAAATTAGATTAAATAACGCTAGCCGGGGAGTCTCCGAAACGGTACCGAAACGGTCCCTATAGGAGGGGGAATAATTATAAGGCTAGGCGTACGGGTAAAGCCTAAGTAAATAAGAACGTACGGGTAAAGCCCAGGTAAACAGGAAGGTAGGGTAGCCTAAGGTACGCTCCGGCTACAAAAGGAACGTAAGCCCGAAAACTTAAGAAGGGCTAAGCTTTAGTCTTAAATACTACTCGATTTCTAAAAGAAGGCTTACTTACTTACCTAACTATTGTCTACCGATCTATGCGTTATATATTTATTGGACTTTATAATAAAGACTACTATAAAGAGGGGAAGAGAACAAATTACATAATACATATAGGGAGGTATACCTATATAGATAATAAGCCAGTTAATTATTAGACCAAATAGCCAAACTATTAAAAGATCCACTAGTATCCGTACTTAGTATAATACTGCACTTAATATTCGCTTATAAGGCCTATACGCCTATAGCGCGCCTTATAAATTAGATGTCTGTTTAAAAGTAAGAGTACTTAAAGTAAGAATAGTACTTATTATAGAGTCGCTAGGCGATTGCTCTAGGACTCTTAATAATATTTATTAAAAGTGTTATAATATTAGGCTTTACCTAATAGAACTATGTCCTAGGATAGAGTTACGTACAATAGCACGTAACTCGCACCCTATAACTAAGCAGGCATTAGAGTATAAGTACTCTAATGCCTTATAGAGTTAGATATTATAGTATCGGGCTTAGTCCGATATAGGGGAACGGAGGGAACTAAGGGGACCCACTAGGGAGAACACATACAACTAGAAGCCCTAGTTACTAAGTAGTTTTCCCTCCTTTAAGTCTTTTAATAAATATTATTAAGAGCCCTAGAGCAGTTACCTAGTAACCCTATAGCATTAGAGTTCTATAGATTTCTTAATAACTATTTCCGACCCCTAAATACTAGTAGTACTAGTAACTCTATAATAAAAATATTACAATACTAACTAGCAGAAAGGCAGTATATGTAAAGACTATAGAAGTTTCGAATTAAGGAGGAAGAAAAGAGAAAGAAAACAGTAAGTACAGAGAGGAAGGGGCTATATATATAGACAGTCCGCGCATTACATAATAAATAGTATAGGGTAGGCTAGAAAAAGAGTACAATATACAATATTATTACAAAAAAGACTTAAATAAGGGAAAACTACTTAACAGTTAGGGCTTCTAGTGTTACGGAGTCGCTAGGCGACTGCTCTAGGACTCTCAATAATGTTTATTAAAAGACTTAAAGGATAGGAAAACTACTTAGCAACTAGGGCTTCTAGTTGTATGCGTTCCTCCTAGTAGGTCCCTTGGTTCCCTCCGTTCTCCTATATCGGGCTAAGCCCGATACCATAACATCTAGTTTATATACATTCCTCCAGTAGGTCCGTTAGCCCCCCTATCTTGTGTCCTATATCGGGCTAAGCCCAATACCAAAACAGTAATATTTTATTTACTAGGTAGTATATTATTATTTTATTAATTTATTATTCAATAGTCTATAGCTTATTGCTTACTGGAATAAAGGGAGATTTCTTAAATTTTATAGAGTTACTAGTATTACTAGTATCTAGTAGTGTTATAGAGTTACTAGTACTTCCAGTATCTAGTGGTCGGAAATAGTTATTAAGAAATCTACGGAATACTAACTCAAGGTACTAGGCATTAGAGTACTTATACTCCAATGCCTGCTTAGTCATAGGATACGAGTCACGTGCGGTAGTACGTAACTCTATCCTAGGACATAGCTCTATTAGGCAAAGTCTAATATCATAACAAGTAGTTAGAAATAGTTATTAAGAAATCTATAGAGCTCTAACTCTATAAGGTATTAGAGAACTTATACTCTAATACCTACTTAGTTATAGGGTATGAGTTATATGCCCTAGTACGTAACTTTATCCTAGGATATAGCTCCGTTAGGCAAAGCCTAATATTATAATACACTATATAAAAAAACTGTATTAAATTTATTGACCCTTATATATTCTTTAATATTAAAAAACCAATTTTTATTATGACATTATATATATACAAACTATTTTATTTATTATGGACTGACCCCACTAGAGTATAAGCAGTAGCTATACTACTAGCCGTTGCGCTATGCGGTGCCCCCTTATTGCATCTAGCAAAGGGTACGTATTGATAAAGCTAATACTTTGTCAATTAGCCACGCTTATAAGGGGCCGTTGCTACTCTTCTAATCATTGTACTTGGGCAAAGTATTGGGCAAAGCCCAAGACCATAACAGTATTATTTGCATTTCAGTAATAAGTGAAGCTCGTAGTAGTAGTATTACTGAACTAGCTAGGAAATATGCTTGTACAACCCTGAGTAAGCTATTGCTCCTGCGTTCGAGTATTGTGGATATCGAGAACAATAATGTCTGTTGCACCAAGAAATACTAGTTCATCCATAACAGTAGCAATTTCCTTCTTTGGGACCATTGCGCTAACCGCCACCCACCCCTCTTTCGTAAGAGAAGTAACTGTAGGGGCGCTTTTGCCGGGTGTGATTGAAGTTGCCTTGGGAAGTTTAGTCCGCTCAATATTGTACTGGCAGAGGACATACTGCTGCGCTGCAATAACACCCTTGATTCGCGATGCGATCATACTGATTAGTTTTTGTTCTGACGTAGTAAGGGACTGAACCAGAACCGCCGTAGAGTCGATCACGGTACCGATAGCCTTAAGGCCTGCCGCTCGCATGGTCTCGCCAGACTCTGCAAAACATCAGTCAATAGCCACACGGCAACATATATTTCAACACATAAGCGCTGTATCATCAACCGGGACGACCTACCCACGAGATCAACAATGCCATCTGCTACGCCCAAAGCACAGGCTGCTTCAACGCTGCCACTCAGCTCAATAATCTTAGTTGTCATATTTTCTCGTAGGACATTGCTGGATGTTTTCTCAGATTCGATCTTGCAGAAGAATTCGGTGGCCAGGTTTGGAAAGCTGGTGCCAATGGTCTTTCCGACGAGATCGTCACTGGTTTGAGCTGCATTATACTTGTCGTCTTCTTTGCCAACTTTTTCGGGGACTTGGACTTGGAGCCGACAGTCGCCGAAACCTAGCTCCATAAGCTTCTTGCATCCTGAGGCCTTAATGTCCGAGCTTTTGGGGGTACTGCCAGAGTAATGAACGGCGGCATTGTATTCCTTAACTTGATCCCAACCGGTGATGCCAAGATCAACACGGCCCTGGCCAACAAATATAGGTATATCAGCGGCCGGTAGGAATACGAGGGCAATATTATGGTTCTTGACCAATGCGATGTCGAGGCGATGCTGGCGACGGAACTGGATATCGGCTCCTTCCAGTAGATTCAGTGCAGCTTGATTCAGCCGGCCCTCTGAGGAATGAAGAACATAATTAGCGAGTGGTGACACCAGTATTGGCATTGGATAATAGCTCACTCTTGGGCACTGCGAAGAGAAGACGGTTCCCGAGGCTGTGTAGTTGCGTGAAGGTTGTATTAGAATTGCATAGCTACAGACATAGGAAGCAATGCAGCGGGCGCAACGAACCTGTTACGGAGATCCATATTGCTATTGAAGCCTTCCGGGTTGCAGCAGTGGTGGAAAACTAACTCAATGGTCCTGGACTGTTGGGCAGTGATCTTGGAGTGTTGTTTCCTGTGCTCAATTAATCACTACTATTAATGCTTGATATGGAGTATATATATGCGGGGTAAATTTTAGGGCTTGCAATATTACTACACTTGTGCCTTATTTGTAGATCCAAAAATATCTTCCTACATCCTATAATTATTCCATCTTATCAATTGCTCAAGGGGCTGGCTATAGAGCTACTAGTAACTGGTATTATATAGAGTACATTATATTATATATGATAAAGTACTGCACTTTACAATAAAACAATAAATGAATAAATAGCCCGGGTTATAGATATACTCAATTAGAATATCTATTAAAATAGTATTTACTACATTTTAAAAGTTCTAAAATTATTACATGCTATTGTATACAAAAGTGTATAGTTTATAAACATATAAATATATAATTTGGTATTATGCAGCGCCTGATTATAATAAAGACAAGTAAGAAAACAATAGTAACTAAGACTAAGAAAACAATAGTTAAGAAGACAAGGGAGACTACAAACTATAGGAGGGCTTCTTTATATTAAGGAGACTTCAACCTAGAAGTAGTATTTCTTCTTATAACTCCTTTAATAAGATATTATTACTATTTATAGAATAATTGCTTAAGAACTCCATAATAATAAAATTCCATATAACCTCAACTACTTATAGATATAAATTTAGGATGTAACTTAAAACCTTAATCTTAATTATATTTAAAATAATATATTCAAGTTGTTACGAGGCTAACTAGCAGGAAGGCAGTATGCGCAAAGACTGTAGAATTTTCGAACTAAGGAGGAAGAAAAGAGACAGAAAACAGTAAGGGCGGAGAGGAAGGGCCTATATACCCAGACGGTCCGCGCGTTACGTAATAGAGAGTATAGGGTAGGCTAGGAAGAGAGTACAATATACGATATCGTTATACAAGTTACTTACTATAGAATATCATGTTATAGTATCGGGCTTAGCCTGACATAGGACATAAGATGGAGGGAGCCAACGGACCCATAGGGAGTGTACATAAACTAGAAACCCTAACCAATAAGGAGTTTTCCCTTCTTGAAGTCTTTTAATAGATATTATTGAGATTCCTAGAGCAGTTGCCTAGCGACTCCATAACACATTGTATAACTTTATATAGAAACCTTAAACTATATATTAATAACTATATATATATATAAGTTAGTGCTTCTTTGTACTTAAAATTTTAGTAGCTAATTGAATTTGTAGTAATTTTCTTCCAGGGAGTTTTGAATAAAAGGAGTTATTATAGCTCAAGTCCATATCCAATACTTATACTTATATAGAGAAATGAGAGGCATTGCTGCGCATAATTTCCTCTTAGAGTTATCTTCTTATAATAAAAACTTGGGTTTAGTTTCTTACTATACTCTAAGACCTTTAATAAATTCTTATCAATCTCCTCGTACAGCTACTTCCCACATAAATCATCAATAACCAGTATAGTTTAACGGGGATACCTTAAACTCAAATATAACTATACTGTTTTCGTGCGGCGGGCTGGCTGTCGGTGGAGATGTGATCAGAAGGTCAGCTGTACTAAGTTCCTGTGCACGAAATGTTGACATCAGGCTTGATACACCCCCCTCAGTTCATTCGACCATCTCGACTCCTGCCTGAGACCTGATGCATCGCACTATTGCTACCGCAAGCAGAGTCCTTTCTCAATCCCGAGTCATTTTCTCGGGCATCCAACCCACAGGCGTCCCTCATCTGGGAAATTATGTTGGTGCACTCCGGCAATGGGTTCAGCTTCAACAACAGGAAGAACCTGATACGAAGCTGATATACTCTATTGTCGACCTCCATGCCATCACTACACCTCAACCCCCCGAGAAACTCAAACGATGCAAGAGAGAATCGCTTGCCGCACTATTGGCCCTCGGCATCGACCCGGACCGCTGCATGCTCTTTTATCAATCCTCAGTTAGTTGTCATGACTAACCAAACAAACCACCCTCATCACGTTGACCGTCTATCAGGTTTCTGCTCATTCGGAGCTCATGTGGATTCTCGCCTGTACCGCCTCTGTTGGCTACCTTTCTAGGATGACTCAATGGAAGGTGAGAGAGGAAGGAGTTGGTCAGGACGCATAACTGAAGCTCATTCAACACAACAGCAAAAGCTTAACGTCGCCCCAACGACCCGGGTTGAAGAGCGGCTTGTCGGGTCCAAGCTGAAGCTAGGTCTTCTATCTTACCCTATACTCCAAGCCGCCGACATCCTGGTCCACAGGTATTGAAAGCCGAAATGTCACCAATTGGCCTTCGCCTAGGCGACTGACACTTCCCAGAGCCACGCACGTTCCCGTCGGGCATGACCAGCATCAACATCTTGAATTTGCCCGCGAATGCGCCACCAACTTTAATCACGCATACGCGCCACATCTCGTTCGCCCGGAAACCCTCACTCGTGAGTTATAGATACCTCATCAATGCCCAATGAACTGTGCCCGATACCACTAGTCCGGCTGCTCACAAGATCGCAGCTCCGGTGCAACGTATTATGTCTCTCACGGATCCGAGGTCGAAGATGTCCAAGTCGCATAACAGTGAACGGTCGCGAATACTCATTACTGATACGCCAGAGCAGATTCGGATTAAAGTCGCATCAGCCCTAACAGACTCTGCTCCAAGTATTTCCTACGATGTCAGCACCAGGCCTGGTGTATCTAACCTGCTTCAAATCCTGTCTGTCTTCGACACACAGAAACGGAGTCCGCAGCAGCTCGCTGAAAAGTATAGGGAAACTCACCCTCGCGAGTTCAAGGCCATGGTCGCCAAGTCCATCGTCCAGGGTCTCGATGGTATCCGAACCCGGTATCACAAGCTGCTCAACTGCGATAGCGCATACCTCGATGACATCGAGGCAAGTGGAGCACAAAGGGCACGACAAAATGCGGAGGAAACGATGCAACTCGTCAGATCAGCCGTTGGTCTGTAATGCCGAAGGATCACTTCCTGGTCATGTGCGATCACATTAGCTCGGATGATTTTGTAGCATTGGAATTATAGATGAAGGATGAGTTATCAACCAGTCAGTTGCCGCCCTATTCCATCGTTTTACGGGTTTGACATGTCCCAGGCAGGTGAAGTAACCACCATCTATGTAATGTAGGCGAAATTGCTACCCCTAGCTAAGAGCCAGAAATCTCGAATCACTTGGTTCGTGGCTCGCTGACCCCTTAGACTATCATTGTTAAGTTGCTTTGTCAGCTAGAGATCCGGGATCAACATGTTCCAGAATACCAACTTACCTAATAACCCGTTCCACAAATAAAGCCTTCTGTTCCGGGCTAATCTTATCACTCGGGAATGATGGATGTCCAAGTCCAGACTGGAGCCACTCCTTTGCACCGGTATAGCGAATCACCAACTTCTTCACGGGTTCGCTGAGCTTGTCCAGCTCACTCCTTGAAGCGTTGCCACCAATATTTTTCGATAAACTCAGGACCAATGGCGGTCCCAGGGTTTTCATGGAGGTTTTGACGGCTTGTTGCAAAGATTCGTCATCGCTGTCAAGGCTCACAAATGTAGACTCCATGCTGGTTAGCTTCATCACCAAAACTGTGTGAGATGTGAAACATGGTGAAACAGCAGTGTGAAAATGAAATTGGGCATACCCAGAAATCCGCAGCAGCCCCCTTTGGCAACGGTTCTTTACCATCAAGCACTCGTAGAGTGAACGGCATGAAATACTCAACCGCAAGCGCTAGCTCTGGGCGGAGTATAGTGACTGGTTCCGTGGTCAATAGTGTTGTCGCAAACTCGATGCCATTCTGCGTAAGTTCGGGGTCGGACTCTGGTCCTGATTTAGTATCTTCATTTGTTCAGCAACTGCCAATTTACTGCAATCAAAGCACCGCATTATGAAGCATCCATACCTTGAAGTTCTTTGAGTAACCCGACAACCCAAAGAAACAAATTGGAAAAATAATCAAATCTGGTTCGCAACTGGCGGCAATGCAGCGAGCTTGTAAAGGAGCAGGCTGTGCCGACAAGCAGACCAATCCTTGTCGTGACTGAAGTGTGACTGGCAAGGTAACCGGCCACCATATCTGGATCAAGAACAAATGGGCCAGGTTCGGTCTCGGAGAATCCACAGCGAAGAACGCCACTGATCAGCTCTATTGTCTCGGGATTTTGTCCAAAGATGCTCTCCAGTTTACGTATCACATGAATGATATGGCTGTGCACCAATTGATATAAACCGTCTTGCGCCCCCCGCTGGCTGTTGCCGGCGTTGAGGTCTATTGTGCCATCAGCAGGCGACTTAAAGCCCTTGCCAACACCGACAAGGCTCCTTAACGCCCTCTGGCCAATGTGAAACCCTGGCTGCTCGTTAATGTTGCCGTCAAGGCAACGAAGTCCCAAGCAGGGATGCTGGACTGGGTTTGTGGAAGCAACAAGCTCGCAAGCATGATGTACGTCGTTCTGAACAAAACCCAATATTTTGACACAAGCGCTCTGCTTCAGGAGGGGGTCGGGGATCGCCTGCGCTACGCAGGCAATTGCATTCAAGACCTTTTCGCTAGAAATGCAATCAATGTGACCCCCGCAAGTTATCAAGCTGTACTTGTCCAAAAACTCGTGAATGTGTGGGTATAGATGATGGCGACAAGCTGAGCACAGTCGCAAAATTGATCTGGATGCGGAAGCCGCCATGGACTTCTCAAGAAGCAACGAAAACAAGAGTCGCAGGGCAGAAGTAAGATCAGCGACGTTTCTTTCAAAATAATCTGTGAAGTGCTCAATGAGTGACAGACAGGTCTGTCGCGTCCGGGAGGGGATAGTTCGGCGCAGTACGGAGGAGAGAGATAAGAAAACCTGCGCCAGGCCATCGTCAAACTGGTTATCATCACGACCACAGTCAGCTAGACCGCCGAGGCAGAATGCAGCAGCCTCAAGTCGCAGCCAGGCAGAACTTGACATTGCTTCTCGTGTCAGATTCACAAAGGTGGTAACCAGGCTTGGCCCAACAAGTGTGTATGCAGACTGTAGTAAGTCGACCACATCCTTTCTCGCATCGGCAAAGCCAACACGATCGGCGGAGTCCCACTGGTGGAATTCTTCAGACGGAGGGTACTCGATCTTCTGCCACGCGTTTGAGACCGCATCCCAAACGACGGACACGATCTTGCTCGGCATGGCTTGATTATCAACAAGGACAGAATCGGTCGCAGACTGTGCAAAAGTCGACCAAAACTCGACAGTGGGTACGAATATCGTGTCCTTGGCCACTGGATAACCCTTTGCAGCAAGCAAGCCGCACAAGATCAATAGGACATGCTGGGTTCGGCCATCCTCCTTGCGCAAGAGTGTCTCCATCTTGACCTCACCAAAGCCTAGCAGAAGTTGCCCAAATTGTATAGACTCAACCTCAAAGTCGCCTTGTAGTAGCTTCTGGTAGCGCTGTTGCGCCCAGTTTGTTGTAAAGAGATCCGCCAAATACTCGTAGTGTTCTTCGACCATGAGGGAGGGGTAGTTGGAAAGTATGTCCACAAGAAGTTCTGCCGATGCACTAAATAATTTGTCTTCGGTCAACGTTGAGAATACGGTCTCAACTAGAGGCCTTAGGGAGCCTGCCACATAGTTGTCTTGAGATGATACTCGCTGAGCAAACCCAACCCAGGGCTGCAGAAGACTTGCATCAGTAGAGGACTACTTTGGGGGGGGGGGGGGGGTAGGCGACTCGTACCTGCATGCACCGTATGGCGTCGTCGTGGGTTTGTGTAGAGAGAGCAGCGGCCATCAAAGATGCTGCATCAGAAACGTTTTGCAGAATGACATTATAGAGTCCAGCGCTACCAAGGTGAGAAAAAACACGATTGGATATGATGAGACGGAAAGCATACTTGCTTGAGACGTTCAAATCGACCCGGGCGACATCTTCCATAACACCTGTGACTACCCAGAGTGTTGCCTGGAGTTCCTCCGGTGCTAGTCTGCCAAGTTGATCGGATACATCCTGTGAGTTGTCGATGGTGAGGGGGGTGTTCGGCTTTCTTTCCAAGAGAAAGATGATGAGGTGGCGGATGTACCGCGGCCAGAGCTGATGGAAATGAAGAAAAAATGTAGCAATGGCAGAAGATAGCTTTCTGTATATAAGAGGGCCATAATCACAGCGTGGAGTCAGATACCAACCGACCAAGCGGTCAAGAAGCTTGGTAGCCTCTTCGTCGCTGAGAGATGAACTGCATTATAATTCAGCTATTGATTCGGCCGAGGGCGGCCGATGTTCGCTTGCCTTTCATTGTTAAGCTTGATGATGATAGTGAGGACACCAAAAAACCTGACCTCCTTGTCGGGCCGTTCGAGAAGCTGAGGAACCATTTCCCATGCTTGGGATGAGCTTTGAAACTGGGACAGCGTAGCTTGGGATGTGGCAATGACATTTGGTGGATTTCCCTGGTATAGGGAGAGAATCAACTAGAGGGCCTCGCTTTAGGTCCATAATCACTACATTGAGCAGGATGAGGTATTTAGGTTTGGGATACTAACTGATTCCACTTGGTCAAGCCTAAACTGGGGCAACTGGGTTTGCATCTTCGTCTCCTAGCTGAAAATGCTCATTGCTCACGTATGGTAGAGTCTGCGTGGGGACGGGATAGCAGAGAGCAATTACGAGGTAAGGGTGGCTTCAGTCGCAGAGAGTTCAAAGGGCGATACAGTAGGCGAAGCGACGTGAAGCATCTTAATTCATCAATTTCTTTCTTGGGTACGTATCTTTCTTTGGTGGGGGAGGGGCAGTCATGTTTTGGGCCACCAACCGCTTGGTAGCTGCAATTGCAGCATGAATATCCGTTGGCGTTCCATCAGCATAATACAGGATCCTACAGTACATGCCATTCTCCATGACATGCATGAAACGGAGTACAGGGTGCAGCAACCCAGCATGTACGGGTTGGTAGTGAGTGTGGGAGTCTCCAACAGACAATCGCAAGGTGGCCGCAGCAGGCTTCTCTTCAACCAAGTAGGTGTTTTTTTCTACTTCCGTTCAACCAGCCTAGCTCATGCATGGGATCAATCAATTGGCACAGCACAGTGCATGATATCATCATCATATGAGCACATGTGCATATCGTGAGCTGACCGAGTGTGTTTACTTGTTCGGCGCCTGTGGCTGCCTCAACCCGGCAGCGTCCTGGACACGACGGGTATTGAGCAGATCCTCCATCAAATCTCTCCTACCAATGTCTTTCATTTGCCCCAGGTGAGCCCAAGATGAGCTAAGATCCTGCACCTGGCTCTCGGAAAGATTGAGCGAATGACCTGCATCCGTCTCATTGAATTCCCAAAAGTTAGCTTTCATTCCCACGCCATAGTATTGGTGCTTCCTTAGATAGGCCAGCCACAATTGCACAGTTTCTGGATTCCCATCTTTGATCTGAATCATACGCCGTAACGTAACACGTTCAAAGTTTTCCTGTGATTTCTTAAAGATAAAATGACTGCGCGGAACAGTCCATCGCTCGGTAATTCGTGGGAGTGGCACGGGTCCATACGAGGGTAGGCCAAGGTAGTATGCGGCTCGGAGGGCGAAATCGGCGAAAAACTCAAGTGGCTGAATGCTGAACGAACGTAGCTGTAGGTCGCACGAAGGAATCCCAAATTCAGCCTCACGCTTCAGTGGCTTGAGATGGAGCGCTTGAAGGGATCGTGGGCGTCGCAGCTGGTGTTCGCAGTCGGCCACAGAAGTAGCATCCGTGGACAAAAATCGCTTCGGAAGAGTGGCGGTTTCTGAAAGCCTGTTGAAAATCTGAAAATTAAACCTGAAGCCATGGAGCAAGTTGTTGATAAATATACTGGGAACGTACGAAGTGGCTAGAATCCGCGTTGCGGTCCATGATGCAGCGACCTGAAATAATAATATGTTAGCACTCTTCATTCAACCTGTGATTAATACCAGCCGATTGACGAACACGAGGACACACAAGTGGCCTAGTATATAGGCGAAACATTCTGTTGGTACCAGTGCATGAGCTCTGGGTATCGTATGGAAATGGTGGTTGAAGGAGAGAAAACGCCTGGGTAGGAAAAGTTACCCGTGCTACGCCTCACCACCGATAGCCAGTGCTCCCCAGCGAACCAGGCACCCTAGGGGACGAGGTACTTTTATACAACTTCGAATTCAACCGCGCTTTATAGTACGAAGACCGCCCTTTCTATTACAGACCTATTAATATTCTAATACTCTTTTACTGCACTATTTTGATACTATTTTATAGTCTTAATAAATACTATTTTTCTATTATATATAATTTCTTACTTAAAGTTATACCTACTAATAGCCTTACTAAAGCTCTTACTACTATCTTAGCCTACTAAGTCTCTAAGGAATCCCTATTTAGTATTAGTTATACTAGCTAAATAGAAGGGGTATTAAAATACTATAATTTATTTTTATAAGACTACCTAAATAGAATACTATTATAATAGTACTACTACTTGTACTCTTTTTTTAGTTTACTCTATACTCTTTATTATATAATATGCAGACTACCTATATATATAGCCTTTTCCTCCTTGTACTTACTGTTTTCTTTCTTTTTTCTTCCTTTTTAATTCGAAAATTCTATAGTCTTTATATATACTACCTTCTTACTAGTCCGTATTGTAATAGTAGTTGTGACGATATCGTATATCGTACTCTTCTTCTGGCCTACCCTACACTCTTCATCACGTGATGCGCGGACCACCTATGTATATGGCCCCTTCCTCCCCGCACTCACTGTTTTCCTTCTCTTTTCTTCTTCCTTAGTTCGAAAATTCTATAGTCTTTGCACATACTGCCTTCCTGCTAGTCAGCATCGTAACAGTAGTAACTACTAATTATACTACTATTAGTCTAAAAATACTATAATATACTATAAGTATAAGTAAGTATATTAAGTTAAAATATAGTATTTAATATACTATTTCTTTATACTATAATTTAGAGTAATTAGTAATAGTACTACTACTAGCTAACTTACTATTACTATATAACCTATATATATAATAATTAGTTAATTACTTAAGCTAATTAATTAAAATACTAATTACTATTCTCTTAACTACTACTAGTAATTACTAACTAATAGTACTAGTATTAGCTATTTTTAACTATAATATAATAACTATTTAATATGTTATTTATATTATAGTATTAGTCTTAGCCTAATACAGGATATAAGACAAAATAAGACAACGGACCTACTTAAAAACATATATAAACTAAAAGCCCTATTATAATATTACGCTTTACCTAATAGAGCTATATCCTAGGATAGAGTTACGTACTATTGTATGTAACTTGTACCCTATAACTAAGTAGGTATTGGAGTATAAGTACTCTAATGCCTTATACTTAAAGTTAGAGTTCTGTAGATTTCTCAATAACTATTTCCGACTACTAAATACTAGTAGTACTAGTAACTCTATAATAAGCCCTAATTAATAAGTAGTTTTCCCTTCTTTAAGTCTTTTAATAAATATTATTAAGATTTATAAAGTAGCTACTTAGTAACTTTGTAATAATTTACTATATAACTAAATAGGTAACTTATATTATAGTATTAGGCTTAGCCTAATATATATTATGGGGTTAATAACTTACTGCTTTAGGACTCTTAATATTATAGTATTAGGCTGAGCCTAATATAAAATATACAATAAAAGGACTAATAAACCTACTAAAGGAATATATATAAACTAAAAGCCCTAACTATTAAGTAGTTTTCCCTTTTTTAAGTCTTTTAATAAAAATTACTAAGAGTCTTAAAGCAGTTACTTAGTAACTTTGTAATACTTAATAATACTTATTAAAAGACTTAAAGAAGGAAAATCTACTTATTAGTTAGGGCTTTTAGTTTATATATATTCTTCTAGTAAGTCTATTAGTCCTTTTATCTTATATCATATATTAGGCTAAGCCAAATACTATAATAATATAGGATATAAGATAAAGGGACCTAATAGACCTACTTAGGAGTATATAAAACTAAAGCCCTAATTAATAAGTAGTTTTCTTATTCTTTAAGTCTATTAATAAATATTATTAAGATTTCTAAAGTAATTACTTAGTAATTCTATAAGTTAGCCCCCTCTAAAACGGGTATACTCTAAGGCGGGTACCCTATTTAGCTCTTTTATATAAATTAACTTACTATTTTATAACTGTATTTTTTGGTATAATTTAACTATAATTTTTAAGATAAATAGGGAAATACCTCTTAGAATAAAGAGGTAAAATGGGAAGGGTGCGCAATAGAAGTTTAATTATACGGACTATCCAAAATAGATATCAATTAAGGCTGTTAGTAACAGTACGAAGTACACTAGTTAGTAACTAGGCAAGAAATACAGATTTAAATAAGTTAAACAGTAGTACTAAGGGATAATTTAAAAAGAAAGACTATTGTATTTCTTATACTTACTTACGTATGTATATATATGTATTTTCAGTATATGTATTCTTATGCGTACTTGTTCTATCCTAACTATTTAAGAGTATAGGAAAGGGAGGACTATTTTATACCTAAGAGGTAGTACCTTAATTAGTACAATATATATGTATTGGAATTCTATCTAATTCTATATAATGTATCTCTAAACAATTTGCTTATATTTAATGCAGTTCTAAATAATTTAGTTAAGTTATACTATAAGTTATATAGTTAGTGTATGCGATTAGTAAACTTAGTTAGTATTAGTATTCGGTCGTAATAGTACAGTAGGAGTACTGCAGTAGTCGAGTGGGCCAGTAGTAGTACTACTAATAAGCAGTTAGGTGGGTCCTACTGTATAATAGTAGTACTATTAGCGGGTAACTACTAGTAGTAGTTAGGAGCGCGTTAATTAATGGCCCGATTAATAATCTTACTTAGTTAACTAAGTACTACTTATACAGGATGCGTAATAGTAGTAAATTAGCTAGGTAGTAGTACTGCTATTAGTAATACTAAGTCTAAGCGAGGAGAATTTATATAGTAAGTATTACGAAGCTAACTAGTAGGAAGGCAGTATGCGCAAAGACTATAGAATTTTCGAACTAAGGAGGAAGAAAAGAGACAGAAAACAATAAGGGCGGAGAGGAAGGGCCTATATACCCAGACGGTCCGCGCGTTACGTAATAGAGAGTGTAGGGTAGGCTAGGAAGAGAATACGATATATAATATCGTTACAGTAAGTACAATTCGTTAACTCGATATACTACTTATACGTATAGTATAGTAGTAGTATATTAGTAAGTAGTAGTACTACTGCTTGGTATTGTAAATAGTAATATATAGGATAGTATCCTATTTAGGTAGTCTTACTAGTATAAATACTAGTAATTTTAATACCCCCTTTATTTAGCTAGTAAGAGTACTACTAAATAGGAATCCTTTAAAGACTTCGTAGGCTAAGGTATTATTAGAAGAGATTAGTAATAAGGGCCTTAGTAAGACTATTAGTAGGTATTAACTTAGTATTGAGATAGCTAATTTTAGCTAAGCTGCTTATTGCTTTTTGCTAAATGTATTAAAATTAAAGTAAGGTATACTTAGTATAAAAATACTAATTTAGGTTATTAGCATTAGAAATAGATCTACTATTATTATATAGAAGTAGAATAGGTTTTTAAAGACTTTTACCTATTTTTATAAATAGACTATTTAGCTATTTAAGTTTCTGAATTTCTTTTAATAGGGTATTGGATTTTACCTCTATAATTAAAAGAGTAATAATACTTACTCTTTTTGACTTTTAGTAGATTAGTCTACCTACTAGGGTAAAGAGGTACCTATAGGTAGACTTATGTTACGGAGTCGCTAGGCGACTGCTCTAGGACTCTAAATGATGTTTATTAAAAGACTTGAAGGATAGGAAAACTACTTGGCAACTAGGGCTTCTAGTTATATGCGTTCCTCCTAGTGGGTCCCTTGGTTCCCTCCGTTCTCCTATATCGGGCTAAGCCCGATACTATAACAACTTAGAAGAATTTAAGTTACCTATAAAGTTATTATTTAAAAATCCAAATAGATTAGGTACTAGGGACTTAGACTAATAGTAAATAGCTAGGTTAATAGTCCCTTTTAGATATTAAAGAAGGTTCTTACCGATTAATAATTATAGACTAGTAGCCTAATATATATACCGAGATAGCTATTAAATTACAGAGGTTATATTTAGTCGGGTTAATAGTATTAGGTATATTAGAGTCCTAACTATTTATTAGTATATTAGTAAGTTAATTACAGGTAAGGGAGGAAGAGGTTTTATTATAGCTTATTTAAGTATACCTAGCTATAATAGTATTACTACTGCCTTAGCCCCCTTTAGCCTAAATTAAGATAGTACTTCTTTAATATACCCCTTTTAACTAAGAGTAATACCCTTAGTCGTTCGGTTAATTTATATACCTAAGAAGAATATAGCCTACTTATAATCTTTAATTAGGTAAACCTTATATAGTTTTTCTTAAAAATAAAAGGGGAAATACCTCTTGGAATAAAGGGGTAAAATAGGAAGGGTACGCAATAGAAGTTCAGTTGTACGGACTATCCAAAATGGATATCAATTAAGGCTGTTAGTAACAGCAGAAAGTACACCAGTTAGTAACTAGGCAAGAAATACAGATTTGAATAAGTCAAATAGTAGTGCTAAGGGACAATTCAAAAAAAAAAAAAAGACTATTGTATTTCTTATAGTTACTTACGCGCATGCATGTGTATTTACAGTGTGTATATCTTGCGTGCGTGTATTCTATCCTAACTATCTAAGAGTATAGGAAAGGGAGGACTATTTTATACCTAAGAGGTAGTACCTTAATTAGTGCAATGTATATGTATTGGAATTCTGTCTGATTCCATACAATGCATCTCCGAACAATCTGCTTGCATTTAATGCAGCTCCAAATACTCTGGTTAAGTTATACTGCTAGTTGGTTGCAACTAGTAGGGTTGATCAGTATTAGGGTTCGGTCGCGACAGTATAACTGTTAAAATACTGGTATTTATACTAGTAAGACTACCTAAATAGGATACTATCCTATTAGTATTAGTACTAGTACTACTAGTACGGATGCTATACTATACTGCGAGTATTAGTAAGCATATTGAGTTGACTAATAGTATACAACATACTACTTCTCCGAACCATAACTCGGAGCGACGCACGGTAGTACTACTACCGATCAACTCACTACTGCAATATGACCCATACATATGGTAGCCAGTCGACCACTAGAGCTAATTAATCGGTACGACAATTGCTGCTCTCCCAATCGCTACTAGCGCTTGCCAGCCTACAATACTAACTTGGGCCGGACCACCCATTCATTATATAATGGAATTAGTCAAGCTAATGACTAAAACAATCCATCCAACCTTATAACGGAAGCAGTTAACTAACGAGTAACTAAAACAGTTATCTAACTGTATAATAGTTTTAGCCATTTAAGCTATAGTACGATAGCGCCTTTAATCTACGATAGAATCTCCGATAAAGCCGTTATTGGGGATTGTTCTGTAGATATAAATAGCCTCTCTTTTCCTGTACTGTAGCTAGAAGAAATAATTACATTCGTTTGTATAATTTGGTACTACCAATTGTATACTCTTGCCCAGTTACTAACTGGTACTTCCCTTATTGCTGTTACTAACAGTATAATTGATTTACTAGTCCGTGCGATATACTTTTACTATCCCCTGCTCTTACGTATTAATTGCAAAGAGGTTATAAGCCCGGAAGGACTACAATCAATCCCCTAGAATTAATCTGTGCGACTTACTAAGTCGCCTACCAGTACTACTGGTAAATCGTACAAGAACGACTATTGTAACTTATTAAGTTACCTACTAGTACTACTAGTAACTTATAGTATAACTCAGGAACTTACTAAGTTACCTACTAGTACTACTGGTAACGATTAATTGACTTCTGTAACCTACTAGTACTACTAGTAACTTATGGTCTAACTCAGGAACTTACTAAGTTACCTACCAGTACTACTGGTAACAATTGATTGACTTCTGTGACCTACTAGTACTACTAGTAATTCTTAGTCGAACTCTGTAACCTACTAAGTTACCTACCAGTACTACTGGTAACGCTTGGTTGTCTCCAAGCTACGGCTCCTCTTCCTACTAGTACTACTAGTAGGAGACCTAACTGCTAGTATTACTAGCTAGGTAAGTAAGGTAAGACTAGAATCTAGTTACGAACTAGAAAATAGATCCCAATAACCAAGGTCAGAAGACCAACCTATTGGAAATTGAAAAACATCTACGGGAATAACAAACGCAAATCGACAAACTGCTACAGTAACTCAATACTATTATCCTAAGGATACAAGAACGACTAGATTTAATAAAGTCTACCCTTAGTACTAGTACTAGTCTCAACAGGGTAGAGGAAGGCTATTCTAACTATACGCTAAATAAAAAGGCATTTAACTTCCCTAAATATGCAAAACTTAAAGGTACTAAGAACTATAAGTCTTAAAATGAAAAGGGGAAATACCTCTTGGAATAAAGGGGTAAAATAGGAAGGGTGCGCAGTGGAAGTTCAGTTGCACGGACTATCCAAAATGGATATCAATCGATGCTGTTAGTAACAGCAGGAAGTGCACCAGTTAGTAACTGGGCAGGGAATACAGATTTGAACAAGTCAAATAGTAGTGCCAAGGGATAATTCAGAAAAGAAAGACTGTTGTGTTTCTTGTGCTTGCTTGCGCGCGTATGTGTGTGTTCAGCGTGTGCATCTTGTGTGTTATCCTAACTATCTAAGAGTGTAGGAAAGGGAGGACCATTTTATACCTAAGAGGTAGTACCTCAATCAGTGCAATGTGCATGTGTTGGAATTCTGTCTGATTCCATACAATGCGTCTCCGAACAATCTGCTTGCATTCAATGCAGCTCCAAATACTCTGGTTGAGTCATACTGCAAGTTGGTTGCAACTAGCAGGGTTGATCAGTATTAGGGTTCGGTCGCGACAGTACAGCAGCATTGCTGCAGTAGTCGAGCGGGCCAATAGTAGTACTACTAACACGCAACTGCTAGTTGCAGTTAGGTGGGTCCTCCAGCGCAACAGTAGTACTGTTGGCGGGCAACTACTAGTAGTAGTTGGGAGCGCGTTAATTAACGGCCCGATTAATGATCTTGCTTGGTCGACCAAGTACCACTTTGCACGTAACGTGCGACAGTAGTAAATTGGCTGGGCAGTAGTACTGCCATCAATTGTACCAAGTCGGAGCGAGGAGAATTTGCATAGCAAGTGCAATTCGTTAACTCGATATACTACCTGTACGTGCAGTACAGTGGTAGTATATGGGCAAGCAGTAGTACTGCTGCCTGGTGTTGCAAATGGCAACACATAGGATAGTATCCTATTTGGGTAGTCTTACTAGTATAAATACCAGTAATTTTAACAATAAGCTATAGGAGCAATCCCTAGCAATATACCTTTAAGCCCTTAATCTGGAAGGTTTTTTGGATAAACCTTTAATAGCATTTAGTTTTTTAGGTAGGAATTAAGCCAATTTACTTATACTACTACGGGATAGCTGTTCGAAAGAAATCTTAGCATTAACTGCTTATATTAAAAATCCAACTTAAATTTATCTATTATTGAAGAAGCACTACTGCAAAGGCTACAAAGCTAAGCGCTCTAACCTATATAAGGCCTACTATAGTCTTACATTTAAGGGGTATAAAGGAATACTTAATGCATTTAATACTAAATTCAATAGTCAACTTACCAGGCTATTACTAGCTAGAGCAATAATTAATCCATTAGACCAGACTAATTATTACCTTATATCTATTGAACCTGTATTTCTACATTGGGTAGCTATTTAGGAAAATAACCTTATATCTTCTAAAGTACTAGGACTCCAATCGGATATCTTTAACCTACAATATCTTCTAGCTAACCTAATAAAAGAAAATCGAAACTCTAGTACTACTAGAACGAATACATTTAGTTACTAGACATCTCAAGGACCTAAGAAAAAGAAGAAGGGAAATAAGTTTAATAAATCTAACCAATTGAGTTAACCCAATAAATTAATTTAATCTAAGAAACTAAATAAATCCAACCAATTAACCAAGCAACCAAAGAATACTACTAGTTTCCTAGTTAGTAACTACAGCCTAACTGTTAGCTGTATGGACTTACCTAATTCCCACTAAGAATCAGATACTAATTCTATATAAGAATTGGAGATATTACCTAACTTAGATAATATCGGTACACTATATAGTGTTACTAATACTAATATATACAATTAGGGCTTAATCTATAATACTGGCTCGACCTGCTATTTAGTAAACAATCGGTCTAAGTTTTTAAATTTCCGACTAATTGCAAAATCCTAGTCAAAACCAATTACAACTAGAGGTAGTCCTATCTACCCTAGTGGAATTGGGAATATAGAATTTACAGTATTAATTAATACTAACCCACTAACCTATAGTACACTTACACTAAAGGAGGTACTATATATTCCGAAGCTGGAAGTCAATATTATTAGTAGGATATATTACTACGGATTAGGGGGAATACTTATTAAGGAATCCCTATATAACTCAAACCGTGTTATGATATTAGGCTTTGCCTAATAGAGCTATGTCCTAGGATAGAGCCACATGCTACCGTACGTAACTCGTATCCTATAACTAAGCAGGCATTGGAGTATAAGTACTCCAATGCCTAGTACCTTAAGTTAGTGTTCCGTAGGTTTCTTAACAACTATTTCCGACCACTAGATACTGGCAGTACTAGTGACTCCATAACAAACCGAAAAGTATACGGCCTACTAAACTTCCAAAGGCACGGCTTCTTCCTACAATAAGAAGGTCTAGATACACCTACCTTAAATAAGTCGGATTCAGCCTACTTCTGCTACTATAGCAGTTACGGAATTGTAGTAGAAATTCCTATGCAACAACCTTCCTAGGCCAACGAGGCAGAAGACTATACGATACCTAGATCGGTGCCTAGGTCGGCACCTAGATCGGTACCTAGGTCGGTACCTAGATTGGTGCCTAAGTCGGTACCTAGTCCGGTACTAAGACCGGGACCTAGACCAAGACCAGGTCCTAGCCCAACTATTAGTTCGGCTAGTATAAGGGACCTTACTAAGGCTACCTTATATAAAGACCCTATAGAGGACCCAGTCCCTATAGAGGCAACAGACCTACTAGTAGCCCTAACTACTAGTACTAAGGAACAGGCTATTCCGACTACCAGTACGGAATCCAGCAACTAGTCTTACTAAAGACTATTGCAATAAGCAGGCATTTGGCACATACGACTAGGATATATTAGTTTGCTACTTTTGAAAAAGACTAGTAAAATTACCAGTAGGCTGCCTAACTTTACATCTATTAAGGTTACCGACTTCTAATACATTGCTTGTATACGGGCAAAATCCATAAGACGCCAGTTAAGGGAACTAATTAAGGACCCAGACTATGCACTTAACTTAATCGAAGGGGATATATTTAGGATTAAACCTATATCCTATAATCGAAAATCTATTAGATTAATACTAATTAATCGAAAATCCCAATTCCATTAGGTACATATCCTACCCAATAAGGAAGGACCAATAATTCTTTAGGCTATAAAGAACTTCTTTCAAAGCCTAAAAATACACTATAGCCGTTACCCAAAAAGGCTATTCTATAATAGAGGACCTAAAATTAATATATTGTTATAGGACTGGTTAGGTACCAAAGGAATACTAGTCGATACGTCTTACCCGTATACCCCCGAATAAAACAGACTTACCGAACGGTCTATACAAGTTATCCTGGACCGGCTATAAGCAACTATTGTTATGGTATTAGGCTTAGCCCGATATAGGAGAACGAAGGGAACCAAGGGACCCACTAGGAGGAACGCATACAACTAGAAGCCCTAGTTATTAGGTAGTTTTCCCTCCTTCAAGTCTTTTAATAAATATTATTAAGAGTCCTAGAGCAGTTGCCTAGCGACTCCGTAATATTTAAAAGACTTTACTTATACCGGTTAGGAGGAAGGAAAAGCCTAACTATTATAAGTCAAAATGGATAAGGGGAAGCCTAAAGAAATTAACCTCCAGTAAGTTATAGAGGACTTTATAGCAAAAGTCTATACGGAGTTTGGCCGAATGCATGCCTAAATAGAAATATACTCTATACAAATCTTAGCTCTATAGAAGAATAGGCAGCAATAAGTACAGCAGGACCTAGGGTATTCGTCGGCCCAACCAATAGACACCTTAACAATCGACCCCCAGCAGGAGCGGACCGGGGATAAGTCGGGTATACTACGGGCCCGTATTAAACGCAAACCAATTCCGGTCGGGGACCTATACAACGGCAACAAGGGCACCTTTACAGCCTGGAAGTTCTGTATAGACCGCAAGCTCCGAGTAGATAAGGACTTTATCGGGTCCGCCCAGGACCAATAGATCTTCGTTTAGCAAAACCTTTCGGCCAAAGTCCAGCAATAAGTTACAATATACTTCGAAAAAGGCTCCCGCATCGGTTACGACCCATTCCAATTCCTAACGTACCTCGAATCGGCTTATAGTAACCCTTACTGCTAGCGACTAGCGGTTGTCGAACTAAAGGACATTAGGCAAGGGACGTTAGAGTTATTCCTAGCGTTCCTTATACGCTTCGAAGAGAAGCTTACACTAGTAGGAGGGATACATTAGCCTAGTAAGGTAAAACTTATAAAGCTCCGTATTGGGCTAACTAAGAGAATAAGGAACTATATCCTCTAGCGGGGGACTACAATAGATAACTACAATAAGGCGGTCGATATATATAAACAAATTGCATCCGAAATAAAATCGCAATATATAGAGGATAAAATTAAGGACCAGGGCGGGCCCGGCTAGGGGACGGCTAAGGTAACCCCCCGACCCGATAAGGACGGCAATACCCCAATATTAGGGGTTAATACGGTAGGCTCTAGGGCTACGGCCGGGCCTAGGGCGGCTATAACTAAACTAATAACAAAAACGAACCAAGGCCAAGGCGGGCCCTAACAGCAGGCAAAATAGGTTATACGGGAAGAGAGAAATAGGTATAGGGCGGCCAGTATATATATCCGCTGCAGGGAGGGAAGCTACTATATCCAATAATACCTATAATAAGCTGCAATCCTATATACCCTAGGGATAAGTATTTAGGCCGTTTAGGGGGAAGAATATATTTGCAAGGAATTAGAGACCGAGGAAGAGGAGGGAAATAAAGCGCCTTTAAGCTAAGTCTCGCTTAAAGGCACTAAGGGTTAGTAGGTAAGCGGACTATAAGGAACTAAGGGAATTAGGAAACTAAGTTTAAAAAGATTACACTAAGGATAAATAGACTACCCTTCCTTATTGCTATACTTATAAATTCTATAAGGTTCCTTAATATTTAAATTAATAGCGGCTGTAACTACTATAGGGCTATTAGTAAAAGGATAGCCTAACGCCTATAACTTAAGCTTATCCCTCTCCTAATAAAACGGCTACTCCAAACGGCTATTACAATATCTCGGCAGAATATAGGCAATACCCTTACCTACCCTACAATAACCAATATAGTCCGTACAACAATTAATATAAATAGCTAGGAGAGCCTAGTACTACTATACGTTATCTTAGGCCTAAGTCGAGACGCTATACTAGGCCTACTATAGATAGAATACTAACGGGTAACCCTAAACGTAATAGATCGGACTCTTACAATTGGGGCAGCAGGCAACTAAATTGTATAAGCAAACAACATCCGCCCTCCCGACGGATCCCAGGAGGTATACCTTATGCTAGTATAAACCTTTTTACGGAAACAACAGGGAGTACTAGTAGTAACAAGCTTGCAAGAAATAGCAATAAAACTACAAGAAACAGTACTATAAGCACCCGGAAGTATAAATACAATAATAATAGCCCTACCTACTCTCCCGGTAGCCCTTTAGGACTATGCTAACCTTTTCGATAAGGAATAGGCCTTAGGCCTACTACTATACTAGGGCTCCTAAGACTACTATATCTAACTATAACAAAACGATAAGGGAGAAATACTATAGCTACCCTAGGGTCTACTGTACAATATACTACAAAACTAACTACTTAAAGTCCGTAAGCAGATTATAGACCTACTAGACAAGGGATAGATATAGGTAAGTTCGTTAGTAGTAGCAGTACTAATACTACTTACTAAGAAAGAAAACGGAGGATAAAGGCTATATATAGACTACTAGGCCCTAAACAAGATTATACAATAGGACCGTTACCTACTCCCGCTAGTTAAAGAAACGCTCTGCTTACTCTTAGGGGTATACTAGTTTACTAAACTAAACGTATAAGCAGCATTCTATAAGTTACGTATAGCGCTAGGAGATAAACCGCTTATAGTATTCCGTATACAATTTGGTCTATTCGAATAGTTAGTCTGTCCCTTCGGCCTAGCCGGAGTACTAGCTTTATTCTAGAGATACATTAACGGGGTATTGCAGGATAAATTAGGGGAGTAGGTTATAGCCTATCTAAATAATATCCTAATCTATACCTCCGGATCGAAGGCCGACTATATTACTAAGGTTAGGGAAATCCTTAAGTAGCTCCGGGCAGCCGGTCTTTACCTAGATCTCGATAAGTATGCATTTGCAACAACAGAAGTTAAATACCTTAGGTTTATTATCTAAGCAGGCGTTAAGGTTAGGCCTAACCTAGCGAAAATCGCTACAATTTAAGAATAGCAACTACCTACTAAGGTAAGGGGGATTAGGAGCTTCCTAGGCTTTACGAACTTCTACTGTAAATTTATTCCTAATTTTACAAGCCTTATAGAACTACTTATAGCCCTTATAGGGAGGGGTATACTATTTTGCTAGGGACCCGAAGAAAATGCAGCCTTACAATCCCTTAAGCGTACCTTTTCGTTATACCCAATCCTAGTACAATAGGACCTAGATAGAAAGACTCTTATTAAGACCAATTGCTTAGGTAAGGCACTAGGCGGATGCCTCTTACAAATTAACAGTAAGGGGGTCCTATAACTAATAGCCTACCACTTAGCCAAACTTATACTAGCAGAAAGGAATTATACAATCTATAATAAGGAACTCCTAATAGTTATTAGCTGCCTTAAGGCGTAGTCGGTAGACCTATAAGGCGTTACGGAACTATTTACTATTCTAACGGACTATAAGAACCTCGAATACTTTACCAAACTGCAGGAGATATCGGAACAATAGGTACAATAGGCGGAAGTCCTTACAAACTTTAATTACTCGCTACAGTACAGACCGGGCTTGTAAGTATAACGGCCGGATATACTCTTGCATTAGGAATAGGATAAGGAGGACGCACTACGCCTAGGATAAATACTTCGGCCGGTATTAATCTCTACACTACAGGAGGCGCCTAGAGGCCAACCTATATAAGAAGGTCCTAACGCCCAGGACACCCAGGATATAGTAATTATAAATACAGGTACAAATCGGGCGAATACGGGGACAAACCGGGCCCAGGCCGGCTGCAAAGTACTAAGTGCCTAAGACATAATAGCTATAAATACAAGGGTAGACTAGGCCCGTCTAGAGACAAAAGGGGGACAGGGAGCTATCGATACATCCCAACTGCTCCCAATAGTACAAGGACTACTCCTAACAGTACAGGGACCAACAGGAAGGGAAACGCTATTTCTATAGGATACGCTAGCCGGCCAATTGCTCTTCCCGGAACCCTACCTATAGGAATTATAGGACTAAGCGTTACAAAACAATACAATATACAAAGCTTAACAATAAGTAGTAGCAATAGGCGTACGGAAATTCCCGGTAGAAGTAAAGACAAAAGAACAAACGGCCAATTATACTATTAGTACCTATAGCGCAATATACTATAGGGGACGCCTATAGGTACCTACCTAGGAACTACTAATAACGCAAATAATACAATAGGTATACGAATTACCTATATTAGGCCACCCTAGTCGTAACGGAATATTCCGCGTACTTTAGCGGGACTTCTACTAGGATAGTATATTATAGGACGTAGTACGGTATATTCGGAATTGCTACTACTACTAGAGCCGCAAAAGCCGTCTATAGAGATAGGGACTCCTATAGCCAATCCCCCCGCTAGACCGTTACTAAAAGCAGATATCGATCGACTTTATAACCGACCTACTAGTATAGAACGATAAGGACCCCTAATTCTTAATAGTTATTACAGACTGCCTCTCCAAATTTATCCAACTTAAGGCAATAACTACAATAAGTACAAAGGCTTATACGGAACGGTTTAAGACCTATTAGTAGCAATTTAAGGGTTTTCCCGCCTAGATTATAACAAATCGGGGATTAAACTAGCTTAGTAAGTTCTAGATATCCCTATACTCCCTTATTAGTATAGAGTAACTCCTATTAACTTTATACTACCCCTAGACAGATAGGGGTACCGAAAGGGTAAATTAGGAAATTTAAGCTACCCTAAGGATCCTAATCTTATTTAAGCAGTTCGACTAGCCGGCCTACCTAACCGCCTACCAGCTGGCCCTAAACAATAGGGAGTCTTTAGTTACAAGAGTTAGCCCAAACAAGCTATTATTAGGCTATAAAATCGGTACAATACTAAGGGTAAAGGACAACTAGGTAAGCGTTATAATACCAAAAGGGAGGGCTATTGCTTTCCTATAATACCTAAGGGAAAGAATAGAAATTATACAAGTAGCTATTGCCTTTATATAATAACGCTTATATAAGTCGGCAGTAGCTTTAGGTCGCCTAGCAGAAAAGTTCTAGGTAGGCAATAAGGTCTAGCTTAACCTTAAATATATTAAAACCAATAGGCTATACAGGAAGCTAGACTAGGTTGCTTCTAAGTTTATAGTACTAGCAGTACTAATACTACTTACAGTAATACTAGATATTCCTTAGGGCTTACACCCTACCTTCTATATAGACCTTATCGAAAGGGTAGTAAATAACCCCTTACCTAGTTAGGTAGTACGGGATTTAGAGCTAGGCCTACTATTAGTCTAAGACAAGGACGGTACCTTATAAGAGGAATACTAGGTCGAATGCATCCTTACTATAAGGGGGGCCTAAGGCCAAGGGGGATAATATAATACCCTTGTAAAATAGCTAGGTTACAAATAACCAACCTAGGAACCAATAGAGGCTCTAGTATAAATAGAAGCCCTAGAGGAATTTACGCAGCAATAGGGAGATCCCTATATAAACGGCGGAGCGTAGGTAAGCTGCAAAACGAAACGTAAAATTTTAACTATACCGAAGGAAAAAATCAACCCTAGAGCGCCCCCAATAAGGGCCCGACCCAATACTACTACTACGGATATACGCTAGCCGTACTACTTAAACTCGTCGGTCTTTGTATCCTCCTTGCTCTTGTCCTTCTCGGTATCCTTCTCGGGGAGGGTCTCGAAACTGTCCGTTACGGTACTCGGGCGGGGGCGGGACGTAACCGAGGGGGGCAAGGGCGGGGGTATAAAACGAAGGCGCCGGGCGACTTAGGCGATATAAGGGGCGGAAGCAATAGGGTAGCGCAATAGAGTCGCATTAGCTACGCAGGACGAGCGCGACCTACTGTAATTGCAGGTAACGCAGGGAGTAGAGGGGGCGGGACAGCGCACTAAGGGGGAACCGCTAGTATAAGACTTGCATAGCACTAAGGGGGAACCGCTAGCATAAGACTTGCGTAACTTGCAGATATCGCAGCGCATCTCGGCTAAAGTGGCTACCAACTCGGTACTAACGCCCTCCTGCGCCTACTAACGGCGGGCGAGGCCGCGTACATTACTCTGGATGCCCGTCAGGGCCCGAGCCACGCCCTAGGCAAACACGCCGAGCTGCATGCTCGGCATAGCGCTGGAACGGCTACCCGCTTAAGTTAGGGTTAAGGCGTTAGCAGTAAGGATAAGGGTGCGGTTCGGGTCGTTATTATCGTCGGCGGCGGCGGGGGGAGAGATAACACCCGGTACGGGGGCAAGGGTATAGGCAGGGCGCATAGGAGCAGGCTCTATCTCGGCCAGAGCCAGGGTGCAAGCCCAAACCCGGCCCAGGGCCAGAAACTCGGGCGACAGGACGGCGTAAGCGCCCGGTACGGCCCCGACCTTAGGGCGGGCCTCAACCAGGATATAGACGTTGCGCTAGGCGCAAGTACAAAGGTCGCACAGGGCGCGATACAGTTAAGGGCGCGCAGCAAACAAATACAGTACCTAGATACATTTAGCGTACGCGCGCGCGTATATACGGCAGCCAGCACTACGGCCCGGTACGCAATCGTTACGGCCGCTAGTAATAAGGCAATTAACGCAGGGGAGGTACATTCCGCGTACCTCCTCCGGAGGTGCAAACTCCTCGTCGGAGGAGTCACCCTCCACTAGGTACTCGCCCAGGGCGCAACAGCGGTCCGACTTATTGGTATAGTAGCCATAACGAGGGCCCGAACCGCATCCGGGAGGGGGGGGAAGAGCACCCGTAGCGGTAGACATAATAGCAGTAGCGGTAGTAACAAAAAGGTAAATAAGTCCTCTACAAGGGAGGAGCAACAGTAGCAAGAGTAGGATTAATAGTTCCTATCGTTACTAGCTTATTAGCTAACGGCCCGAAGGATATACGGAATAGCCCCGATAAGGAAGCAGCAACCCACCTTACAGGGGAGGAACAATAGCAATAGGGGAGTAAGCGCAACAAGAGGCAGCAAAGGAGTTAACAACAATCGTACGGCAAGAAGCTAAAAAACGGGCAGGTATAATAGTTAAAGGAAAGAGGAACAAAAAGCGTAATAGAATGGGAATAGAGAAGGCAATATAAAGGGAGTAGCAAGGGGGAAAAGCAAGGTAACGCCAGGCGCCTTAGGCACCCGGCGAGCACCCGGTAAACACCTAAGGAGGGGACAGAACAAGGTAGAATTAGTTACCCTAGGTAACCAGCAAACCCTAAATAGGGGACGATACGGGGAGGAAACTATATACGCTAAGTACCTAACGAATACCCGAAAAAAAAAAAAAAAATTTTTTCGGGGGAGCTACGGATTGGGAAAACCAGCCTTAGGAAGGGCGGTTTAGCTACGGCTATAGCTAGACTTTACTTCGAACGGGTAGAGCAAGACGGTATGTTATGGTATCGGGCTTAGCCCGATATAGGAGAACGAAGGGAACTAAGGGACCTACTAGGAGGAACGCACATAACTAGAAGCCCTAGTTATTAGGTAGTTTTCCCTCCTTTAAGTCTTTTAATAAACATTATTAAGAGTCCTAGAGCAGTCGCCTAGCGACTCCATAACAACTATAATTTAGGCTAGCCTCCTACTTTTCCTCTGGTCTGCTATACTTCCTACTATAGTTAACCTAGTTAACTATATTGCAATTACCAATAGGGACCTAAGCCCCTACCAATTGCTTAAGCAGGAACTACAAGGGCTAAAAACACCACTAAACCTTACAGCCTATAAGGCTATTGGTGCCTACTGCAAAGTCCTAATCCCTTATCAGAAACGGATTTAAAGTACTAAATTAGCAAAATGCACAGAACCAGTAAGGCTACTAGTAACGCTAGGTTTAAAAACATACCTTGTATATATACCTTCCAGAAGGGCAGTTACAAAAACTACCTTCCTAAAAATCCTAGAAGGTATTGGCCCTATCTCCCAAGGACTTCAACGACTACTAAGTCCTAGTCCCCAAGGACTAGAGTCAGAGGGGGAAATTGAGATAGAAGATTATATCTTACAAACTACCTTTAGTCCCTAAATACCTAGGGAGACAAAGGGGGTTAATAGACCTACTAGTCCTACTAGGACCAGTAGACCCACTAGTCCTACTGGGACCAGTAGACCTACTAGTCCTACTAGGACTAGCAGACCTACTAGGACCAGTAGACCTACTAGACCTACTAGGACCAGTAGGCTGTAAGAAGCCAACGGACCAACTAGTCCTACTAGGACTAGTATAACAAAGGGAGTCCTAGCCCAGCTAACAAAGGATCTACTAGATACCTCCCTTCTAGATGCACTAGAACTAGAAGACAACCCTAACCTAATGGATCTTAACCTAACGTATTGGATCCAGGACCTATACTACCAAGCTAAAGCAAAGTAAATACTAGTTAGCAGTAAGCCTACTAGCTAGAAGCAGGTACTTAAGTTAGACAACAAAGACCAGTAGATAAGTGCTATATTCTTAGAATTCCAGCAACTTATTTAGGCAGGGGTATTCTACTTTATTCCTCTTAAAGAAATACCAACTGGTCGGAGACTTTTAAAAAGTAGACTTATACTATAAGTCAAAAAGGATTAGCAGAATATCCCCATTAAATTTAAGGTACAACTAGTAGCTAAGGGATTTATGCAAATTAAAGGCCTTAACTATATAGAGACTTTTGCAACTACTAGCATTCCACCTACCTAGAGGATACTATTAGCCCTAGCTGCCCAGAATAACTAGTACGTCGAGCAAATTAACTTTATTAGTACCTTCCTAAACAGTAAGCTACCTAAAGTTAATTATCTTAAAATTCCTAAGGGACTGGAAGTATTTATTAGTCTTAATAAGAATAATAACTTAGCTAAGCTACTAGCTAAGCTAGGCTACAACCCAGCAGTTAAACAAGGTATCCTTTTAAAAAAGGCACTCTACGGCCTAAAACAAGGACCTAGAGAGTAGCAGGAGGTACTAGCCAAACTGCTACAACAATATGGATATAGCCCTCTTATATCTAATCCGGCTATCTACTATAATAATACTACTAGTACTTATATAGTTAGCTATATCGGTAATTGCCTACTTATTAGACCAGACCTTGCATATATTAACCAGCTGAAACAATAACTACATAAGGTTTATCCAATTAAAGATTGCAGGTAGGCTGCTTTCTTCCTAGGCGTATAGATTAGTCGAACAACTAAGGGAATTACTCTTAGTTAAAAAGGGTATATCGAGGAAGCCCTATTCCAATTTAGGCTAACGGAGGCCAAGGCAGTAGTAATCCCACTACAGCTAGGAGTACTTAAACAGGCTATTATAACGCCCCTTCCTCCCTTATCCGCTACCGACCAACTGGTATACCAACAAATAGTAGGGACTCTAATGTACCTTATGCTATTAACCCGACCAGATATAGCCTTTGCAATACAATAGCTATCTCGGTATATGCACCAGGCTACTAGCCTACAGCTATTAGCTGGTAAGAACCTTCTTCGATATTTAAAAGGAACTATAGACCTAGCTATTTACTATTGGCCTAGGTCTAAGTCTCCAGTACCCAATTTATCTGGATTTTCTAATAGCGATTTTGCAGGTAACTTAGATTCCTCTAAGTCAACCTATAGGTACCTCTTTACCTTAGCAGGCGGACCTATCTGCTAGAAATCAAAAAGGGCTAGTACTATTGCTCTTTCTACCGTAGAGGCAGAATTGGATGCCCTATTGGAAGCTATTCGGGAACTTAAATGGCTAGATAGTCTATTTACTGAAATAGGCAAAGGTCTCCAAAAACCTATTATACTATTATATAACAATAATGGATCTATCTCTAATGCCAATAACCCTAATTAGCATAACCGAACAAAGTATATATTGCTAAAGTTCCGGTATATACGGCAAGAAGCAACTAACGGACTAGCCAAAATCAGCTACCTAAATACCAAGTCTATGCCTACCGATAGCCTTACTAAGGCTCTTACTACTAATCTCTTCCAACGCTACCTTAGCCTACTAGGTTTCCAAGGAATCCCTATTTAGCAGTAGTCATACTAGCTAAATAGAGGGAGTATTAAAATACTAGTATTTATACTAGTAAGACTACCTAAATAGGATACTATCCTATTAGTATTCTTGCAATTTGGGTGCGCAAGAGGAGGGGTAGTAGAAGTATATCGCACGGACCAGGGAATCAATCAAGCTGTTAGTAACAGCATAAGGGGTGCCAGTTAGTAACTGGGCAAGAGTGCACAATTGGTAGTACCGAATTATACAAACGAATGCGATTATATTTCAAAAGAGAGAAACTATTCTAAGGGAATGGCTACTGCCTTATATAGGTGTAGAAGTGTAGTAAAGACTGTTCCAGCTTATTCCATAAGGTTCCAGCTTATTCCATAAGTAGGGTAAGCAACATTCCGGCTTATTCCAAGGAGTTCCAGTACATTCCATAAGTGGGGTATGGAATATTCTAGAATATTCTAGAATGTTCTAGAGCATTCTGTACTATACCTAATTAGGCAAGTATCTTTGACAATAGTTTAGAGAAATAGTATGTTGTATACTATTAGTCAGCTCTGTATACTTACTTATACTCTCAGTATAGTATAGTATATCTGCCAGCAGTAGTACTTCTGACAGTTGCTACTAGTAGTAGCAATAATAGGATAGTATCCTATTTGGGTAGTCTTACTAGTATAAATCCTAGTATTTTAACAAGTATTAGTACTAGTACTACTAGTACGAATGCTATACTATACTGCGAGTATTAGTAAGCATATTGAGTTAACTAATAGTATACAATATACTACTTCTCCGAACCATAACTCGGAGCGACGTACGGCAGTACTACTACCGATTAACTCACTACTGCAATGTAACCTACATATATAGTAGCTAGTCGACTACTGGAACCAATTGATCGGTACGACAATTACTGCTCTCCTAATCGCTACTAGCGCTTGCCAGCCTACAATACTAACTTAGGCCGGACCACCTATTCATTATATAATAAAATCAGCTAAGCTAATAACTAAAACAATCTATCCAACCTTATAACGGAAGCAGTTAACTAACAAGTAACTGAAACAGTTATCCAACTATATAATGGTTTCAGCCATTTAAGCCATAGTACGATAGCGCCTTTAATCCACAATGGAATCTCCGATAAAGCCGTTATTAGGGATTGTTCTGTAGATATAAATAGCCGCTCTTTTCCTGTACTATAGCTAGAAGAAATAATCGCATTCGTTTGTATAATTCGGTACTACTAATTGTACACTCTTGCCCAGTTACTAACTGGCACTTCCCTTATTGCTGTTACTAACAGTATAATTAATTTACTAGTCCGTGCAATACACTTCCACTATCCCCTCCTCTTGCGCATCAATTGCAAAGAATAACAGCAGTACTGCAGTAGTCGAGCGGGCCAGTAGTAGTACTACTGGCAAGCAACTGCTAGTTGCAGTTGGGTGGGTCCTACCGTATAATAGTAGTACTGTTAACGGGTAACTACTAGTAGTAGTTAGGAGCGCGTTAATTGACGGCCCGATTAATTATCTTGCTTAGTTAACTAAGTACTACTTGTACGTAACGCGCAACAGTAGTAAATTGGCTGGGCAGTAGTACTGCTATTAGTAATACTAAGTCTAAGTAAGGAGAATTTGCATAGTAAGTACAATTCGTCAACTCGATATACTACTTATACGTACAGTACAGTAGTAGTATATTGGTAAGTAGTAGTACTGCTGCTAGGTATTGCAAATAGCAATATATAGGATAGTATCCTATTTAGGTAGTCTTATTAGTAAAAATACCAGTAATTTTAACAGTTTTGTTTTAACTTATTAATATATATAAGGTTTAGCCTAATAAGCAGATAGTTATTAATATAGCTAACTATATAGGTACTAGTAGTACTATTATAGTAGACAGTCGGGTTAAATATAAGAGGGCTATATTTGAATTAATAGAGTAGTTTGGAAAGTATATCTTACTACTCTTTAGGTCCTTATCTAAGACTATAGAGTACTTTCTTTAAAAGGATACCTTATTTAAGTACTAGGTTATAGCCTAGCTTAGTTAGTTACTTACTTAGGTTATTAGTCTTATTAAGACTAGTAAATACTTTTAGTCTATTAGGGATTTTAAGGTAATTAACTTTAGGTAGCTTACTATTAAGAAAAGTACTAATAAAGTCGATTTATTTAATATACTAATTGTTCTAGGCAGTAAGAGCTAGTAGTATCCTTTAGGTAGGTAGAATACTTATAGCTGTAAAGGTCTTTAAGTAGTTAAGACCTTTAATCTATATAAATCCTTTAGCTATTAAACGTACCTTAAATTTAATAGGATTATTTTACTAGTCCTTTTTAACTTATAGAATAAGATAGCTTTTAAGAAGTTATCTATTAGTTAGTACTTCTTAAAGGGGAATAAAGTAAATTACCCCTACCTAAATAAATTACTAAAATTTAAAGAATATAGTACTTATCTATTAGTCTTTATTATTTAATTTAAGTACCTACTTCCAGTTAGTAGGCTTACTATTAACTAGTAGTTGCTTTGCCTTAGCTTAGTAGTATAGGTTCTTAATTTAGTATACTAGGTTAAAATCTACTAAATTAAAATTATCTTTTAATTTAGGTTTATCTAGAAGAGAGGTATTTAGTAGATCCTCTATTAGTTAGGCTAGGACGCCCTTTGTAGTACTAGTCCTAGTAGGACTAGTTAGTCTGTTGGCTAGTTGCAACCTACTAGTTCTAGTAGGACTAGTTAGTCTGTTAGCTAGTTGCAACCTACTAGTCCTAGTAGGACTAGTTAGTCCGTTGGCTAGTTGTAACCTACTAGTCCTAGTAGGACTAGTTGGTCTATTGGCTAGTTGCAACTTACTAGTCCTACTAGGACTAGTAGGTCTACTGGTCCTAGTAGGACTAGTAGGTCTACTGGTCCTAGTAGGACTAGTAGTGTTATAATATTAGGCTTTGCCTAATAGAGCTATGTCTAAGGACAGAGTTACGTACTACCGTAAGTAACTTATATCCTATAACTAAGTAGGCATTGGAGTATAAGTACTCCAATGCCTAGTACCTTAAGTTAGTATTCCGTAGATTTCTTAACAACTATTTCCGACTACTAGATACTGGTAGTACTATTGACTCCATAACAAGTAGCCCCCTTTGTCTCCCTAAGTATTAGGGGACTAGAGTTACTTTGCAAGATAGAAGTAGTTAAATTTACTATTTTAATTTCCCCCTCTAACTCTAGTCCTTTAATACTAGGACTTAGTAATCGGGGGAGCCCTTAGGAAATAGGGCTAATGCCTTTTAGGATTTTTAGGAAGGTAGTTTTTGTAACCGACCTTCTGGAAGGTATATATATAAGGTATATTTTTAAACCTAGTATAGCTAGTAGCCTTACTAGTTCTATACGGGATACTAGTTTAGTACTTTAAATATACTTTTAATAAGGAATTAGGACTTTGCAATATATACTAATAGCCTTATAGGCCGTAAGATTTAGTAGTATTTTTAGTCCCTGTAATTCCTACTTTAGTAATTGGTAGGGACTTAAATCCCGGTTCGAAATTGCAAAGTCCGTTCTGTTTAGGCGTATACGGGTAAGATATATTGAATAGTATTCCTTTCTTACCTTACTAAGTCTAGAGCAATATATTAATTTTAGTACCTTTATCGAAAAATAGCTATTTTAGGTAATAGTTATAGTATTATTTAAGGCTTTTAAAGAGATTCCGAATTGCCTGGAGAATAGTTAATCCCTCCTTATTAGGTAGGATTAATACCTAACGGAAGTAGGGTTTTACGATTAATTAGGATAAGTCCTATAGACTTACGATTATAGAATACTAATTATATCCTAAATATATTACTTGTAATTAAATCGAGAATATAGTCTAGATTATTAATAGGATCCCTTAACTATTGTTTAGTAGATTTGGCCTAAATATAGGTAAGGTATTGGAAATCGGTAGCCCGAATAGACGAAAAGTTAAGTAGTTTAGTAGTAATACTACTGGTCTTCTTTAAGAGTAGGAAACTAATATATTCTAGTCTAATATACTAAATGCTAGCTTATTGTAATAGTTTTTGGTAAGACTAGTTATTAGTTTCCGTACGAGTAGTTAAAAGAGCTTATTCCTTAGGACTAATAGTTAGGACTACTAGTTAGTCTATTGCCTTTATAGGAATTAGGTCTTCTATAGGGTCTTTAAATAGGGTAGCTGTTATAATATTAGGCTTTGCCTAATAGAGCTATGTCCTAGGATAGAGTTACGTACTACCGTACGTAACTTATATCCTATAACTAAGCAGGCATTGGAGTATAAGTACTCCAATGCCTAGTACCTTAAGTTAGTGTTCTATAGATTTCTTAATAACTATTTCCGACCACTAAATACTAGTAGTACTAGTAACTCTATAATATTTAAGAAATCTCCCTTCGTTACGGTAAGTAGTAGGCCGCAGACTATTGAACAATAGATTAACAGGACAACAACGCACTACCTAGCAAACAAAATGCTACCGCTAGTTAACTACTACCCAACTGGTTTACAGAAATCCAGCAGTTACGCTAGCAAATCGCTACGGTAATGCAGTACCAAGCGTCCCGAGAGGTATAGCCCGGTACTATACCGGGATTGGTACGGACCCCCTTAACTGTTAATAGCCTAGCAATACTTCCCTAAGTCCGACGTAAACCGATACCAATAGGGGTACTATATAATAAAGATAAGACTATATTTACAGCCTAAAAGATACTTATAGCCTATAAGCTAGTTACCGACCGTAAGTTTATCGGTACCGATAAGGACTAGTAGATATTTGTCTAGTAGTACTTAGTGCCTAAGATTTAGTCCCGTATTATAGCCTTCTTCGAAGTAGGGCTATCGTACTAGTACAACCCGTTATAATTCTTAGCTTACCTTAAATCCGTTTTTACCGACCCTTATTGGATAGAAATAGTATAGACCGAGCTTAAATAACTAAAGCAAGTAAGCAATAAGGTATTTACCTTATTCTATATGTACTTTAAACAAAAGCTAGTATTAGCTAGGGGAATAAATTGGCCCAACGAAATTAAACTCGTTAAGCTGTATTATGCGCTTAATAAGACTATACGGAATAGTAGTATTAGGTACAATATCCTACGAGATAGTTATAAGGTAGCTATTAATATTTACTATAGTATTACGGTAGATATTAAATTATACCGCTTGGAGGAGAAATACCGGAATCGCTACGGCTATATAATAGCCCTAATAAAACCTACAACGGATAAGGACGGTAACGTACGGATAACGGGTATTAATGCAGTAACTATAGGGCGCTATTGCCTAGTAACCTAAGGAACAAGGACTAGCCTAAGGCAGTCTTTAAGCCAGTATACAACTTAGGTCTCCTGTAGTATAATTAATACGCATAAGGAGGAGGGCGCTTATTTATACTATAGATCTAAGCAGTACTTTATTAAGGACTATAAAATACAGCCTATAGTATAACTAGTATAAAACCTATCTATTTATTGGGTAGATATAGAGAGGGAGAACGTATAGGAGGAATCCTTAGACTAACTATTGGAAAATAAAGCGCCCCTAAGCTAAGTCTTATATAGGGGTAAAACGGTATAGATAAGGACTAAAGCAGGAGGACTAAGCGTTAGAGGGAGTAATTTTAGGATATTAAGGTATAGTTAGATAGGCTACCGTTCCTTATCCTAATGCTTATAAATTCTACTTATTTCTTAAACGTTTAAATCGATTGTAGTTACAATTATTATAGTACAATTAGCAAACGTATAGCCTAAAGTTTACGCCTTAAGCTTATTTTACTACCGATATAGCGCTAGTTAAAGATAGCTATAGCAGTAATATACTACCGGAGTAGCCTAATAAAGGTATATATATATATCTTGTATATAGTATAAGTTGTACTTAATATAGATAGCTAGGAGTCTTTAGTAGTACTATATATAGTACTAAGCCTTAGCTAAAATGCAATACTAGGCCTACTAGAGATAGAATACTACAGTATCGACCTATATATAGCTAAATACTACCTTATAATTAGAGCAATAGGGGGCCAGGTAGTATAAGCAGTAAATATATAGCTATAGTACAGTAGCTATTGTTAAAATACTGGTATTTATACTAGTAAGACTACCTAAATAGGATACTATCCTATTGTTACTAGTAGTACTACTACTAGTAAAGATACTGTACTATACTGCGAGTATTAGTAAGCATACCGAGTTGACCAATAGTATACAACATACTACTTCTCCGAACTACTACTCGGAACGACTGACGGTAGTACTACTGCCGGCCAACTTACTACTACAATACAACTTGTATACGTAGTAGCCAGTCGATTACAGGAGCCAATTGATCGGAATAACAATTGCTGCTCTCCCAGTCGCTACTAGCTATTGCCAGCCCACAGTACTACTGCGGGCAATCAAACTATTGTACGACCGAAACGGCAATCAAACCATTATGCAACCAAACGGGCGATCAAACTATAGTGTAACTGCGCAAGCTACAATCTGGACCTATACGGTACTACTCTATAGGCATAAATAGCCGTACTTCCCTTGCACTTTAGGTAGAAGAATAATCGCATTCGTTTGTATAATTCGGTACTACCAATTATATACTCTTGCCCAGTTACTAACTGGTACCCCTTATGCTGTTACTAATAGCTTAATTGATTCCCTGGTCCGTGCGATATACTTCCACTACCCCTTCCTCTTGCGCATCCAAATTCCAAGAGGTTATGAGCCCGGAAGGACTACAATTAATCCTCCGGAATTAATCTGTGCGACTTACTAAGTCGCCTACCAGTACTATTAGTAAATCGTCCGAATCGATCTCTATAACTTACTAAGTTACCTACCAGTACTATTAGTAACGATTAATCGAATCCTATAACTTACTAAGTTACCCACCAGTACTACTGGTAACGATTAATTGAATCCTATAACTTACTAAGTCACCTACTAGTACTACTGGTAATTCTTGGTCACCAAACTACAGCTCCCCCAACTACTAGTACTACTAGTACGTTACCTACCAGTACTACTGGTAATTCTTAGTCACCAAACTACGGCTCCCCCAACTACTAGTACTACTAGTACGTTACCTACCAGTACTACTGGTAACTCTTGGTCACCAAACTACGGCTCCCCCAACTACTAGTACTACTAGTACGTTACCTACCAGTACTACTGGTAATTCTTGGTCACCAAACTACGGCTCCCCCAACTACTAGTACTACTAGTAGGAGACCTAATTGCTAGTACTACTAGCTAGGTAAGTAAGGTAAGATTTAAATCTAGTTACTAAGTAGAAAATAGATCCCACCAACCAAGGTCAGAAGATCAACCTATTGGAGATTAAAAAACATCTACGGGTACAACAAACGCAGATTAACGAACTGTTATAGTAACTTAATACTATTATCCTACAGATACAAGAACGACTAAACGTTATTAAGTTAACACTTAGTACTAGTACTACTATTACTAAGACAGAGGATACCTGCTCCAACTATACCCTACACAAAAAAGCATTTTAATTCCCGGAATATGCAAAACTCAAAGGTACTAAGAACTACAAGTTATAAGAGCAATCCCTATTAATTTAACTCTAAGCTCTTAACCTAAAAGGCTTTCTGGACAAGCCCTTAATTGCTTCTAGCTTTTCAAGTAGAAATCAGGCCAATTTACTTATACTACTACGGGATAGTTGCTCGAAAGAAATCTTAGAATCAATTGCATATATTAAAAATCTAGCCGATATTTTCTTACTATTAAAAAAGCATTACTCCGAAGGTTACAAAGCTAAACGCTCCAACCTATATAAGGCCTACTATAACCTTACATTTAAGGGGTATAAAGGAATACTTTACGCATGTAATACCGAATTCAATAGTTAACTTACTAGGCTATAACTAGCTAGCGTAATAATTAATCCATTAGACTAAACTAACTATTACCTTGCAATAGTTAAACCTATATTTCTACAATAGGTCGCTATATAGAATAGTACCCTTATATCTTCTCGAGCCCTAGGACTCCAAACGGATATCCTTAACCTGCAATATCTTATAGCTAACCTACTAAAAGAAAACTCTAGTACTACTGGATTAAATACATTTAGTTACTAGGTATCCTAAGTACCTAAGAAAAAGAAGAAAGGAAATAGATCTACTAGATCCGGTCAACCCAGTCAATCTAAAACAAGCCAATCCAACCAAATAAGCCAATCTAATAAATCCAACCAATCGACTAAGCAACCAAAGGATACTACTAGTTTCCTAGTTAGTAACTATAGCCTAACAGCTAGCTGTATGGACTTACCTAATTCCTATTAAGAATTAGATACCGATTCTAACTCTATATAAGAATTGGAAATATTACCTAACTTAGGCAATATTAGTACACTATATAGTATTACTAACACTAATATATACTATATAGGCCTACTCTACGATACTGGCTCAACCTGCTATTTAGTAAATAATCGGTCTAAGTTTATAACTTTTTGACTAATTGCAAAATCCCAGGCAAAACTAATTACTACTAGAGGGGGCCCAATATACCCTAGTAGAATTGGAACTATAGAATTTATAGTATTAATTAATACCAATCCACTAACCTATAGTACTTTTGTACTACAAGAGGTACTATATATTCCGAAACTAGAAGTTAATATTATTAGTAGGATACAATACTACGGATTAGGGGGAACGCTTATTAAGCAATCCCTATATAACTCGAACCGAAAAATATATAGCCTACTTAACTTCCAGAGGTATGGCTTCTTCCTATAATAAGAAGGCCTAAATACGCCCTATCTAAGAAAACCAGACTCAACTTACTCAAGCTACTACAGTAGCTATAGAATAGTAGTAGAAATTTCCTTGCAGCAACCTTCCTAGGCCAACGAGGCAGAAGACTAGTCGGTACCTAAATCGGTACCCCAGTCGGCACCTAGATCGGTACCTAGGTCGGTACCTAAATCGGTGCCTAGGTCGGCACCTAGATCGGTGCCTAGGTCGGTACCTAGTCCAGTACCGAGACCGGGACCTAGACCAGGACCAAGTCCTAGCCCAACTACTAGTTCGGCTAACCCAAGGGACCTTACTAAGGCTACCCTACACAAAGACCCTATAGAGGACCCGATCCCTATAGAGGCAACAGACCTACCAGCAGTCCCTACTACTAGTACTAAGGAACAAGCTATTCCGACTACTAGTACAGAATTCAGCAACCAGTCTTACCAAAGACTACTACAACAAGCAGGCATCTAGCATATCAGACTAGGACATATCAGTCTGCTATTATTGAAAAAGACTAGTAAGATTACTAATAGGTTACCTAACTTTTCATCTATTAAGGTTACCGATTTTCAATACCTTGCCTGTATACGGGTAAAATCTACTAAACGCTAGTTAAGGGATCCAATCGAGGATCCAGACTATATACTTAACTCAATCGAAGGGGATACATTTAGGATTAAACCTATATCCTACGATCGAAAGTCCATTAGACTAATCCTTATTAATTGCAAATCCCAATTCTATTAGGTACATATCCTACCCAATAAGGAAGGACTAACAATTCTCTAGGCTATAAAGAACTTCTTTCAAAGCCTAAAAACACACTATAGCCGTTACCTAAAAAGGTTATTTTATAATAGAGGACCTAAAATCAATATACTGCTTTAGGACTAGTTGGGTACTAAAGGAATACTATTCGATACGTCTTACCCGTATACCCCCGAACAAAATGGACTTACCGAACGGTCTATACGAGTTATTCTAGACCGGCTACGAGCAACTATAATCTGGGCTGGCCTCCTACTATTCCTCTAGTCTGCTATACTTCCTGCTATAGTTAACCTAGTCAACTATACTGCAATTACTAATAGGGATCTAAGCCCCTACCAATTGCTTAAGCAGGAGTTACAAGGGCTAAAAACGCCACTAAACCTTACAGCCTATAAGGCTATTAGTACCTACTGCAAAGTCCTAATCCCTTATCAGAAACGGATTCAAAGTACCAAATTGGCACAACGCACAGAACTAGCAAGGCTACTAGTAACGCTAGGTTTAAAAACATATCTTGTATATATACCTTCCAGAAGGGCAGTTACAAAAACTACCTTCCTCAAAGTCCTAGAAGGTATTGGCCCTATCTCCTAAGGACTTTAACGACTACTAAGTCCTAGTCTCTAAGGACTAGAGTCAGAGGGGGAAATTAAGATAGAAGACTATATCTCGCAAAATACCTCTAGTCCCCTAATACCTAGAGAGACAGAGGGGGCCAACGGACCTACTAGCCCTACCAGGGCTAGTAGACCTACTAGTCCTACTAGGACCAGTAGGTTGCAAGGAATCAACGGACCTACTAGTCCTACTAGGACCAGTAGGTTGCAAGGAGCCAACGGACCAACTAGTCCTACTAGGACTAGCGCAACAGAAGGGGTCCTAGCCCAGCCAATAGAGGATCTACTAGATACCTCTCTTCCAAATGCACTACTAGAACCAGAAGACAACCCTAACCCAATAGATCTCAACCTAGCATATTGGATCCAGGACCTATACTACCAATCTAAGGCAAAGCAACTACTAGTTAGTAGTAAGCCTACTAGCTAGAAACAGGTACTTAAGTCAGACAACAAAGACTAGTAGATAAGTACTATATTCTCGGAATTCCAGTAGCTTATCTAGGTAGGGGTATTTTATTTTATTCCCCTTTAAGAAATACCAACTAGTAGACGACTTCTAAAAAGCCGACTTATACTATAAATCAAAAAGGATTAGCAGAATAACCCTATTAAATTCAAGGTACAACTAGTAGCTAAGGGATTTATGCAAATTAAAGGCCTTAATTACATTAAGACTTTTGCAACTACTAGTATTCTACCTACCTAAAGGATACTACTAGCCCTAGCCGCCCAGAACAACTAGTACGTCGAACAGATCGACTTTATTAGTACTTTCCTAAATAGTAAGCTACCCGAAGTTAATTACCTTAAAATTCCTAAGGGACTAAAAGCATTTATTAATCTTAATAAGACTAATAATTTAGCTAAGCTACTAGCTAAGCTAGGCTATAACCTAGTAGTTAAACAAGGTATCCTTTTGAAAAAGGCACTCTACGGCCTAAAACAAGGACCTAAAAAGTAGCAGGAGGTACTTACCAAACTACTATACCAATACGGATACAGCCCTTTAGTATCTAATCCGGCTATCTACTATAATAGTACTACTAGTACTTATATAGTTAGCTACGTCGATAACTACCTACTTATTGGACTAAACCTTACATACATTAACAGGTTAAAACAATAACTACATAAGGTCTATCCAATTAAAGACCGCAGACAGGCCGCCTTCTTCCTAGGCATATAGATCAGTCGAATAACTAAGAGTATTACTCTTAGTTAAAAAGGGTATATTAAGGAAGCCCTATTCCGATTTAGGTTAAAGGAGGCCAAGGTAGTAGTAATACTACTACAGCCAGGAGTACTTAAGCAGGCTACTATAATGCCCCTTACTCCCTTATCCGCAACCGACCAACTAGTATACCAGTAAATAGTAGGGACTTTAATATACCTTATACTATTAACCCGACCAGATATAGCCTTTGCAATCCAATAGCTATTTCGGTATATGCACCAGGCTATTAGCCTATAGCTATTAGCCGGCAAGAACCTTCTTCAATATCTAGAAGGAACTATAGACCTAGCTATTTACTACTAGTCTAAGTCTATAGTATCTAAATCTAATCTACTTAGATTTTCTAACAGTAACTTTACAGGTAACTTAGACTCCTCTAAGTCTACCTATAGGTACCTCTTTACCCTAGTAGGTAGACTAATCTACTAGAAATTAAAAAGGGCTAATACTATTGCTCTTTCTACCGTAGAGGTAGAATCGGATGCCCTACTGGAAGCTATTCGGGAATTCAAATAGCTAGATAGTCTATTTACAGAAATAGGAAAGAATCTTAAAAAGCCTATTCTACTTTTGTACAATAATAATAGATTTATCTCTAACGCCAATAATCCCAATTAGCATAACCGAACAAAGCATACACTGCTAAAGTTCCGGTATATTCGGCAAGAAGCAGCAAATAGACTAGCCAAAATTAGTTACTTAAACACTAAGTCTATACCTACCGATAGCCTTACTAAGGCCCTTACCGCTAATCTCTTCCAATGCTACCTTAGCCTACTAGGTCTCCAAGGGATCCCTATTTAGCAGTAGTTATACTAGCTAAATAAAGGGGGTATTAAAATACTAGTATTTATACTAGTAAGACTACCTAAATAGGATACTATCCTATTGTTACTAATAATTGTTAAAATACTAGGATTTATACTAGTAAGACTACCCGAATAGGATACTATCCTATTATTGCTACTACTAGTAGTAACTGTCAGAAGTACTACTGCTGGCAGATATACTATACTATACTGAGAGTATAAGTAAGTATACAGAGCTAACTAATAGTATACAACATACTATTTCTCTAAACTATTGTTAAAGATACTTACCTAATTAGGTATAGTACAGAATGCTCTAGAACATTCTAGAATATTCTAGAATATTCTATACCCTACTTATAGAATGTACTAGAACTCCTTGGAATAAGCCGGAATGTTGCTTACCCTACTTATAGAATAAGCTGGAACCTTATGGAATAAGCTGGAACAGTCTTTACTACGCTTCTACACTGTTATGGTATCGGGCTTAGCCCGATATAGGAGAACGGAGGGAACTAAGGGACCTACTAGGAGGAACGCATACAACTAGAAGCCCTAGTTGTTAAGTAGCTTTCCCTCCTTTAAGTCTTTTAATAAATATTATTGAGAGTCCTAGAGCAGTCGCCTAGCGACTCCGTAATATTTAAAAGACTTTACTTATACCGGTTAGGAGGAAGGAAAAGCCTAACTATCGTAAGTCAAAATGGATAAGGGGAAACCCAAAGAAATTAACCTCTAGTAAGTTATAGAGGACTTTATAGCAAAAGTCCATATAGAGTTTGGCTAAATGTACGCCTAAATGGAAACGTACTCCGTCTAAATCTTAGCTCTATAGAAGAATAGGCAGTAATAGGTACAATAGGACCTAGGGTACTTATCGGCCCAGCCAATAGATACCTTAACAATCGACCCCTAGCAGGAATAGTCCGGGGACGAGTCAGGCACACTATAGGCCCATATTAAATGCAAACCGATTCCGGTCGGGGACCCGTACAATAGTAACAAAGGTACCTTTGCAGCCTGGAAGTTCTGTATAGACCGTAAGCTCCGGGTAGATAGGGACTTTATTAGGTCCGCCTAGGACCAATAGATCTTCGTTTGGCAAAACCTCTCGGCTAAAGTCCAGCAACGAGTTATAACGTACTTTAAGGAAGGCTCCCGTATTAGTTACAACCCGTTCCAATTTCTAACGTACCTCGAATCGGCTTACAGTAACCCCTACCGCTAGTAACTAGCGGTTATTAAACTAAAGGACATTAGGCAAGGGACGTTAGAGTTATTCCTAGCGTTCCTTATACGCTTTAAAGAAAAGCTTATACTAGCAGGAGGGATATATTAGCCTAGTAAGGTAAAACTTATAAAGCTCTATATTGGACTAACTAAGAGAATAAGGGACTATATCCTTTAGCGGGGGACTACAATAGATAACTATAATAAGGCGGTCGACGTATATAAACGAATTATATCCGAAATAGAATTGCAATATATAGAGGATAAAATTAAGGACCGAGGCGGGCCCGGCTAGGGAATAGCTAAAGCAACCCCCCGACCCAATAAGGACAGCAATACCCCAATATTAGGGGTCAATACAGCAGGCTCTAGGGCTACAGCCAGGCCTAAAGCGGCTATAACTAAACCGATAATAAAAACGAACTAGGGCTAAGGCGGGCCCTAATAGCGGGCGAAATAGGTTATACGGGAAGAGAGAGATAGGCATAAGGCGGCCGGTATATATATCCACTATAGGGAGGGAGGCTACTATATCCAATAATACCTACAATAAGCTATAATCCTATATACCCTAGGGATAAGTATTTAAGCTGCTTAGGGAGAAGAATATATTTGCAAAGAACTAAAGACTAAGGAAAAGGAAGGAAATAAAGCGCCTCTAAGCTAAGTCTTATACAAAAGCATAAAGGGTTTATAGGTAAGCAGACTATAAGGAACTAAAGGAATTTAAAAACTAAGTTTAAAAAGATTATACTAAGGATAGATAGACTACCCTTTCTTATTGCTATACTTATAAATTCTATAAGATTCCTTAATATTTAAATCGATAGCGGCTGCAATTACTATAGGGCTATTAGCAAAAGGATAGCCTAATACCTATAACTTAAGCTTATCCCTCTTCTAACAAAACGGCTACTTTAAATAGCTATTATAACTTCTCGGCGGAATATAAGCAATACCCTTACCTACCCTACAATAACTAATATAGTCCGTACGATAATTGATATAGATAGCTAGGAGAGCCTAGTACTCCTATACATTATCCTAGGCCTAAGTCGAAATGCTATACTGGGCCTACTATAGATAGAATACCAACGGGTTACCCTAAACGCAACAGATCGGACCCTTACAATTAGGGCGGTAGGTAACTAAATTGTATAAGCAAACAATATCCGCCCTCCCAACGGGTCCCAGGAGGTATACCTTACGCTAGTACAAACCTTTTTACGGAAACAATAGGGAGTACTAGTAGTAATAAGCTTACGAGAAATAGCAATAAAGCTATAAAAAACAGCACTATAAGCACCCGGAAGTATAAATATAATAGTAATAGCCCTACCTACTCTTCCAGTAGCCCTCCAGGACTATACTAATCTCTTCGACAAGGAACAGGCCTTAGGCCTACCGCTACACTAGGGTTCCTAGGACCACTACATCCAACTGCAATAAAACAATAAGGGAGAAATACTATAGCTACCCTAGGGCCTACTGTATATTTTGCTATAAGACTAACTACTTAAAGTCCGCAAACAGATTATAGACCTACTAGATAAGGGATAGATATAGGTAAGTTCGTTAGTAGTAGTAGTACTAATACTACTTACTAAGAAAGAAAGCGGAGGATAGAGGCTATACGTAAACTACCGGGCCCTAAACAAAATTATACAATAGGATTACTACCTACTCCCGCTAGTTAAAGAAACGCTATGCTTACTCTTAGGGGTACGCTAGTTTACCAAACTAAACGTATAAGCAGCATTCTATAAGTTACGTATAGCGCTAGGAGACAAACCGCTTACGGTATTCCGTATACGATTTAGCCTATTCGAATAGCTGGTTTACCCCTTCGGTTTAGCCGGAGCACTAGCTTTATTCCAAAAATACATTAATAAGGTATTGCAGGATAAATTAGGGGAGTAGGTTACAGCCTATCTAAACAATATCCTAATCTATACCTCTAGATCGAAGGCCAACTACCTTACTAAGGTTAGGGAAATCCTTAAGCAACTTTAGGTAGCCGGTCTATACCTAGATCTTAATAAGTACGCATTTGCAACAACAAAAGTTAAATACCTTAGGTTTATTATCTAAGCAGGCATAGAGGTTAGGCCTAACCCAGCAAAAATTACCGCAATTTAAGAATAGCAACTACCTACTAAGGTAAGGGGGATTAAGAGCTTCCTAGGTTTTGCAAACTTCTACTGTAAATTTATTCCTAATTTTACAAGCCTTACGGAACTACTTATAGCTCTTATAGGGAAGGGTATACTATTTCGCTAGGGACCTAAAGAGGACGCAGCCTTCTAATCCCTTAAGCGTACCTTTTCGTTATACCCAATCCTAGTATAATAGGACCCAGACAGAAAGACTCTTATTAAGACTAATTGCTTAGGTAAGGTACTAGGCGGATACCTCTTGCAAATTAATAGTAAGGGGGTCCTACGACTAGTAGCCTACTACTTAGCTAAACTTATACCAGCAGAAAGGAATTATACAATTTACAATAAGGAACTCCTAGCAGTTATTAGCTATCTTAAGGTATAGTCGGTAGACCTATAAGGTATTACGGAACTATTTACTATTCTAACGGACTACAAGAACCTCGAATACTTTACTAAACTATAAGAGATATCGGAACGATAGGTACAGTAGGCGGAAGTCCTTACAAACTTTAATTACTCGCTATAGTATAGACTAGGCTTATAAGCATAACGGCCGGATACGCTCTTGCGTTAGGAATAGGATAAGGAGGACGTACTATACCTAGGATAAATACTTCGGCCGGTATTAATCTCTATACTACAGAAGGCGCCTAGAGGCTAACCCGTACAAGAAGGTCCTAATACCCAAAACACCCAGGATATAGCAATTACAAATACAGGGACAGATCGGGCCTGGGCCGGCTATAAAGTACTAAGCGCCTAAGAGACAATAGCTACAAATACAGGGGCGGACCGGGCCCGTCCAGAGATAGAAGGGGGATAAGGAGCTACCGATATATCCCAACTACCCCTAGTAGTATAGGGACAGACAGGGAAGGAGATACTATTTTTACAGAATACGCTAGCCGGCTAACTACTCTTCCCAGAACCCTACCTATAGGAATTATAGGACTAGGTATTATAAAACAATATAATATACGAAGCCCGACAATAAGCAGTTACTATAGGTATACGGAAATTCCTAGTAGAAGTAAAAACGAAAGAACAAATAACTAATTATACTATTAATACCTATAGCGCAATATACTATAGGGGACGCCTATAGTTATTAGCCTAGGAACTACTAACAATGTAAGTAATACAATAGGTATACAAATTACCTATATCGGGCTACCCGAGTCGAAATAGAATATTCCGGGTACTTTAGTGGGACTTCTACTGGGATAGTATATTGCAGGACGTAGTACGGTATGTTCGGAATTACTACTACTACCGGAGCTATAAGAGCTACCTATAGAGATAGGGACTCCTATAACTAATCCCCCCGCTAAACTATTATTGGAAGCAAATATCGATTAATTTTATAACCGACCTACTAGTACAGAACAATAAGGACCCCCAATTCTTAATAGTTATTACAGACCGCCTCTCTAAATTTATTTAACTAAAGGCAATAACTATAATAAATACAAAGGCTTATACGGAATAGTTTAAGACCTATTAGTAGCAATTTAAGGGTTTTCCCACCTAGGTTATAACGGATCGGGGATTAAACTAGTTCAGTAAGTTCTAGATATCCCTATACTCCCTTATTAGTACGGAATAACTTTTATTAACGTTATACTACCCCTAAACGGATAGGGGTACTAAGAGGGCGAATTAGGAAATTTAAACTACCCTATAGATCCTAATCTCGTTTAAGCAATTCGACTGGCCGGCCTACCTAACCGCCTACTAGCTTGCTTTAAATAATAGGGAGTCCTTAGTTACAGGAGTTAGTCCAAACAAGCTATTATTAGGCTACGAAATTAGTATAATACCTAGGGTAAAGGACGACTAAGTAAGCGTAACAATACTAAAAGGGAGGGCTATTACTTTCCTACAATACCTACGGGAAGGAACAGAAATTATACAAGCAGCTATTACCTTTATACAATAACGCTTATATAAGTCGGTAGTAGCTTTAGGTTACCCGGTAGAGAAGTTCTAAGTAGGTAATAAGGTCTAGCTTAGCCTTAGATATATTAAAACCAACAGGCTATACAGGAAGTTAAACTAGGTAGCTTCTAAGTTTATAGTACTAGCGGTACTAATACTACTTATAGTAATACTAAATATTCCTTAGGGCTTACACCCTACCTTCTATATAGACCTTATCGAAAGGGCAGTAAACAACCCCTTGCCTAGTTAGGTAGTATGGGATTTAGAGCTAGGCCTATTGCTAGTCTAAGATAAGAACGGTACCTTACAAAAGGAATACTAAGTTAAATGCATTCTTACAACAAGGGGGGCCCGAGGCCGAGGGGGATAACGCAATACCCTTATAAAATAACTAGATTACAAACAACTAACCTAGGAACTAATAGAGGCTCTAGTATAAACGGAAGCCCTAGAGGAATTTATACAGTAATAGGGAGATCCCTATATAAATAGTAGAGCGCGGGTAAGCCGTAAAACGAAATGTAAAATTTTAACTATACTGAAGGAAAAAACCGGCCCTAGAGCGCCCCCGATAAGGGCCCGACCCAATACTATTACTATAAATATACGCTAACCGTACTACTTAGACTTATTGGTCTCTATATCCTTTTTGCTTTTGTCCTTCTCGGTATTCTCCTTAGGGAGGGTTTTAAAACTATCCGTTGCGGTACTTAGGCGGGGGCGGGACGTAATCGAGGGGGGCGGGGGCAGGGGTATAAAACGGAGGCGCCAGGCGACTTAGGCAATATAAGGGGTAGAGGCAACGGGGCAACGCAACAGAGATACACTATCTACGCAAGACGGGCGCGACCTACTAATATTACAAGCAACGCAGGGAGTAGTAGGGGCGGGACAGCGCACTAAGGGGGAACTGTCTGCGCAAGACTTACGCGACTCGTAGATATTATAGCGCATCTCGGCCAGGGTAGCCACTAACTCAGTACTAACGCCCTCCTGCGCCTACTAACGGCGGGCGAGGCTACGTACGTTACTCTGGATACCCGTTAGGGCCTAAGCTACGCCCTAGGCAAATACACCAAGCTGTATGCTTGGCATAGTACCGGAACGGCTACCCGCTTAAGTCGGGGTTAAGGCGTTAGCGGTAAGGACAAGGGTGCAGTTCGGGTTGTTGTTATTGTTGATAGCGGTAGGGGGAGAGGCAATACCCAGCACGGGGGCAAGGGTGTAGGCGGGGCGCACGGGGGTAGGCTCTATCTCGGCTAGGGCCAGGGTGCGGGCCTAAACCCGGCCTAGGGCTAGAAATTTAAGCGAGAGGACGGCGCAAGCGCTCGGTACGGTTCCGACCTTAGGGCGGGCCTCGACTAGGATATAGACGTTACGCTAGGCGCAAGCACGAAGGTCGCGCAGGGCGCAACGTAGCTAAGGGCGCGCGGCGAACAAATACAGTACCTAAATGCATTTAGCGTACGCATACGCATACGTACGGCAACTAGCACTACGGCCCGGCACGCAATCGTTACGGCCGCTGGTAACAAGGCGGTTAACGCAAGGGAGGTATATTCCGCGTACCTCCTCCGGAGGTACGAACTTCTTATCGGAGGAGTCGCCCTCCACTAAGTATTCGCTTAGGGCGCAGCGATAGTCCGACTTATCGGTATAATAGCCGTAACGCGGGCCCGAACCGCATCCGGGGGGGGGGGGGGAGTACCTGCGGCGGTAGATATAATAGCGGCGGTAGCGGCAACGAAAAGGTAAATAAGTCCTCTACAAGGGAGGAGCAACAGCAGTAAGAGTAGGATTAACAGTTTCTATTATAACCAGCTTATCAGCCAACGGCCCGAAGGATACGGAACGGCCCTAACGCGGAAGCTGTAACCTACCTTACAGGGGAGAAATAATAGTAATAGAGGAGTAAGCGCAGCTAGAGACAGCAAAAGAGTTAACAATAAATCGTACGGTAAGAAGCTAAAAGAACAAGTAGGTATAATAGTTAAAGGAAAGAGGAACAATAAAGTACAACAGGAAGGGAACGGAGAAGGTAATATAGAGGGAGCGGTAAGGGGGAAAAGCAGGGTAACGCTAGCCGCCTTAGGCACCCGGGGAATACCCGGGGAACACCCAAGGAGGGGACGGAGCAGGGTAGAGTTAGTCGCCCTAGGTAACCAGTAAACTCCAAACAGGGGACAACGCAAGGGGGAGATTACTTACGCTAAGCACCTAACAAATACCCGAAAAAAAAAAAAAAAAATCGGGGGAGCTACGGATTGGGAAAACCAGCCTAGGGAAGGGCGGTTCGGCTACGGCTATAGCTAAACTTTACTTCAGACTAGGTAGAGCGAGACGGTATGTTATGGTATCGGGCTTAGCCCGATATAGGAGAATAGAGGGAACTAAGGGACCTACTAGGAGGAACGCGCATAACTAGAAGCCCTAGTTGTTAAGTAGCTTTCCCTCCTTTAAGTCTTTTAATAAATATCATTGAGAGTCCTAGAGCAGTCGCCTAGCGACTCCGTAACATACACCTATATAAGGTAGTAGCCATTCCCTTAGAATAGTTTCTCCTTTTGAAATATAATTGCATTCGTTTGTATAAGTTGGTACTACTAAGTTTGCACTCTTATCCAGTTACTAACTGGTTCCCCTTATGCTGTTACTAACAGCTTGATTGATTCCCTGGTCCGTGCGATATACTTCCACTACCCCTCCTCTTGCGCACCCAAATTGCAAGAATAATACTACTACTAGTAAAGATACTATACTATACTGCGAGTATTAGTAAGTATACCGAGTTAACCAATAGTATATAATATACTACTTCTCCGAACTACTACTCGGAACGACTAACGGTAGTACTACTGCCGGCCAACTTACTACTACAATATAACTTATATACATAGTAACCAGTCGATTACAGGAGCCAATTAATCGGAATAACAATTACCGCTCTCCCAGTCGCTACTAGCTATTGCTAGCCCATAGTACTACTATAGGTAATTAAACTATTGTACGACCAAAACGGTAATTAAACTATTATACGACTAAATAGGCAATTAAACCATTATACAACCAAACGGGCAATCAAACTATAGTATAACTGCATAAGCTACAATCTAAACCTATACGGTACTACTCTATAGGCATAAATAGCCATACTTCCCTTGCACTTTAGGTAGAAGAATAATCGCATTCGTTTGTATAATTCGGTACTACTAATTGTACACTCTTGCCCAGTTACTAACTGGCACCCCTTATGCTGTTACTAACAGCTTAATTAATTCCCTAGTCCGTACAATATACTTCCACTACCCCCTCCTCTTGCGCATCCAAATTGCAAGAGCTATAACCTTAAGATTGTAACTATTTTGTCTATTATAGCCGAACCGGAGAGCTAAGCGGTAGTTACTAGCTTAATGGAGATCTCGGTAGTACTCCGCTAAGTAGTACTAAGTACTAAGCCTAGCGGGACGGAGGGTTACCTACCCGCCTACCTAAAGGAGTTTACCGACTTATTTAATAAGGCGTAGGCCTTCGGCCTTCCTTTGCACTAAGGACTAAGGGACTACTATATTAAGCTACAAACCGGGCCTAACGGGGAACCCCTAAAGCTACTATAGGGACTATTATACAATATACTATAGGATTAGTTGTTAGAGGTATAATAGCAGATTACCGAATTGTTAGATAAAGGGTAGATATATACTAGCTCCTTAGCAGTAGTAGTACTAATCCTCCTAACTAAAAAACCAAGGGGGGAGTAGTACTTTTATATAGATTACTATATACTAAATAAGATTACAATATAGAATAGGTATTCCCTACTACTAATAAAGGAAATATTATACTCCCTATTAGGATCCTACTAGTTTATAAAACTTAATGTATAGGCGGCCTTCTATAAGATCCATATTGCACCTAGCAGTAAGTACCTTACGGTATTTTATACCTACTTTAGCTTATTTAAATAGTTAGTCTACCCGTTCGGACTTATAGGCGCTCCTATAACATTCTAGCATTATATTAATAGGGTACTTAGAATTAATTTAGGTAACTTTATAATAGCCTTTCTAGACAATATCTTAGTATATATAAGCAGCTCTAAGGTAGACTATATTCGGAAGGTAAAAGGGGTACTTTAATACCTATATAAAGTAGGTCTATACTTAGACCTAGATAAGTATACCTTTATAGTTAAGGAAGTTAAGTATTTAGACTATATTATTTAGGTAGGAGTAGAAATCTAAACCGACATAGTAAAAATAGCTACTATCTGCAACTAGGAGGTACTAAGAACCGTTTAAGGAGTTTATAATTTCCTAGGGTTTACTAACTTCTACTAGGAATTTATTCCTTAGTTTGCAGAATTAATAGCACCCCTATCCTAACTTACTTACAAGGGGCAGCCATTCCGCTAAACTACTAATAAGAATAATATATTTAAAGAACTAAAGTAACTATTTATATTGTACCTAATCCTAGTATAATAGGATATAGAAAGACTAACATTTGTAAAGGCAAATTGTTTTAGTACGGCTTTAGGAGGATACCTATTATAGGTAGATAAAAAAGGTATCTTACGCTTAGTTATATACTATTTAGTAAAATTAATAGCTATAAAGTATAATTATATAATTTATAATAAGGAGCTCTTAGTAATAGTATACTACCTTAAGGTATAGTAGGCAGACCTATAAAGGGTATCTATACTATTTATAATCCTAACTAACTATAAGAACCTAAAATACTTTACCTAACTATAGGAAATCTTAGAGCGCTAGGTATAGTAGGCTAAAAAGCTCTTGCAGTTTAAATTTTATTTATTATACAGGCCCGGATCTTAAGCGCAATAACTAAATATACTATTATATAAGCAGTAGGACGTAGAGTACTAACCTCGAACTATATAAGTATTATAACCTATATTAATTAGCAGTTTCGGAAGTTCGCTAAGTACCTATAGTATACCTATAGAGCAACTACCTAACAACCTACTACTAGGATTACGGCTATTCTATAATACTAACTTGCAGGAGCTATAGGACTAAGTAGTTATTAAGGACTAAACGTATATAGTATACCTAAATACTATATATTATAGAAACTATAAGTTCCCGGACAAAGTAGATATATAGGAATAGGTAGCTAACTATACTATTAATGCATATAGTACGCTATAGTTCTAAGGGCACCTATAGCTACTATTATAGGAACTACTAACTATACGTATTATCTACTAAGTCTATAACTCCCCTATCTTAGGGTACCTAGGATATAATACTATATTTACAGTACTAAAAAGGAATTACTACTAGGATTATATATCGGTAGCAGTAGGGTAATTTATATAGAACTGCTACTATTACTATAGCTATAAGAGTAAGTAGTACTACTAGGGCCTACTATAGTAAATAGAGCTACTAAATAGATATTGGAAATAAATCTCTATAGACTTTATAATAAAGCTACCTATATAAAACAAATAAGTACTATAATATATAATAGTACTTACAGATAGACTATCTAAGTATATATAGCTAAAAGCTATAACGTCTATAACGGTAGAAGTATATACCGAACGGTTTAAGAAGTACTAGTAGCATTTCTATAGGTTCCCGAAATATATTATATCCAACTAAGGATTAGACTAAGTCGGCTAGTTCTAGGTAATATTATACTATATTATTAGAATTAAATAGTAGCTATTTATAGTATATTACCTATAGTTAGATAGGGGTACGGAACGAGCAAACCAAGAAGTTTAAGTAATCCTATATACCTTTATAGCATTTAACTAATTTAACTAGCCGGACTATTTAGTAGTATACTAACTAGCGCTAAATAGTAGGAACTCTTCTGTTACTAGTATAAGCCTAAACAATCTCCTATTAGGATATAAAGTTAATACAGTACAACGGGTAGAAGCTCCTACCCTAAGCATAACTATAAGTAAAGGGTAAGTAGTAGTATTTATATAGTACCTATATAAAGGCACTAAGCTAGCCTAGGTAGTAATTGCATTTATATAGTAACGCTTAGAGGAAGAATTAAACTCCTACTAATACCTAGTAGAGTATTTTTAGGTAAGGGATAAGGTATAGCTAAGTCTATACTATATAAAGTCTCTATACCTATCCAAGAAGCTAGACTAAATAATAGCTAAGTATACGGTTATAGCTATACCGACCCCCCTAACTATTACGCTAGATATCCCCTAAGGTATATACCCTACCTTTTACGTAAACCTAGTAGAGTAAGCTACAACAAATCTACTACCTAATTAAGCCTTAATAAATATAAAGCTAGGGCTACTCTTAGTAAAGGATAAGAACAATATACTATAGGAAGAGTATATTATAAAGAAAATCTTAGCTATAAAGAATACAAAAGGGTAAGGTAAGTACTATAATATTTTAGTTAAATAGGCTAAGTATAACTAACTTATATAGGAACTACTAAAAAATCTATAGAAGACTAAAGTACTAGTAGACTATAAGTAAAAATAGGGTAGTATACTTACTTATAATAAACTAATCTCCTTATAATAATAGTATTAGTACAGCTTATATTTAACTAGTCTAAAAGGGGTATAAATAACTCTTCTGTCCTAAACCGGAATATCTTAAAACAAAGGACCTAGGTCGGCCATAAAGAATTCCTAGCCCCAATTAGGGTACTATAAGCAAAATAAAGTTTTAGTACTATAGTATATAAGTATTAGGCCCTTAACGGCCGGGGGGAGGCAGTAACTTACTTAAGTTATCCTCGACTAAGGACAAAAGGTACAGGGGTAGGGCTAATGCTAGAAGGCCGTCCGCAAACAAGATACAGTAAGCGTAATTTCTACTAGGGGTAGTAAAGGGTAAGGTAGTAGTAAAACAAAATAGGCTAAAGCAGTTAGTAGTAGCGCAACAGGAGGAGGAGGGGGACTATAGTCCCTAACAGGAGGGGTAAGGTAAATAAAGCGCACCCGCCTTATAGGTACAGTAAGTAGTAACTAGCTCCTTATAGATTACAGCTATAAGGCCCAACTACTATTATTATACTAGCTTAAAGCTATTAAGCCGGGCGTCCTATACGCCCTAATAGTTGCATAGGCCTTATATAGTACTAGTAAAACTACATACTAGTATCTATAGCTACTACTACTACATACTACCGCTATACAACGGCGTTAGGGCCTGTAAGGCTAGTACTAGGGCACCCATAGGGTTACCGGAAGTTAAGGGCAGCACTATAGCAGTAGTACTATAGGCAGTACTACCGGTAGGGGTAAGGGGAGTAGCAGGAACAATATCAATAGGAGTTATCCTAGCAGTATTATAAAGCTTACGCTAGGTATTATTAAGCTAGCAAAACAAAGCGGAAAGGTAAACGGAGCAGCTAGGTAATTTAACTATCTTAGTATAGGTAGCCAAAACAATATAGTTACCTTTAGCAGCAGCAAGAACAAGCTTACAAACAATACAGTAAAGGTACGGATATAGTATTAGTAGGTACGGAATCTATTTATACCTATATTAAGCTAAAGCGTAAGTAGTATAGCTATTACTACTACTACATTTACAGTAGGCAGTAACAGTACGGACCAGACGTTTAATACAGGGCAAGCATATTTAAGCCTTAGCAGTAGGGACGTTATACTCCTTATCCAAGGAGTCTCCCTAAACAGTAAAGCCGCCTATCGACCGAATAGCTAATACCTTATCCAAGGCATAACTACAACTAGGGCTATTATTATTATTAGGAGGGGGAGGAAGAGTATTAGCAGCAGTAAATATAGCAGTACAGTAATAGGAAAGTAAGTAATTAACTAATATAAGTAGTTAGCAATAAATAGTAGTAGGAACCCTAGTATAATACGTACAGTAAGGAAGGCGGGAAAGCAAAAGGAAGTAAGAAATCGTAACGGTAGTATTAAAGGAAGTAGTAATTATAAAGGAGGAAAGAGGAAATATACAACTTACTTATAACAAATATATAAGAAATACAAAGGGGTAGTACAATAGGGCTATAACGGAACCTTAGCTATAGAAGTATTAATATATACGTTTAGTAACTACCCGCAAATAGGATAAAGGCAACTACCCACAAACAGGACAAAGGGGCAGTACAATAGGGCTATAACGGAACCTAAGCTATAGAAGTATTAATATACGCGCCCAGTAACTACCCGCAAATAGGATAAAGGCAACTACCTACAAACAGGACAAAGGGGCAGTACAATAGGGCCATAACGGAACCTTAGCTATAGAAGCATTAATATACGCGCCCAGTAACTACCCGTAAATAGGATAAAGGCAAAAAAAAAAAAAGTTATTGGGTTAATTAAGGACTACTAAAGGAATTAGGGAAGGAAGGGGATATATTATAATATTAGGCTTTACCTAATAGAGCTATATCCTAGGATAGAGTTACATACTACCGTATATAACTTATATCCTATAACTAAGCAGGCATTAGAGTATAAGTACTCCAATGCCTAGTACCTTAAGTTAGTATTCCGTAGATTTCTTAATAACTATTTCCGACTACTAGATACTAGTAGTACTAGTAACTCCATAACAGTACCGACCAATCCTCTGCCTTAGTAGCCTAGGGGGGGGGTTAGGAGGGAATTTTAATTATAATTCTATAGCTACTATAGTAGCTAGAGTAGGCAGAATCTAATTTTGTTAAATAGGGCGTATATTAACCTTACTATTATAGGAAGAAGCTGTATTTCTAGAAGTTAAGGAGTCCGTGTAACTATCGATTTAAGTTATATAGATAGTCCTTAATAAGAATTCCTCTAGATATATAGTAGCGAATTTTACTAACAATACTAACCTTTAGTTTCGGAATATATAGTGCTTCTTGTAAAATAAGAGTACTATAGATAGGTAGATTAGTACGGATTAGTATAGTAAATTTAGTATAGCTAATACCTTTAGGATAAATTGGACTACTTCCTATTTTAATTAGTTCTGCTTAGGATTTTGCAATAAGTCGGAAAGTTATAAACTTAAGCCGGTTGTTAACTAAATAATAGGTTGAGCTAGTATTATAAAGTAGGCCTATTCGGTATATATTATTATTATTAATACAATATATTATACTAATATTACCTAAATCGGGTAATAGTACTAATTGTTATTCGGAATTAGAGTTAGTATCTAATTCCTAATAGGAATTAGGTAACCCTATATAGCTAGTAGATAGGCTGTAATTACTAGTTAGGAAACTAGTAGTACCCTTAGCTAGTATGTAGTTTTTGGGTCGATTGTATCGTTTAGGTCGGTTAGGTCGTTTGGGTTAGTTAGGTCGGTTGGGTCGACTAGGTTTAGCAGACCTAGTATTACTATTATCTAGTGTTTTGGATAGTTAAGTTATCCTATAACTAAATACTTAGAAACTAAGACTATTAGGATTTTAATATTCTTCTAGTAAGTTAGTCTAAAGGTATTATAGGTTAAGGGATATTATATTAATCCCTAAGACTATATTAGTTTGGAGATTATTGTATTGTATTGCAGCCTATTGTAAAAAAATAGGACTAATAGTTATAAGGTATTAATTTGCCTAATCCAATAGGTCAATACTTACTTTAGTAAGTTAAAGTCGTATAAGGTAACTATTGAATTCTAAATTAAAAGCCTTAAGTATTTCTTTATACCCTTTAAGTATAAGGTTATAGTAGGAATCGTAGAGGTTGCAATATTAGGCTGCCTAGCCCTAGGAGTAGTATTATTTTAGCAATAGATAGGTATCTATTAGGTTTTAAAACTATATAATTAATACTTATAGGCCCTTAGTATAGCTATCTTAAAGTAGTATAAGTAAGGGGTATTAGTTATAAGTTAAATAACTAGTAGTAATTAATAGGTTTTTTAGAAATCCTTCTAGGCAAAGGGAACTAAATTGGATAATAAGTAATTGTTCCTATAAGTTAAAGTTCTTAGTATCTTTAAGCTTAGTATACTTTAGAAATAAGAATACCTTCTTAGATAGCTTAATATTAGAGCTTAGATTAGTTATTTTAGTAGTAGTAGTACTACTACTATATGTTAGGATTCCTTAGATAGGTATATATTTAGGCTTAACCGATTGGAAAGATTATTATACTGTATTTATTGCCTTTAAATAATTACCTTAAGTTCCGATAAAATAGGTATTTTACTAGCCTAACCTTCTTTAGTAAAATCTATTTTAAAAATGCAAATATAATTCAATTAGTAACTAGATTTCTGTTTACCTTTATACTAGTAGTACTAGTAGTTATAATAAGTAGTACTTGTTATATAGGCAGCTGGATGCTATAGTTAAATCGATTTGCTGGAATTACTGTAAGTAGTACTTATAGCCGAAGTGCGTTAGGAAGTATAATAAGTAGTACTTATTGTATTGGTAGCTGGATGCTGTAGTTAAATCGATTTCCTAGAATTGCCGTAAGTAGTACTTACGGCCGAGGTGCGTTAGGAAGTACAATAAGTAGTACTTATTGTATTGGTAGCTAGGTCGATTGTTCTAGGGGGTTTTAGTATAGTCCTTCCGGGCTTGTAACTACTTGAAAATAAAGGGGGAAATACCTCTTGGAATAAAGGGGTAAAATAGGAAGGGTACGCAGTAGAAGTTTAGTTATATAGACTATCTAAAATAGATATTAATTAAGGCTATTAGTAATAGCAGAAAGTATACTAATTAGTAACTAGGTAAGAAATATAGATTTAAATAAGTTAAATAGTAGTACTAAGATATAATTCAAAAAGAAAGACTATTATATTTCTTAAACTTATATATATATATATATTCTATCCTAACTATCTAAGAGTATAGGAAAAGGAAGACTATTTTATACCTAAGAGGTAGTACCTTAATTAGTACAATATTATTACGGAGTCGCTAGGCGACTGCTCTAGGACTCTTAATAATGTTTATTGAAAGACTTAAAGGAGGGAAAACTACTTAGTAACTAGGGCTTCTAGTTATATATATATTTCTTAGTAGGTCCCTTAGTTCCTTTTGTTTTTGTATATTGGGTAAAGCCTAATACTATAATATATTATTTTGCTCTACCTATTTAAAGTAAAGTCTATCTATAGCTGTAACCGAACTACCCTTCCTTAGGCTGGCCTCCCTATTGTTAAGGCCCCCCTTAAATTTTTTTTAAATAGTTAAGTATTTATTAGGTATATAATATATATAGCCTTCTTTCCTTTTATCCTCTCCTTAGGAGCTTACTAATTACCTAAGGTAACTAGCTTTACCTTACTTTAGCCCCTCCTTAGGTATTTACTAAGTACCTAAGGCGTTTTGCCTTACCTTACTTTTCCCCTTTATTAATTACTCTATATTAACCTTTTTATTTCTTTTTTATTTTTATATATTATTTCTTTTTCTTTTAACTATTATACCTACCTATCTTTTAGCTCCTTACTGTATAATTTTTATTATTAACCTTATTACTGCTTTTTACTATACCTTTTTCCTATTACTATTATTCCTCCCCTATAAGGTAGGTTACTGCTTCCTTATTAGGGCCGTTCTATATATTTTTTAGGTAGTTAGCTAATAGACTAATATTAGTAGGAACTATTAATTTCTCTCTTACTATTATTATTCCTCCCTTACGGAGGATTTATTTACCTTTCCGTTACTACTATTATTATTATATCTACTGCTATAAGTACTCCTCCCCCCCCCCCCCCTAGATATGGATTGGGCTTATATTACAGCTATTATACCGATAAGTCGGACTATTACTGTACCCTAGGCAAATACTTAGTAGAGAGCAATTCCTTTAATAAGGAGTTTATACCTTTAGAGGAGGTATATAGAATATACCTCCTTTATATTAATTGCCTTATTACTAGTAGCTATAACGACTATATACCGGGCTGTAGTACTAGTTACTGTACGTATATATATATATATACTAAATATATTTAGGTACTATATTTATTTACTGTACGCCCTTAGCTATATTACGCTCTATATAACCTTTGTACTTACGCCTAGTGTAATGTCTATATTTTGGTTAAGGCCCGCCCTAAGGTTAGATCTATACCGGGCGCTTATACCGTCCTTTTACCTAAGTTTCTAGCCCTAGGCTAGGTTTAGGCCTATACCCTAGCTTTAGCCAAAATAGAGCCTGCCCCTATATACCCTACCTATACCCTTACCCTTATACTAGGTATTATCTCTCCCCCTACTATTACTGTTAAAAATACTAGTATTTATACTAGTAAGACTACCCAAATAGGATACTATCCTATTGCTACTACTACTAGTAGCAACAGCTAGGAGTACTACTACTAGTAAATATGCTATACTATACTGCGAGTATTAGTAAGCATATAGAGTTGACTGATAGTATACAACATACTACTTCTCCGAACTACGACTCGGAGCGACTGCCGGCAGTACTACTGTCAGCCAACCCACTACTACAACCTAACCTATATATATAGTAGTCAGTCGACTACTGGAGTTAATTAATCGGAACACCAATTAATATTCTCCCAACGACTACCAGCCGTTGCCAGCCAAGAGTACTACTCTTGGCAATTTGAACTATAGTACAGGGACAACCAAGCCGGTAACTTACCGTGCGAATACGACCAAGCAGGTAACCTACTGCGCGGTATAATGGACTAGCTACCTGACTTAACAGGCTTATATATGCGTACCTTAGTACGGTAATTATAGTCTCGACTTAGGTATACTGGGTTGTCGCAGATCGTATATGCGCATATTAGTATAGCAGTTATGGTCTCGACCCAGGTACACTAAGTTATTGCAGATCGTATATGCGTACATTAGTATAGCAGTTATGGTCTCGACCCAGGAACCTAAGGTTGTCGAGGTACTACCTCCAAGACATAAATAGTCCTATTTCTCCTGTACTGTACTTAATAGAATAATTGCATTCGTTTGTATAATTTGGTACTATTAAGTTTGTACTCTTACCCAGTTACTAACTGGTACCCATTTTACTGTTACCAACAGCCTAATTGATTCCCTAGTCCGTACGATATACTTCCACTACCCCTCTTCTTGCGCATACAAATTGCAAGAATTACTAATAATAATAATAACCCGAACTATACCCTTATCCTTACCGCTAATACCTTAACCTTAATATAAGTAGGTAGCTGTTCCGGTACTATACTGAGCATATAGCTCGGTATATTTACCTAGGGCGTAGCTCGGGCCCTAATAGGTATTTAGAGTAACGTATACGGCTTTACCTACTGTTAGCAGGTACAGGAGGGTATTAGTACTAAGTTAGTAGCTACTTTAGCTAAAATATACTATAATATCTATAAGTTGCATAAGTCTTATATAAATAGTTCCCCCTTATTATACTATCCCGCCCCCTTTACTTTCCGTATTACCTATAATAGTAGTAAGTTATACCTATCTTATATAAATAGTATATTTTTATTATACTGCCCTATTACCTCTGCTCCTTATATTACCTATATTGCTTAGTGCCTTTATTTTATACCCCTACTCCCGCCCCCCTTAGTTATATCCTACCCCTACCTAAGTACTATAACGAATAGTTTTAAGACCCTCCCTAAGGAGGATACTAAGAAGGATAAAAATAAAAAGAATATAAAGACCAATAAGTTTAAGTAGTACAATTAGTATATATCTATAGTAGTATTAGGTTAGGTCCTTATTAGGGCTGCTTTAGGGCTAGTTTTTTCCTTTAGTATATTTAAAATTTTATATTTTATTTTATAGCTTACCTATACTTTACCGTTTATATAGGGATCTCCCTATTACTATATAAATTCCTTTAGGGCTTTTATTTATACTAAGGCCTCTATTAGTTCTTAGGTTAGTTATTTATAACCTAGCTATTTTATAAGGGTATTATATTATCCCCTTTAGCCTTAGGCCCCCCTTATTGCAAGAATATATTTAACTTAGTATTCCTTTTATAAGGTACTATCCTTATTTTAGACTAATAGTAGGCTTAGCTTTAAATCCTATACTACCTAACTAGGTAAGGGGTTATTTGCTACCCTTTTAATAAGGTCTATATAGAAAGTAAAGTATAAGCCCTAAGGAATATTTAGTATTACTATAAGTAGTATTAGTACTACTAGTACTATAAACTTAAAAGCTACTTAGTTTAGCTTCTTATATAGCCTATTAGTTTTAATATATTTACGGCTAAGTTAGACCTTATTACCTACCTAGAACTTTTCTATTAGGTAACCTAAAGCTACTACTAACTTATATAAGCGTTATTATATAAAGGTAATAGCTACTTATATAATTTCTATTCCTTCCCTTAGGTATTATAGGAAAGTAATAGCCCTTCCTTTTAGTATTATTATACTTACCTAGTTATTTTCTACTCTAGGTATTATATTAATTTTATAGCCTAACAATAGCTTATTTAGGCTAACTCCTATAACTAAAGACTTCCTATTATTTAGGGTAAGTTAGTAAGTAGCTAGGTAGGCCGGTTAGTCGAATTACTTAAATAAGATTAAGATCCATAGGGTAGCTTAAATTTCCTAATTTACCCTTTTAGTACCCCTATCTATCTAGGGGTAGTATAATATTAATAGGAGTTATTCTATACTAATAAGAAAGTATAGGGATATCTAGAACTTACTAAGCTAATTTAATTCCTAATCCGTTATAATTTAGGTAAGAAAACCCCTAAATTACTATTAATAGGTCTTAAACCGTTTTATATAAGCCTTTGTACTTATTATAGTTATTGCCTTTAGTTAAATAAATTTAAAAAGGTAGTTTATAATAACTATTAAGAATTAGGGGTCCTTATTATTTTATACTAATAGGTTAGTTATAAAGTTAATTAATATTTACTTCTAATAATAGTTTAGTAAGGGGATTAGTTATAAAAGTCCCTATCTCTATAAATAGCTCTTATAGCTTTAGTAATAGTAGTAATTCTAAATATACTATACTATATCTTATAATATACTATCTTAGTAAAAGTCCTACTAAAATACTTAGAATATTCCGTTTTAACTAAGGTAGCCTAATATAGGTAATTTATATACCTATTATATTATTTATATTATTAGTAATTCTTAGGCTAGTAACTATAGGCATTCCCTATAGTATATTGTACTATAGGTACTAATAGTATAATTAGCTATTTATTCTTTTATTTTTACTTTTACTAGGAATTTCTATATACCTATTATAACTACTTATTGTTAAGCTTTATATATTATATTATTTTATAAGGCCTAATCCTATAATTCCTATAGGTAGGGTTTTAGAAAGAGTAATTAGCTAGCTAGTATATCCTATAGAAATAGTATCTCCCTCCCTATCTATCCCTATACTACTAAGAGTAGTTAGAATATATTAATAGCTCCTTATTCCCTTTCTATCTCTAAATAGGCTTAGTCTACCCCTATATCTATAGCTATTATATTTTAGGCGCTTAGTACTTTATAGCTAGCCTAGGCTTAGTTTATCCTTATATTTACTTAATTTATCCCTATATTTATAATTACTATATCCTAAGCGTTAGGACCTTCTTATATAGGTTAGCCTTTAGGTATCTCTTATAGTATAGAGATTAATACTAGCTAAGTATTTATCCTAAGTATAGTATATTCTTTTTATCCTATTCCTAATATAAGAATATATCCGGCTATTATACTTATAAGTCCAGTTTATACTATAGTAAGTAATTAAAGTTTATAAGGACTTCCGCCTACTATACTTATTATTTTAATATCTCCTATAGTTTAATAAAGTATTTAAGATTCTTATAGTCCGTCAGAATAGTAAATAGTTCTATAATACCTTATAGGTCTACTAACTATACCTTAAGATAGTTAATAACTACTAGAAGTTCCTTATTATAAATTATATAATTCCTTTCTACTAGTATAAGTTTAGCTAAGTAGTAGGCTATTAGTTATAGGACCCCCTTACTATTAATTTGCAAAAGGTATCCGCTTAGTACCTTACCTAAGCAATTAGTCTTAATAAAAGTCTTCCTATTTAGGTCCTATTATACTAGGGTTAGGTATAATAAAAAGGTATACTTAAGGGATTAAAAGGCTATATTTTCTTTAGGTCCTTAGTAAAATAGTATACTCCTCCCTATAAGGGCTATAAGTAGTTCTATAAGGCTTATAAAATTAGGAATAAATTTATAGTAAAAGTTTATAAAACTTAGGAAGCTTTAAATCCCCCTTACCTTAATAGGTAGTTACTACTCTTAAATTATAGTAATTTTTACTAGGTCGGGCCTAACCTTAATACCTACTTAGATAATAAACCTAAGGTATTTAACTTCTATTATTGTAAATATATACTTATTAAGGTCTAGGTATAAGCCAGCTGCCTAAAGCTACTTAAGGATTTCCCTAACCTTAGTAAGGTAGTTAGCCTTTAATCTAAAGGTATAGATTAAAATATTATTTAAATAGGCTATAACTTACTCCCTTAATTTATTCTATAATACCTTATTAATATATCTTTAGAATAAAATTAATACTTTAGCTAAACTAAAGGGATAGACTAACTATTTAAATAGGCTAAATTATATATAGAATACTATAAGTAGTTTATCTCCTAGTAATATATATAACTTATAGAATACTACTTATATATTTAGTTTAGTAAACTAATATACCCCTAAGAGTAAGTAGAGTATTTTTTTAACTAGTAAGAGTAAGTAGTAATCCTATTATATAATTTTATTAAGGCCTAATAGTTTATATATAGCCTTTATTCTTTATTTTCTTTTTTAGTAAGTAGTATTAGTACTACTACTACTAATAAGCTTACCTATATTTATTCCTTATCCAATAGGTCTATAATCTATTTATAGACTTTAAGTAGTTAGTCTTATAATATATTATATAGTAGGCCCTAGGGTAGCTATAGTATTTCTCCCTTATTGTTTTACTATAGTTAAATATAGTAGTCCTAAGAGCCTTAGTATAATAATAGGCCTAAGGCCTATTCCTTATTAAAGAGATTAATATAGTTCTAGAGGGCTACTAAAAGAGTAAGTAGGGCTATTACTATTATATTTATACTTTTAGGTACTTATAGTACTATTTCTTATAGCTTTATTACTATTTCTTATAAGCTTATTACTACTAGTACTTCTTATTGCTTTTATAAAAAGGTTTATATTAGTATAAGGTATACTTCTTAAAACCTATTAGAAGGGCGGATATTATTTACTTATATAATTTAGTTACCTACTGCCTTAATTATAAGGGTTTAATCTATTATATTTAAGGTAACCTATTAGTATTTTATCTATAGTAGACTTAGTATAGCGTTTTAACTTAGGCTTAGGATAATATATAGGAGTATTAAGGACTTTTAGCTATTTATATTAATTATTATACGGACTATATTAATTATTATAAAATAGGTAAAGGTATTACCTATATTTTATTAAAATATTATAATAGCTATTTAAAGTAACTATTTTATTAGAAAAGGAATAAGCTTAAATTATAAGTATTAGGCTATCCTTTTACTAATAGCCCTATATTAATTATAGTAATTATTAATTTAAATATTAAGGAATCTTATAGAATTTATAAGTATAGTAATAAGAAAGGGTAGTTTATTTACTCTTAGTATAATCTTTTTAAACTTAGTCTTTTAATTCCTTTAGTTCCTTATAGTCTACTTACTTACTAACCTTTTATACTTTTATATAAGACTTAGCTTAAAGGTATTTTATTTCCCTTTTTTTCTTTAGTCTTTAGTTCCTTACTAATATATTCTTCCCCTTAAGCAGCCTAAATACTTATCCCTAGGGTATATAGAATTATAGCTTATTATAGGTATTATTAAATATAGTAGCCTCCCTTCCTATAGTAAATATATATACTAGCTACCTTATACTTATTTCTTTCTTTTTATATAACCTATTTTACCTACTATTAGGGCCTGCTTTAGCTTTAGTTTATTTTTATTATTAGCCTAATTATAGCCGCTTTAGGCCTAGCTATAGCCCTAGAGCCTATTATATTAACTCTTATTATTAAAGTATTACTATTCCTATTAGGTTAGGGGGTTACCCTAGCTATCCCTTAGCCGGGCCTACTTTAGTTTTTAATTTTATCCTCTATATATTATAATTCTATTTTGGATATAATTTATTTATATATATTAACTACCTTATTATAGTTATTTATTATAGTCCCTTACTAAAGGATATAGTTCCTTATTCTCTTAGTTAGTCTAATATAAAGCTTTATAAGTTTTACCTTACTAAGCTAATATATCCCTTCTATTAGTATAAGCTTTTTTTTAAAGTATATAAGGAATATTAAAAATAACTCTAACGTCCTTTACCTAATATCCTTTAGTTTAATAACTACTAGTTACTAGCGGTAGGGGTTACTATAAGCCGATTTAAGGTATATTAGGAATTAGAACGGGTTATAACCGATATAAGAGCTTTCCTTAAAGTATATTATAACTTATTATTGGACTTTAGTTAAAAGGTTTTACTAAATAAAGATTTATTAGTCCTAAGCGGACTTAATAAAGTCCCTATCTACCTAAAGCTTACAGTCTATATAGAACTTTTAGGCTATAAAAGTACCCTTATTACTATTATATAGGTCCCTAACTGGAATTAGTTTATATTTAATATAGGCCTATAGTATACCTAACTTATTCCTAGTTTATTCCTACTAGGAGTTAATTGTTAAGGTATCCATTAGCTAGGCCGATAAGTACTTTAGGTCCTGCTATACCTATTGCTACTTATTCTTCTATAGAGCTAAGATTTAAATAGAGTATATTTCTATTTAAGTATATATTTAACTAAACTCTATATAGACTTTTGCTATAAAGTTCTTTATAACTTACTAAAGGTTAATTTCTTTAGGCTTTCCCTTATTTATTTTAACTTATAATAGTTAGGCTTTTCCTTCCTCCTAACTAATATAAGTAAAGTCTTTTAAATATTATAGAGTTATTAAGTAATTGCTTTAGGACTCTTAATAATATTTATTAAAAGACTTAAAAGAGGGAAAACTACTTAGCAACTAGGGCTTCTAGTTATATATATACTTTTTAGTAGGTCCCTTAGTTCCCTTTGTTCTTATATATTGGGCAAAGCCTAATACTATAATAAATATATATATATTAGAATTCTATCTAATTCTATCCAATATATCTCCGAATAATTTACTTGTATTTAATATAGCTTTAAATACTCTAGTTAAGTTATACTATAAGTTATACAGTTAGTATATATAACTAATAGACTTATTTTAGTATTAGTATTTAGTTGCAATAGTATAGTAGTAGTACTATTATAGTTAAGCAGGCTAGTAGTAGTACTACTAGTAAGCAACTGCTAGTTGCAATTAGGTAGGTCCTACTATACAATAGTAGTACTATTGGTAGGTAACTACTAGTAGTAGTTAGGAGTACGTTAATTAACGGCCCGATTAATAATCTTACTTAGTTAACTAAGTACTACTTATATGTAACGCGCAGTAGTAGTAAATTGGCTAGGTAGTAGTACTGCTATTAGTAATACTAAGTCTAAGCAAGGAGAATTTGTATAGTAAGTGCAATTCGTTAACTCGATATACTACTTATACGTACAGTACAGTAGTAGTATATTAGTAAGCAGTAGTACTACTGCTAGGTATTATAAGTAGTAATATATATAGGATAGTATCCTATTTAGGTAGTCTTACTAGTATAAATACTAGTAATTTTAACAAATGTTATAGTATCGGGCTTAGCCCGATATATAAGAACAAAGGGAACCAAGGGACCTACTAGGAAGTACGTATACAACTAGAAGCCCTAGTTGCTAAGTAGTTTTCCCTCCTTTAAGTCTTTTAATAAATATTATTAAGAGTCCTAGAGCAGTCGCCTAGCGACTCCGTAACAACAAATAGTAATAGTAATAGTTTTATTTATACTTTTAATAACCCATTAGAATTATATTAATTTCTTTAATAAAGAATAGGCCTTTAGCCTATTACTATACTAAGTCTTTTAAGACTACTATATTTAACTATAATAAAATAATAAGAGAAAAATACTATAACTACCCTAAGGCTTATTATATAATATACTATAAATCTAACTACTTAAAGTCTATAAATAAATTATAAAACTATTAAATAAGGAATAAATATAAGTAAGTTTATTAATTATAGTAGTATTAATACTATCTATTAAAAAGAATTAAAAATAATAATAACTATATATAAACTATTAAGCCTTAAATAAAATTATATAATAAAATTACTACTTATTCCTATTAGTTAAGGAAATACTTTACTTACTTTTATAGGTATATTAGTTTACTAAACTAAATATATAAGTAGTATTTTATAAAATATATATAGTATTAGGAGATAAACTACTTATAATATTCTATATATAATTTAACTTATTTAAATAGTTAGTTTACTCCTTTAGGTTAGTTAAGGTACTAACTTCCTTTTAATAATATATTAATAAGGTATTAAAAAATAAATTAAAAAAGTACGTTATAGCCTACTTAAATAATATTTTAATTTATACCTTTAGATTAAAAGTTAATTACTTTACTAAAATTAGGGAAATTCTTAAGTAACTTTAAGTAATTAGCTTATACCTTAATTTTAATAAGTATATATTTATAATAATAAAAGTTAAATACCTTAGGTTTATTATTTAAGTAAGTATTAAAATTAGGCTAAACTTAGTAAATATTATAGTAATTTAAGAATAATAATTACTAATTAAAGTAAAGGGGGTTTAAAACTTCCTAAAATTTATAAACTTTTACTATAAATTTATTTTTAAATTTATAAGCCTTATAAAACTACTTATAGCCCTTATAAGAAAAGGTATATTATTTTATTCAAAGTTTTAAAAAATATATAGCCTTTTAATCCCTTAAGTATACCTTTTTATTATACTTAATATTAATATAATAAGACCTAAATAGGAAAACTATAGTTTATACTAATTACTTAAGTAAAGTACTAAGTAAATACCTTTTATAAATTAATAATAAAAGGATTTTATAATTAATAACCTATTACTTAACTAAACTTATAGTAATAAAAAAGAACTATATAATTTATAACAAGGAATTTTTAGTAATTATTAATTACCTTAAGGTATAGTTAATAGACCTATAAAATATTATAAACCTATTTATAATTTTTATAAACTATAAAAACCTTAAATACTTTACTAAACTATAAGAAATATTAAAATAATAAGTATAATAAGTAAAAGTCCTTATAAACTTTAATTACTTTTTATAATATAAATTAGGCTTATAAGTATAATAGCTAAATATACTTTTATATTAAAAATAAAATAAAAAAGATATACTATATTTAGGATAAATACTCCACTTGGTAATAATTTCTATATTATAAAAGGTATTTAAGGACTAACCTATAGAAAATAAACCTAATACTTAAAATATAATAATTATAAATATAGAAATAAATTAAGTTTAGGTTAAATATAAAGTATTAAGTACCTAAAATATACTAACTATAGATATAGGAATAAGCTAAATTTATTTAAAAATAAAAGGAAAATAAAAAGCTATTAATATATTTTAATTATTTCTAATAGTATAAAACTAAATAGAGAAAGATTTACTTTTTATATAGAATATACTAATTAATTAATTACTTTTTTAAAACTCTACCTATAGGAACTATAGGACTAAGTATTATAAAATAATACTATATATAAAGTTTAATAATAAATAGTTATAATAGGTATATAAAGATTTTTAGTAAAAATATAAATAAAAAAATAAACTATTAATTATATAATTAGTACTTATAGTATAATGTACTATAAGGAATACCTATAGTTATTAGATTAAGAACTATTAATAATATAAACAATATAATAAGTATATAAATTACTTATATTAAGCTACTTTAATTAAGATAATATATTTTAAGTACTTTAATAGGACTTTTATTAAAATAATATATTATAGGATATAGTATAATATATTTAGAATTATTATTACTACTAAAGCTATAAAAGTATTATGGAGTTACTAGGCAATTGCTCTAGGGCTCTTAATAATATTTATTAAAAGACTTAAAGGAGGGAAAACTACTTAGTAACTAGGGCTTTTAGTTATATATATTCTTCTTAGTAAGTCCTTTAGTTCCCTTTGTTTTCTTATATTAGGCTAAGCCTAATACTATAATATACTGTTTTAATTTACCTGTTTAAAGTAAGATTTATCGATAGTTAAACTACCTTTCCTTAGGTTAGTCTTTCTTATTATTATAGCCTTTAAAGTTTTCTCTTTTTTTAAAATATTTATTAGGCGCTTAGTATTTATAGCTTTCTCCTTATATTATTCCCTCCTTAGGAGTTTACTAATTACCTAAAGTAATTTACTTTACCTTCCTTTAGCTCCTTTTTAGGTATTTACTAAGTACCTAAAGTAACTAACTCTTCTTGCAATTTAGATACGCAAGAGGAGGAGTTAGTGGAAGTATATCGTACGGACCAGGGAATTAATCAAGCTGTTAGTAGCAGCATAAGGGGTGCCAGTTAGTAACTGGGCAAGAGTACATAATTGGTAGTACCGAATTATATAAATAAATGCAATTATTCTTCTACCTAAAGTGCAAGGGAAGTACGGCTATTTATGCCTATAGAGTAGTACCGTATAGGTCCAGATTGTAGCTGTACAGTTATACTATAGTTTGATTACCCGTTTGGTTGCATAATAGTTTGATTGCTTATTTGGTTGTATAATAGTTTAATTACCGTTTCGGTCGTATAATAGTTTAATTGCCCGCAGTAGTACTGTAGGCTGGTAATAGCTAGTAGCGACTGGGAGAGCGGTAATTATTATTCCGATTAATTGGCTTCTGTAATCGACTGGCTACTATATATATAAGTTGTATTGTAGTAGTAAGTTGGCCGGTAGTAGTACTACCGTTAGTCGTTCCGAGTAGTAGTTTGGAGAAATAGTATGTTGTATACTATTGGTTAACTTGGTATACTTACTAATACTTACAGTATAGTGCAGTATCTTTACTAGTAGTAGTACTACTAGTAATAATAGGATAGTATCCTATTTAGGTAGTCTTACTAGTATAAATACTAGTATTTTAATACCCCCTCTATTTAGCTAGTATAACTACTGCTAAATAGGGATCCCTTAGAGACCTAGTAGGCTAAGGTAGCGTTAGAAGAGATTAGCGGTAAGGGCCTTAGTAAGGCTATCGGTAGGCATAAACTTAGTGTTTAGGTAACTAATTTTAGCTAGTCCGTTTGCTGCTTCTTACCGAATATACCGGAACTTTAGTAGTATATGCTTTATTCGGTTATGCTAATTGGGATTATTAGCGTTAGAGATAGATCTATTATTGTTATATAAAAGTAGAATAGGCTTTTTAAGACCCTTGCCTATTTCTGTAAATAAACTATCTAGCTATTTGAGTTTCCGAATAGCTTTTAGTAGGGTATCCGATTTTGCCTTTACGGTAGAAAGAGTAATAGTATTGGCCCTTTTTAATTTCTAGTAGATTAGTCTACCTACTAGGGTAAAGAGGTACCTATAGGTAGACTTAAAGGAGTCTAAGTTACTTGCAAAGTTACTGTCGGAAAATCCGAGTAGATTGGATTTGGATACTATAAACTTAGACTAGTAGTAAATAGCTAGGTCTATAGTTCCTTTTAGATATTGAAGAAGGTTCTTACTAGCTAATAGCTGTAGGTTAGTAGCCTAGTGTATATACCGAAATAGCTATTGGATTGCAAAGGCTATATTTAGTCGGGTTAATAGTATAAGGTATATTAAAGTCCCTACTATTTATTAGTATACTAGTTAGTCGGTTGCGGATAAGGGAGTAAGGGGCGTTGTAGTAGCCTGCTTAAGTACTCCTAGCTGTAGTAGTATTACTACTGCCTTGGCCTCCTTTAACCTAAATTGGAATAGGGCTTCCTTAATATACCCTTTTTAACTAAGAGTAATACCCTTAGTTATTCGACTAATTTATACGCCTAGGAAGAAGGCGGCCTGTCTGTAGTCTTTAATTGGGTAGACCTTATGTAGTTGTTGTTTTAACCTGTTAATGTATATAAGGTTTGGTCCAATAAGTAGGTAGTTGTTAACGTAGCTAACTATATAAGTACTAGTAGTACTGTTATAGTAGATAGCCGGATTAGATACTAAAGGGCTGTATCCGTATTGGTATAGTAGTTTGGTAAGTACCTCCTGCTACTTTTTAGGTCCTTGTTTTAGGCTATAGAGTGCCTTTTTCAAAAGGATACCTTATTTAACTGCTGGATTATAGCCTAGCTTAGCTAGTAGCTTAGCTAAATTATTAGTCTTATTAAGACTAATAAATACTTCCAGTCCCTTAGGAATTTTAAGGTAATTGACTTTAGGTAGCTTACTATTTAGGAAAGTACTAATAAAGTTAATCTGTTCGACGTACTAGTTGTTCTAGGCGACTAGGGCTAGTAGTATCCTTTAGGTAGGTAGAATACTAGTAGTTGCAAAAGTCTTAATATAATTAAGGCCTTTAATTTGTATAAATCCCTTAGCTACTAGTCGTACCTTAAATTTAATAGGGTTATTCTATTAATCCTTTTTAACTTATAGTATAAGTTGGCTTTTTAGAAGTCGTCTGCTAGTTAGTATTTCTTAAAGGGGAATAAAATAAAATACTCCTGCCTGGATAAGCTACTGGAATTCCAAGAATATAGTACTTATCTACTAGTCTTTGTTGTTTAACTTAAGTACCTGTTTCCAGTTAGTAGGCTCGCTACTATCTAGTAGTTGCTTTGCCTTAGCTTAATAGTATAGGTCCTGGATCCAATACGCTAGGTTGAGATCCATTGGGTTAGGGTTGTCTTTTAGTTCTAGTGCATCTGGAAGAGAGGTATTTAGTAGATCCTCTATTAGCTGGGCTAGGACCCCCTTTGTTGTACTAGTCCTAGTAGGACTAGTTAGTCCGTTGGCTCCTTGCAACCTACTGGTCCTAGTAGGACTAGTAGGTCTACTAGCCCTAGTAGGGCTAGTAGGTCCGTTGGTTTCTTGCAACCTACTAGTCCTAGTAGGACTAGTAGGTCCGTTGGCCCCTTGCAACCTACTGGTCCTAGTAGGACTAGTAGGTCCGTTGGCCCCCTCTGTCTCCCTAGGTGTTAGGGGACTAGAGGTATTTTGCGAGATATAGTCTTCTATCTTAATTTCCCCCTTTGACTTTAGTCCTTAGAGACTAGGACTTAGTAGTCGTTAAAGTCCTTAGGAGATAGGGCCGATACCTTCTAGGACTTTAAGGAAGGTAGTTTTTGTAACTGCCCTTCTGGAAGGTATGTATATAAGGTATGTTTTTGAACCTAGTATTGCTAGTAGCCTTACTGGTTCTGTGCGTTGTGCCAATTTGGTACTTTAAATCCGTTTCTGGTAAGGGATTAGGACTTTGCAGTAGGTACCAATAGCCTTATAGGCTGTAAGGTTTAGCGGTGTTTTTAGCCCTTATAACTCCTGCTTAAGCAATTGGTAGGGGCTTAGATCCCTATTGGTAATTGCAGTATAGTTAACTAGATTAACTATAGTAGGAAGTATAGCAGACTAGAGGAATAGTAGGAGGCTAGCCCAGATTATAGTTGCTTATAGCCGGTCTAGAATAACTCGTATAGACCGTTCGGTAAGTCTATTTTGTTCGGGGGTATATAGGTAAGACGTATCGAATAGTATTCCTTTAATACCCAACTAGTCCTAAAGCAGTATATTGATTTTAGGTCCTCTATTATAAAATAGCCTTTTTGGGTAACGGCTATAGTGTGTTTTTAGGCTTTAAAAGAAGTTCTTTATAGCCTAGAGAATTGTTAGTCCTTCCTTGTTGGGTAGGATATGTACCTAATAGAATTGGGATTTGCAATCGATAAGGATTAGTCCAGTAGACTTTCGATTGTAGGATATAGGTTTAATCCTAAATATATCCCCTTCAATTAAGTTAAGTGTATAGTCTGGATCCTCAATTGGATCCCTTAACTAGCGTTTGGTAGATTTTGCCTGTATATAGGTAAGGTATTGAAAATCGGTAACCTTAATAGATAAAAGGTTAGGTAACCTACTAGTAATTTTACTAGTCTTTTTCAATAATAGCAGACTAATATGTCCTAGTCTGATATGCTAGATGCCTGCTTGTTGTAGTAGTCTTTAGTAAGACTAGTTGCTGAATTCCGTACTAGTAGTCGGAATAGCTTGTTCCTTAGTACTAGTAGTAGGGACTACTAGTAGGTCTGTTGCCTCTATAGGGATCGGGTCCTCTATAGGGTCTTTGTATAGGGTAGCCTTAGTAAGGTCCCTTGGGTTAGCCGAACTAGTAGTTGGGCTAGGACTTGGTCCTGGTCTAGGTCCCGGTCTCGGTACTGGACTAGGTACCGACCTAGGTACCGATCTAGGTACCGACTTAGGCACCGATCTAGGTACTAACTTAGGCACTGATCTAGGTACCGACCTAGGTACCGATCTAGGTGCTGACCTAGGTACCGATCTAGGTGCCGACCTAGGTACCGATCTAGGTGCCGACTGGGGTGCCAATCTAGGTACCGATTAGTCTTCTGCCTTATTGGCCTAGCAAGGTTACTGCAAGGAAATTTCTACTACTATTCTATAGCTACTATAGTAGCTTAAGTAAGCTAAGTTTAGTTTTCTTAGATAGGGCGTATCTAGGCCTTCTTATTGTAGGAAGAAGCTATACCTTTAGAAGTTAAGTAGGCTATATATTTTTCGGTTCGAGTTATATAGGGACTGCTTAATAAGCGTTCCCCCTAATCCGTAGTATTATATCCTACTAATAATATTAACTTCCAGTTTCGGAATATATAGTGCCTCTTATAGTATAAGAGTACTATAGGTTAGTGGATTAGTATTAATTAATACTATAATTTCTATAGTTCTAATTCCACTAGGGTATATTAGGCTACCTTTAGTAGTAATTGGTTTTGCCTAGGATTTTGTAATTAGTCGAAAAGTTATAAACTTAGACCGATTATTTACTAAATAGCAGGTTGAGCTAGTATTGTAGAGTAGGCCTATATAGTATATATTAGTATTAGTAATACTATATATTGTACTAATATTACTTAAGTTAGGTAATATTTCTAATTCTTATATAGAGTTAGAATTGGTATCTAATTCTTAATAGGAATTAGGTAAGTCTATATAGCTAGCTATTAGGCTGTAGTTACTAACTAGGAAACTAGTAGTATCCTTTGGTTGCTTGGTTGATTGGTTGGATTTATTGGATTAGCTTGTTTAGCTGGATTGGCTTGTTTTGGATTAACTGGGTTAACTGGATTTAGTAGATCTATTTCCTTTCTTCTTTTTCTTAAGTGCTTGGAATACCTAGTAACTAAATGTATTTAATCCAGTAGTACTAGAGTTTTCTTTTAGTAGGTTAGCTATAAGATATTGCAGGTTAAGGATATCCGTTTAGAGTCCTAGGGCTCGAGAAGATATAAGGGTACTATTCTATATAGCGACCCATTATGGAAATATAGGTTTAACTGTTGTAAGGTAATAGTTAGTTTGGTTTAATAGATTAATTATTATACTAGCTAGTTATAGTCTAGTAAGTTAACTGTTGAATTTAGTATTAAATACGTAGAGTGTTCCTTTGTACCCTTTGAATGTAAGGTTATAGTAGGCCTTATATAGGTTAGAGCGTTTAGCTTTATAACCTTTAGAGTAATGCTTTTTTAATAGTAAGAAAATATCGGCTAGATTTTTAATATATATAGTTAATTTTAAGATTTCTTTCGAGTAACTATCCTATAGTAGTATAAGTAAATTGGCCTAATTTCTGCTTAAAAAGCTAGAAGCAATTAAGGGCTTATTTAGAAAGCCTTTTAGGTTAAGAGCTTAGAGTTAAATTGATAGGGATTGCTCCTATAACTTATAGTTCTTAGTACCTTTGAGTTTTATATATTCTAGGAATTGAAATGCCTTTTTGTTTAGGATATAGTTAGAGCAGGTATCCTCTGTCTTAGTAGTACTAGTACTAAGTGTTGACTTAATAACGTTTAGTCGTTCTTGTATCTGTAGGATAATAGTATTGAGTTGCTGTAATAGTTTGTTAATTTGCGTTTGTTGTACCCGTAGATGTTTTTCAATCTCTAATAGGTTGATCTTCTGACCTTAGTTGGTGGGATCTATTTTCTAGTTAGTAACTAGATTTAAATCTTTACCTTGCTTACCTAGCTAGTAGTACTAGTAATTAGGTCTCCTACTAGTAGTACTAGTAGGGAAAGGAGCCGTAGCTTGGAGACCAAGCGTTACTAGTAGTACTAATAGGTAATGTACTAGTAGTACTAGTAGTTGGGGGAGCCGTAGTTTGGTGACCAAGAGTTACTAGTGGTACTAGTAGGTAATGTACTAGTAGTACTAGTAGTTAGGGGAGCCGTAGTTTAGTAACTAAGGATTACCAGTAGTACTAGTAGGTAACGTACTAGTAGTACTAGTAGTTGGGGAAGCCGTAGTTTGGTAACTAAGGATTACTAGTAGTACTGGTAGGTAACGTACTAGTAGTACTAGTAGTTAGGGGAGCCGTAGTTTAGTAACTAAGAGTTACTAGTCGTACTAGTGGATAACTTAGTAAGTTACAGATTCGACCAAGAGTTACTAGTCGTACTAGTAGGTAACTTAGTAAGTTATAGGATTCGATCAATCGTTACTAGTAGTACTAGTGGGTAACTTAGTAAGTTACAGGATTCGATCAATCGTTACCAGTTGTACTGGTAGGTGGTAACTTAGTAAGTTACAGGATTCGATTAATCGTTACTAGTAGTACTGGTAGGTAACTTAGTAAGTTATAGGATTCGATTAATTGTTACTAGTAGTACTAGTAGGTAACTTAGTAAGTTATAGAGATCGATTCCGACGATTTACCAGTAGTACTAGTAGGCGACTTAGTAAGTTATACAGATTAATTCCGGAGGATTAATTATAGTCCTTCCGGGCTTATAACCTCTTGCAATTTAGATATGCAAGAGGAGGGGTTAGTGGAAGTATATCGTACGGACTAGGGAATTAATTAAGCTGTTAGTAATAGCATAAGGGGTGCCAGTTAGTAACTGGGCAAGAGTGCACAATTAGTAGTACCGAATTATATAAATAAATGCGATTATTCTTCTACCTAAAGTGCAAGGGAAGTACGGCTATTTATGCCTATAGAGTAGTACCGTATAGGTCCAGATTGTAGCTGCGCAGTTATACTATAGTTTGATCGCCCGTTTGGTTGTACAATAGTTTGATTGCCTATTTGGTCGTACAATGGTTTAATCGCCGTTTCGGTTGTATAATAGTTTAATTGCCCGCAGTAGTACTATAGGCTAGCAATAGCTAGTAGCAACTAGAAGAGCGGTAATTGTTATTCCGATCAATTAGCTCCTATAATCAACTGGCTACTACGTATATAAGTTGTATTGTAGTAGTAAGTTAGCCGGTAGTAGTACTACCGTTAGTCGTTCCGAGTAGTAGTTCGGAGAAATAGTATATTGTATACTATTGGTCAACTCGGTATACTTACTAATACTCGCAGTACAGTACAGTATCTTTTCTAGTAGTAGTACTACTAGTAACAATAGGATAGTATCCTATTTGGGTAGTCTTACTAGTATAAATACCAGTATTTTAATAACTCTACCTTACTTTATCCCCTCCTTAGGTATTTACTAAGTACCTAGGGTACTTAGTATTACTTTACTTTTCCCTTTTATTATTCTTTTTATATTAACTTTTTTATTTCTTTCTTATTATACTTTATTATTTCTTCTTCCTTTAATTATATGTATTGTATATATATAGTAGCTAATAGTAGACTAGGATTACGTAATTATATAGAGTACGATTACAGGAAGGATAAAAGTAGCCGCTTAAGGGTAGCCTCTTTTCCCTCCTTTCGTACTAAATTAAATCTATTAAAAGAGATCTCCTATTACCAGTTTCCCCTAGAACTAAACCAATACTAATTAGTCTTTGCAATTGATGCGCAAGAGGAGGGGATAGTGGAAGTATATCGCACGGACTAGTAAATCAATTATACTGTTAGTAATAGCAATAAGGGGAGTGCCAGTTAGTAACTAGGCAAGAGTGCACAATTGGTAGTACCAAATTATACAAACGAATGCAATTATTTCTTCTAGCTACAGTACAGGAAAAGAGCGGCTATTTATATCTACAGAACAATCCCCAATAACGGCTTTATCGGAGATTCCATCGTAGATTAAAGGCGCCATCGTACTATAGCTTAAATGGCTGAAACCATTATACAGTTGGATAACTGTTTCAATCACTCGTTAGTTAACTGCTTCCGTCATAAGGTTGGATAGATTGTTTCAGTCATTAGCTTAGCTGATTCCATCACATAATGAATGGGTGGTCCGGCCCAAGTTAGTATTGTAGGCTAGCAAGCGCTAGTAGCAATTGGGAGAGCAGCAATTATCGTTCCGATCAATTGGCTCCAGTGGTCGACTAGCTACTATATGTATAGGTCACATTGCAGTAGTGAGTTAGTCGGTAGTAGTACTACCGTACGTCGCTCCGAGTCATGGTTCGGAGAAGTAGTATGTTATATACTATTAGTCAACTCAATATGCTTACTAATACTCGCAGTATAGTATAGCATCCGTACTAGTAGTACTAGTACTAACACTAATAGGATAGTATCCTATTTAGGTAGTCTTACTAGTATAAATACCAGTATTTTAACAATTAGTACTGTATATAAAGAATAGTGTAGATTGGTAAGGCTTAAAGAGGATTACAATACTACTACCCGTTTCCTACTATAGAAGCCTAGTAGTAGTACGCGACTAAAAGGGTTAGATTTACCGGGTATCCGTTCGTAAATTTAGCAAACGGGCCTAATACCTAGAGTTTAATTACTATAATAAGATAAAGACTATCTTTTCGTCTATACCTTAGGCTATTAGATATATTTACCTTATACCTAGAGACCTATTTACTAGATTTCTAGGAGTATTATATTATACAAACCAACAATCCCAATACGACTGTATATTATTGCCTCCAATTACCCTGTACCGAAATACGTTATACTGTACAACCTGCAATAAGTATACGCTTCCAATAAGGATACGTAACCTACTTCCCCACTCGCTATAGTACTAGTACAATAAGTTAGAATAAAACTATAATACAGAAAAACAATTAAAAATACAATTAAAAACAAATATAAATAATAAAAACAATAAATATAATAAATACAATAGACGCATTAAGTAACTACTAACGGTTAACACTAGAAGACTAGGAACGAATAATAGCATACATTTTAGAGGGTATAGATTGCAATTAGACAATAGTAAAGCTAATAAAGGCCGAATATATCGATATTAACTTAGTCCCTAATAAGAATGCATTAGTACTATTTTTAAATACCTATACTATTCGAGCTATTGCAAGTTACTAACGGAACAAGAAACTATTAACAGAAGCAGTATATATAGATTTCCAGATAGATTTTAAGGACTGGACTATAGATATATTTGAACGCCTCTATATTACGGTAAGAAAACTACTCCGAAATGCCTTATGCTATAACGGTATATATATAGGCACAATGCGCGTAGGTATATTACGTTAGTTAGTACAAGTAATTAACAGTACAGATTTAATAGAATAGGATATTAAGGATCTAAAGAGCTATCTTATTAATTGCTTACCTTACTTTAGGGACGTTATTAATAAAACAATTAATAATAGCAATAACCAAGAACTATTAACTATTATTGTTAATAACCTAAGTCGTAATACAGTAAGTAACTCAGCTAACAGTATAGTACTACAAACCCCCAATTTAAGGGATACAATAAGACAATTAACTATACGACCGACCGAAAATACAGAATACAATACTGTACGACCGACCGAGAAAATACAATACGATATATTGTACCGATTCCGAACAGTAGATACTATAATTCCAACAAATACAGCAGAAACTACAATTCTAATAACAAATACAGCAGAAACTATAATTCCAACAAATCCAGCAAATACTACAATTCAATAAAATACAATTCTAGAAAATACTATAACTACAGAAAATATAGACCTAGTACTATAAGTACTATAGATATATTAAGGAGGGAATGCACTAGTTAATGCTAAGAATTACTGGGAATTTTTAAAATTGTAGAAACTAGAATATATATATTCGGGAGAACTATATTACATATTAGACGATATAGTTAAATAGTTTTAGGAAATATATAAAGAGGCGGGGATATAGCCAAACCAGTATTATACAGTTTTTAAAAAGGTATTTACAGGCAAGGTATAGAGATAGGTCCAAAGGCATATACAATTAAAGTGGACTTTCGGGCAAATATATAATACAGTGAAGTAGGAATTTAAGTTAAATATTACTAAACAGGTATATTTCTACGAATAGTTAATAATTACATTTACAGCAATTAGAAACTAAGAAGCAAATACAGGCAAGGACTTATAGGATATCTTACGGGAACTAACGGATAGAATACAACTATACTAGTAAGCATTAGGTCCCGGATTTATAGGAGATAATATATTAATTGCTGTAGTAATTCGGGTATATAGGAATGTACCGGAATTGGAACAGACTTTTACAAGACCTACAATAACATTTAGGGCATTATACGCCGATTTACGTATATTAATATATATATATATAACGAAAAACATATAGAGACCTATTTTGTTAATCGGAGATATAATAATAATAACAACTACCGTAACCAGGGTAGTAGGCAAGGCACCTACTAAGGTAGTAAGCAAGGCACCTACTAAAGTACCGACTAAGGCATTGACTAAGGCACCTACCGAGGCAGCAACCGAGGCACCTACAAAGGTACTAATTAGGGCACCTACCAAGGCATACCAAATAGGCCACAGTACAAGTAGAAGAAAAAGTATTATATTTACAATAAGACCGAGTACTAAATGCAGAACTATACATTAGAGGAATAACAATAAGCTATTAGTCGCTGGAAAAGGGAACGTGAATTCTTAGGCAATAATATATAATAGTTTGCGTTATATCTTACGGAATACAAAGGTAGACCAAATAATAACAATAGTAACGAATGCACTATAGGTACTGTAATACCTAAAGATACAGCAATTATACAGTACAACAATTAGGTCTAGGATTCCTTCTTAATACAGTCGTACCTAACTACCTAAGCAGTATACTATATACTACTAGGCAAGGTACCTCCTCCAGAGACTATAGATACAGTAGTCTAGGTACAACAGTTCCTTATCGATAGGTATTCAGACTACTAATTCCAAGGCATTCTTCCAGATACAGGAGCAGTAGAATACTTAACTAGAGGGTATAACTATTTCGGGCACTGCAACGAGAAACTATATTACAACTTAACCAAATACGTACAGGGGAAGTAACTGTACAATTTGGAGATACAGAACTAATTAAATCTATTAGTACTGTGGAAGTCAAAACACTAATTGGTATAATAACATTCTATATTATGCAAACCAAAATACTATTTCTACTATACCTATAAGACCTAGACCGACTAGGGGTATATTTTAATTCTCAGAAGAATAAAATCGTTAAATACACCAAAATACTATTTCTACTATACCTACAAGACCTAGACCGACTAGGGGTATATTTTAATTCTTAGAAGAATAAAATCGTTAAATACACTAAGACTGGTAAGATTACAATACCAGTAACTAGGAAATGGGGATATCTATAGTTTTCGCTACAACCGGAAGAAAACGCAGCTATCTATTTAATAGATATACAAATGCATTAAATATACTGACAATTTGGGTACCTATTAGTTACTAAATTATACAATTTATTGCAACGCTCCGGTAACAATATTGAATATAACCGGATTACATTAATAAACAAATTCTGCTACTATTGCTAAATTAAGGGGAACGCACCTACTAGATTTAAATTTACATTAAAGGACGATATAGAATTTAACTATAATATTATAGTAGATATTATAGATCTAGACAGCAATAAAACCCTTTATATAGTAGATACCGCAATAGTATTTTAGGCTGTAAGATTTCTACCTAATATAACTCTATAGGCTACCTGGGAGAAGTTACAAGAATGCTAGATTAATACATACTTAGGACCTCCTAATATACTAACTACAGATACGGGTAAGTACCGATAGAGGTACATTGGTTAGTTAGTAAAATTAAACGGTACTACCAACCACTACTGTAACGATATCGTATATCGTATTCTCTTCCTAGCCTACCCTATACCCTCTATTACGTGACGCGCGGACCGTCTGGGTATATAGGCCGTTCCTCGCCGCCCTTGCTGTTTTCTGTCTCTTTTCTTCCTCCTTAGTTCGAAAATTCTACAGTCTTTGCGCATACTGCCTTCCTGCTAGTCAGCTTCGTGACAACTACGCCGGGCCTACCAAATTATAGGTAAAGAACTAGGAGAATTAGCTATAAAGGAGGCCGTATTACAAATAGCTGTAAAGGCTATAAATGATACTGTAGGACCTAATAGCCTAGTGCCAACACTCCTTGTTTTTGGTGCTTTACTAAGACTATATATAGATTTACTACCTTTAGCAGGAACGGTTAAATGCGCAAAGGCTTTAGATAATGCAATACAGGCACTACGGGCTATGCAGGCTAAGACGAAGGTAAATAGTACATTACAGGCCCGTAACGGTCCCAATACTACTGCAGTACTACTATTATTATTACCAATTGGTAGTAACGTTCTAGTATACCGTACGGCTAAAGGATTAGAACGGGCGGGATGGACCGGACCTTATAAAGTAATGGGTATTAATAACGCAAATATTCGTGTGGATATTGGTACTAAGATATCAACCTTCCGGAATAGTTATATTAAACCGTACTACGAAGACCCTAGTAAGGTAGAGGCAGTATACGTACTAGTTACCGTAACTATACTAATTGCTATAACCACTACCCGCCGTAACCCAGATACACTAAGTACTGCAACTAGTACTATATACTATAACCCAGATACACTAAGTACTGCAACTAGTACTATATACTGTAAGCCAAATACACTAGGTATACCAGTTACAGTACCTACTATACGTCGTTACCCCCTACGGACTATGCGGCAGTAAATATCCTATAATAAGGATTTTGTATAGCTATTTACTACTATATAGGTACTGGATATGTATAATACGTTTCTATTGCAGAAGGAATACAAGGATAGGGAATTATCCCTACAGTTACATGCATAGGGCAAGATTACTACTGCTAGCGAACCGTTTGAATTATCTAATGCTACTGAAATTAATAGCCTGATTGGCTATAGTATTATTATACCTATCCAATTCGACCCTATAGTGCACAAGACCTAAATATTTGGCCTACAACTGGTACGGGAAATAAAGGATAAGGCTACTGATATTCCGTTTGAGAAATCCCGACTAGTAGTACAGGGCTATAGTAACTACAATAAACGGTTTATTTTAATATAGTCTCCGACTATCCTACGCTATAGCCAACGCCTTATATTAGCTATAGCCCCAATACTACAGTAGCATTACGGATTCCAACTAGCACTACAGGATATTATACAGGTATACACCCAATCGGCTATACTATTATACCGCGAAATCCTAGCTAGACTACCTCGGGAAATTAAAAATAGGTACCCAGAGGGTACTATATTTCGTATTATGCGACCATTATACGGGATCCCAGAGGCTAGAGCATATTGGTTCCTTACGTACCAGAACTACTATAGGGAGCAGCTAGGAATAGATTAAAGCAGCTACAATCCATACTTAATAATATTACATCCCGATAGTACAGCTATTGGTATTATAGGAATGCAGACTAATAATACAATACAATTAGGTAATAATGCATTTATAGAAAGAGAAGACTACAGTCTACAGAAATACAATATTACTGTAAAGCCGAAGACAATACTAACAAATGGATCCGTTAAGGATTTTAATAGTCTGCAGATTAGTATTAAAAACGGTACTATTAATAAACGCCAGAAAGGTTAAGCAAATAACCTTTAGCTAGTCGATACAGATAATCCCGACCGCAACCAGTAATATATCCAACAACAAGTACGTAGAGCCTACCTAGCCTTAATTTATTAACCAGAGGCAGCAACGGACTATTTAGTAGCAGTACAGGCACAATTACCTACCAATAGCGATATTATTGCACTTAACAAACGCATACAATAGTAATTGGACTATACGGACCGTAAACTACGATTTTTACTATTAGCCATAACGGACCTAAAGATGTTTATATTTACGGATGGATTATTTACCAACAACTAAGACTTAACCTTCTAGATTGGCTATATTATTATATTGGCCAACGAAATTAAACATACAGATAAGCAGTTCAAAATACAGGGTAACATTATATATTGGTTATCCACTAAGTATAAACAAGTTACTAGAAGTATACTTACTTCCGAGATATACAGTACAGTATCGGCATTAGATATAGGCTATATATTAACCTAAACAGTTAATACTATTGCTAGCCGACTACAGATACCAACTATCCCCCTTATTATATATATGGACTTGTATTCGCTCTACGAATACCTAGTTAAACTAGGATCAACAACCAAGAAGAGGTTAATAATTAATATTATAGCAATACAACAGAGCTATAAGCAACAGGAGATATTTAAAATCCGTTAGATTAACGGTAGTAATAACCCAGCCGATACAATAACAAAGGTCTAGCCCAATAAGGTACTAAAACGACTAGTATTTACAAATCAGATAGATATACGTATCGAAGGTTGGGTTAATAGGGAGTAGGCAGGTACGATTTATAGTACTTTTTAAAGAGCTACCTATATATATTGTATGTATATAGTGGCCAATAGTAGACTAGGATTACGTAATTGTATAGAGTACGATTACAGGAAGGATAAAAGTAGCCGCTTAGGGGCAGCCTCTTTTCCCTCCTTTCGTACTAAATTAAATACATTAAAAGAGATCTCTTATTACCAGTTTCCCCCAGAACCGAACTAACAAATTATTATACCTATTTATTTTTTAGTTTCTTACTATATAATTTATTATTAATTCCTTTACTACTTTTTATTATACTTACCTTTCTATTATTATTATTCTTCCTTTATAAAGTAAGTTATTACTTTTTTATTAAGACTATTCTATATATTCTTTAGGCTATTAGTTAATAAGTTAGTATTAATAGGAACTATTACTATTACTATTACTATTATACTTACTACTATAAATACTCTCCCTCCCCCCTTAGATATAGTTTAGGCCTATATTATAGGTATTATATTAATAAGTTAAACTACTATTATATCTTAGGTAAATTTTTAGTAAAAAGTAATTCCTTTAATAAGGAGTTTATACCTTTAGAGGAAGTATATAAAATATACTTCCTTTATATTAATTACCTTATTACTAATAGCTATAATAACTATATATTAGGCTATAGTACTAATTATTATATATATATATATATATATACTAAATATATTTAGGTATTATATTTATTTACTATATACCCTTAGCTATATTATACCCTATATAATTTTTATACTTATACTTAGTATAATATTTATATTTTAGTTAAGGTCTACCTTAAGATTAAATTTATATTAGGTACCTATATTATTTTTTTACTTTAAATTTCTAGCCTTAGGTTAGATTTAGGCCTATACTTTAGCCTTAGCTAAAATAGAGCTTACCCCTATATATTTTACTTATACTCTTACCCTTATACTAAGTATTATTTTTCCTCCTACTACCTTTAATAATAAGTATTATTTTTCCTCCTACTACCTTTAATAATAATAATAACCTAAACTATACCCTTATTCTTATTACTAATACTTTAATCCTATTTCGGATTAGTAGTTATTTTAGTACTATAGTAAGTATATAGCTTAGTATATTTACCTAAAGTATAACTTAAGCCCTAATAGGTATTTAAAGTAATATATATAGCCTTACTTACTATTAGTAGGTATAGGAAGGTATTAGTACTAAATTAGTAATTACTTTAGCTAAAATATACTATTATATTTATAAATTATATAAGTTTTATATAAGTAACGTTTCCTTATTATATTATTTTACTTCCTTTACTCTTTATATTACCTATAATAATAATAAGTTATACTTATTTTATATAAATAATATATTCCTATTATACTATTCTATTACCTTTACCCCCTATATTACTTAGTACTTTAATTTTCCCTCCTTAATCCTATTTTACCCTTACCTAAGTACTATAATAAATAGTTTTAAGACCTTCCCTAAGGAGAATACTAAGGAGGATAGAAGTAAAAACAAAAATAAAAAGAGCTTAAAGGAGTTTAATAAATTTAAGTAATATAATTAGTATATATCTATATCCTAAGGTAGTTATAGTAGTAGTTTACTTATAGTAATATTAGATTAGGTTCTTATTAGGGCTACTTTAGGATTAATATTTTCCTTTAATCTAATTAAATTTTTATATTTTATTTTATAGCTTACTTATACTTTACTATTTATATAAGGATCTCCTTATTATTATATAAATTCCTTTAGGGCTTTTATTTATATAAGGGCCTTTATTAGTTTTTAGGTTAGTTATTTATAACTTAACTACTTTATAAGGGTATTATATTATTCCCTTTAGCTTTAGGTTCCCCTTATTACTAAAATATATTTAACTTAATATTTCTTTTATGAGGTATTATTTTTATCTTAAATTAATAATAGGCTTAGCTTTAAATCCTATACTATTTAATTAAGTAAGGGGTTATTTACTACCCTTTTAAATAGGTTAATATAAAAGGTAAGGTATAAGCCCTTATAAAAATTTAGTATTACTATAAATAGTATTAGTACTATTAGTACTATAAACTTAAAAGCTATTAAGTTTACCTTTTTATATAGCCTATTAGTTTTAATATATTTAAGGCTAAGCTAAACCTTATTACCTACCTAAAACTTTTCCGCTAAGTAACCCAAAGCTATTACTAATTTATATAAGTATTATTATATAAAGGTAATAACTACTTATATAATTTTTATTTCTTTCCTTAAGTATTATAGAAAAGTAATTACTTTCCCTTTTAGTATTATTATACTTACTTAATTATTCTTTACCCTAAGTATTATATTAATTTTATAGCTTAGTAATAGCTTATTTAGGCTAACTCTTATAACTAAAAACTCCCTATTATTTAGGGTAAGTTAATAGATAGTTAGGGAGGTTAGTTAGTTAAATTACTTAAATATAATTAAGATCTATAGGGTAACTTACATTTTTTAATTTACCCTTTTAGTACCTTTATCTATTTAAGGGTAGTATAAAGTTAATAAGAGTTATTCTATATCTATAAGGGAGTATAAGGATATTTAGAACTTATTAAGTTAGTTTTTTTCTTAGTCCATTATAATTTAAGTAGGAAAACCCTTAAATTATTATTAATATATTTTAAACTATTTTATATAAGCCTTTATACTTATTATAGTTATTACCTTTAGTTAAATAAACTTAAAGAGGTAGTTTATAATAATTATTAAAAACTAAGGGTCCTTATTATATTATATTAATAGATTAATTATAAAGTTAATTAATATTTACTTTTAATATTAGTTTAGTAAAAGGATTAATTATAAAAGTCCTTATTTTTATAAATAGCTTTTATAGCTTTAGTAATAATACTAATTCTAAATATACTATACTATTTTAGTAAAAGTCTTATTAAAGTATTTAAAATATTTTATTTTAACTAAGGTAACTTAATATAAGTAATTTATATACCTATTATATTATTTATATTATAAGTAGTTTTTAGGCTAGTAACTATAGGTATTCCCTATATTATATTATACTATAGGTATTAATAGTATAGTTAGCTATTTATTTTTTAATTATACTTTTACTAGGAAATTTTATATACTTATTATAACTACTTATTATTAAACTTTATATATTATATTATTTTATAATTCTTAATTCTATAATTCCTATAGGTAGGGTTTTTAAAAAAATAGTTAACTAATTAGTATATCCTATAGAAATAGTATTTTCTTTTTAGTTTATTTTTATATTACTAAAAGTAATTAGAATATATTAATAGCTTTTTATTATTTTTTTATTTTTAAACTAACCTAGCCTATATTTATATTTATAGCTATTATATCTTAAGCGCTTAGTACTTTATAGTTAGCTTAGGCCTAATCTATCCTTATATTTATAATTACTATATTTTAGGTAGTCCTAATACCTAGGATATAGAAATTATAAATATAGGAATAAACTAAGCCTAGCCTGGCTATAAAGTACTAAGCGCCTAAGATATAATAGCTATAGATATAAGAGTAAACTAGGCCTATCTAGAGATAAAAGGAGGATAAGGAGCTATTAATATATTCTAATTACTCCTAGTAGTATAGGAATAGATAGGAAGGGAGATACTATTTCTATAGGATATACTAACCGACCGACTACTCTTTTTAGAACCCTACCTATAGGAATTATAGGATTAAGTATTATAAAATAATATAATATATAAAGCTTAACAATAAGTAGTTATAATAGGTATATAGAAATTCTTAATAAAAGTAAAGACAAAAGAATAAATAGCTAATTATACTATTAGTACCTATAGTATAATATACTATAGGGAATACCTATAGTTACTAGCTTAGGAACTACTAATAATATAAATAATATAATAAGTATATAAATTACCTATATTAGGCTACCTTAGTCGAAATAGAATATTCTAAATACTTTAGTAGGACTTTTACTAAAATAGTATATTATAAAATATAGTACGGTATATTTAGAATTACTACTACTACTAAAGCTATAAGAGCTATTTATAGAAATAGGAACTCCTATAATTAATCCCCTTACTAAATTATTATTAAAAGTAAATATTAATTAACTTTATAACCGACCTATTAGTATAAAACGATAAGGACCCCTAATTCTTAATAGTTATTACAAACTACCTTTCTAAATTTATTTAACTAAAGGCAATAACTATAATAAGTATAAAGGCTTATATAAAACGGTTTAAGACCTATTAGTAGTAATTTAGGGGTTTTCCTACTTAAATTATAATAGATTAGGGATTAGACTAACTTAGTAAGTTCTAGATATCCTTATGCTCCCTTATTAATATAGAATAACTTTTATTAACTTTATACTACCTTTAGACGGATAGGGGTATTAAAAGGGTAAATTAGGAAATTTAAGCTACCCTATAGATTTTAATCTTATTTAAGTAATTTAACTAGCCGGCCTACCTAACTACCTACTAGCTTACCCTAAATAATAAGGAGTCTTTAGTTATGGGAGTTAGCCTAAATAAGCTATTATTAGACTATAAAATTAGTATAATACCTAAGGTAAAGGATAACTAGGTAAGTATAATAATACTAAAAGGGAGGGCTATTGCTTTCCTATAATACCTAAGGGAAGGAATAGAAATTATATAAATAGCTATTACCTTTATATAATAATACTTATATAAGTTAGTAGTAGCTTTAGGTTATTTAGTAGAAAAGTTCTAGGTAGGTAATAAGGTCTAGCTTAGCCTTAGATATATTAAAACTAATAGGCTATATAGGAAGCTAAACTAAGTAGCTTTTAAGTTTATAGTACTAGTAGTACTAATACTACTTATAGTAATACTAAATATTCCTTAGGGCTTATACTCTACCTTTTATATAAACCTTATTAAAAGGGTAGTAAATAACCCCTTACCTAGTTAGGTAGTATAGGATTTAAAGCTAGGCCTACTATTAGTTTAAGATAAGGATAGTACCTTATAAAAGGAATACTAAGTTAAATATATTCTTATAATAAGAGGGGCCTAAGGCTAAAGGGAATAATATAATGCTTTTATAAAATAGCTAGATTATAAATAACTAACCTAAGAACTAATAGAGGCCCTAGTATAAACGGAAGCCCTAAAGGAATTTATATAGCAATAGGGAGATTCCTATATAAACAGTAAGGTATAGGTAAACTATAAAATAAAATATAAAATTTTAAATATACTAAAGGAAAAAACTAACCCTAAAGCGCCTTTAATAAGGGCCTAACCTAATACTACTATAAATATATACTAGCTGTATTACTTAAACTTATTAGTTTTTGTATTTTTTTTACTTTTATCCTTTTTAATATTCTCTTTAGGGAGGATCTTAAAACTATTTATTATAGTACTTAGGTAGGGGCAGAATATAACTAAGGGGGGTAGGGGTAAGGGTATAAAATAAAGGTACTAAGTAATATAGGTAATATAAGGAGTAAATGCATTAGGGTAATATAATAAAGTTATATTATCTATATAGAATAAGTATAACCTACTACTATTATAGGTAATATAGGGAGTAAAGGGGGCGGAATAGTACAATAAGGAGGAACTATTTATATAAGACTTATATAACTTATAGATATTATAGTATATTTTAGCTAAGGTAGCTATTAATTTAATACTAATACCCTCCTATACCTACTAATAGTAGGTAAGACTATATATATTACTCTAAATACCTATTAGGGCCTAGGCTATACCTTAAGTAAATACGCTAAGCTATATATTTAGTATACTACTAAAATGACTACTAGCTTGAATTAGGGTTAAGGTATTAGCAGTAAGGATAAGGGTATAGTTTGGGTTGTTATTATTAATAGTAGTAGGGGGGGAGATAATACTTAGTATAGGGGTAAGGGTATAGGTAGAATATATAGGGGTAAGCTCTATTTCGGCTAGAGCTAGGGTGTAAGCCTAAACCCAGCCTAGGGCTAGAAATTTAAGTAAGAAAATAGTATAAGTACTTAGTATAGTTCTAACCTTAGGGCAGGCCTTAACTAGAATAAAGACATTACGCTAGGTATAAGTATAAAGGTTATATAGGGCGCAATATAGCTAAGGGTATATAGTAAATAAATATAGTACCTAAATACATTTAGTATATATATATATATATATATATAGCAACTAGTACTATAGCCCGGTATATAGTTATTACAGCTATTAGTAATAAGGTAATTAATGCAAGGGAGGTATATTTTATATACTTCCTCTAAAGGTATAAACTCCTTATTAAAGGAATTACCCTCTACTAAGTATTTACTTAGGGTATAGTAATAGTCCGACTTATTAGTATAATAGCCGTAATGCAAGCCTAAACTATATTTAAGGGGGGGGGGGGGGGAGTACCTATAGTAGTACATATAATAATAATAGTAATAGTAACGAAAAGGTAAATAAGTCCTCTATAAGGGAGGAGTAATAGTAATAAGAGTAGGATTAATAGTTCCTATTATTATTAGCTTATTAACTAATAGCCTAAAGAATATATAGAATAACCCTAATATAGAAGCAGTAACCTACCTTATAGGGGAGGAATAATAGTAATAAAGGAGTAAGTATAATAGGAGGTAGTAAAGAAGTTAATAATAAATTATATAGTAAGAAGCTAAAAAATAAATAGGTATAATAGTTAAAGGAAAAAGGAATAATAAAGTACAATAGGAAGGAAACAAAAAGAGTAATATAAAGGGAGTAGTAGTAGTAAGGGGGAAAAGTAAGGTAATACTAAGTACCTTAGGTACCTAGGGAATACCTAAGGAGGGAATAAAGTAAGGTAGAATTAGTTACCTTAAGCATTCGGTAAATACCTAGGGAGGGGCTAAGGCAGGGTAGAGTTAGTTACTCTAAGCAACTAATAAGCTTCCGATAAGGGATAATATAGGGAGTAGGCTATATATACTTAGTACCTAATAAATACCTAAAAAGAATTTTTTAAGGGGGAGCTATAGATTGGGAAGCCAACCTAAGGAAGAATAAGTTAGCTATAGCTATAGCTAGACTTTACTTTAAACAGGTAGAGTAAGACAGTATATTATAGTATTAGGCTTAGCCTAATATAGGAGAACGGAGGGAACTAAGGAACCTACTAAAAGGAATGCATATAACTAAAGCCCTAATTGCTAAGTAGTTTTCCTATCCTTTAAGTCTTTTAATAAATATTATTAAGAGTCCTAGAGCAGTTGCCTAGTAACTCCGTAATATTTAGTTACTTATTGCTTTAATTATAAAGGTTTAATTTATTATATTTAGAGTAACCCTTTAGTATTTTATTTATAGTAAACTTAGTATAGTATTTTAATTTAAGCTTAAGATAATATATAGGAATACTAGGCTTTTTTAGCTATTTATATTAATTATTATATAAACTATATTAGTTATTATAGAGTAGGTAAGGGTATTACCTATATTTTATTAAGATATTATAATAGCTATTTAAAGTAACTATTTTATTAAAAAAGAAATAAGCTTAAGTTATAAGTATTAGGCTATCCTTTTACTAATAGCCCTATAATAATTATAGTTATTATTAATTTAAATATTAAGGAATCTTATAAATTTTATAAATATAGTAATAAGAAAAAGTAATTTATTTATTCTTAATATAATCTTTTTAAACTTAGTTTTTTAATTCCCTTAGTTCCTTATAATTTATTTACCTATAAACCCTTTATACCTTTAAGTAAGATATAGCTTAAAAGTATTTTATTTTATTTTTTTCTTTAGTTTTTAGTTCCTTACTAATATACTTTTTCCCTTAAGTACTTTAAATACTTATCCTTAATATATATAGAATTATAGCTTATTATAGGTATTATTAAATATAATAATCTTTCTTCTTATAGTAAATATATATACTAATTACTTTATATTTATTTCTTTCTTCCTATATAACCTATTTTACTTACTATTAGGGCTTACCTTAGCCTTAGTTTATTTTTATTATTAGCTTAATTATAATTACTTTAGGCCTAACTATAGCCCTAAAGCTTATTATATTAACCCTTAATATTAGGGTATTATTATTCTTATTAGGTTAGAAGGTTACTTTAGCTATCCCCTAACTAAGCCTACTTTAGTTCTTAATTTTATCCTTTATATATTATAATTTTATTTTAAATATAATTTATTTATATATATTAACTACCTTATTATAGTTATTTATTATAGTTCTCTACTAAAAATTATAATCCTTTATTCTTTTAGTTAGCCTAATATAAAGCTTTATAAATTTTACTTTATTAAATTAATATATTCCTTTTACTAATATAAGCTTTTAACAGTATATAAAGAATACTAAGAATAGTTTTAATATTTTTTACTTAATAGTCTTTAGTTTAATAACTACTAATTACTAATAGTAGGGGTTACTATAAGCTAATTTAAGGTATACTAAGAATTAAAATAAGTTATAACTAATATAGGTACCTTTCTTAAAGTATATTATAACTTATTATTAAACTTTAGCTAAAAGGTTTTACTAAATTAAGGTCTATTAGTCCTATGTAAACTTAATAAAGTTCTTATTTACCTAAAGCTTATAGTTTATATAGAACTTTTAGGCTATAAAGGTACTTTTATTACTATTATATAAGTCCCTAACTAAAATTAGTTTATATTTAATATAACCCTATAGTATATTTACCTTATTCTTAGTTTATTCCTACTAAGAGTTAATTATTAATATATTTATTAGCTAGACTAATAAGTACCCTAAGTCCTACTATACTTATTACTATTTATTTTTCTATAGGGCTAAGATTTATATAAAATATATTTCTATTTAAGTATATATTTAGTTAAACTCTATATAGACTTTTACTATAAAGTCCTTTATAACTTACTAAAGGTTAGTTTCTTTAGGCTTTCTTATATTTATTTTAACTTATAATAGTTAGGCTTTTCCTTCCCTATAATTAGTATAAGTAAAGTTTCTTAAATATTATAGAGTTACTAAATAACTACTTTAGGGCTCTTAATAATATTTATTAAAAGACTTAAAGGAGGGAAAACTACTTAGTAACTAGAACTTCTAGTTATATATATTCTTCCTAGTAGGTCCCTTAGTTCCCTTTATTCTCCTATATTGGGCTAAGCCTAATACTATAATAGTTAATACTATAGTACTTTATTTATAATAGGCTTAGTATTATATTTTAACTAAGGCTTAATACTATATATAGTATTACCAAAGACTTTTAGCTATTTATATTAAGTATAACTTATATTATATATAAGATATATAGGTATACCTTTATTAAGCAATTTTAGTAATATATTACTACTATTACTATTTTTAACTAATACTATACTAATAATAGGATAAGCTTAAGGTATAAACTTTAGGCTATATATTTACTAATTCTACTATAATAATTATATCTATAATTAATTTAAATATTTAAGAAATAGGTAGAATTTATAAGTATTAAAATAAGGAATAATAGTCTATTTAACTATACCTTAATATTTTAAAATTACTTCCTTTAATATTTAGTTCGTTTACTTTAGTCCTTATTTATATTATCTTACCCCTATATAAGATTTAGCTTAGGGGTACTTTATTTTTTAAAAAATTTATTTAAGGATTTCTTTTATATATTTTCCCTTTTTATATTTACTTAGTATATGAATAAAGTATATACTAATTATACTATAGGCTATATTTTATAATCCTTAATAAAGTACTACTTAAATCTATAGTATAAATAAGTACTTTCTTCCTTATATATATTAATTATACTATAGGAGACTTATGGTATATACTAACCTAATAACTACCTTAAGTTAGTTTGTATTCCTTAAGTTACTAAGTAATAATACCCTATAGTTACTATATTAATTCCTATTTTTTATATATTACTATTCTTATTTATTATAAATTTTATTAGGGCTATTATATAGCTATTATAGTACTTTTAGTATTTCTCTTTTAAGTAGTATAATTAAATATTTACTATAATACTATAGTATATAGTAATAGCTACCTTATAGCTATCTTATAAAATATTATACCTAATACTACTATTCTATATAGTCTTATTAAGTATATAATATAGCTTAGTAAATTTAATTTCGGTAGGTTAATTTATTCTCCTAGCTAAAACTAATTTTTATTTAAAGTATATATAGAATAAAGTAAATACCTTATTACTTACTTACTTTAGTTATTTAAGCTTAGTTTATACTATTTCTATTTAATAAGGGGTAGTAAAAATAAATTAAAGGTAAGCTAAAAACTATAGTAAGTTATATTAATATAATAGCCCTACTTTAAAGAAAGCTATAATATAAAACTAACTCTTAGGCACTAAGTACTACTAAGTAAATATTTATTAGTCCTTATTAGTATTAATAAACATATAGTTAGTCACTAACTTATAGGCTATAAGTATCTTTTAGGCTATAAATATAGACTTATCTCTATTATATAATACCCCTATTAGTATTAGTTTATATTAGACTTAGGGGAGTATTACTAGGCTATTAATAGTTAGGAGCGTTTATACTAATCCTAGTATAATACTAGACTACGCCTTTCGGAATGCTTAGTACTATACTACTATAGTAACTTATTAGTATAACTACTAAATCTCTATAAACTAATTAGGTAATAGTTAACTAGTAGTAGTATTTTATTTACTAAGTAGTATATTATTATCCTATTAATTTATTGTTTAATAGTATATAGCCTACTACTTACTGTAATAAAGGGAGATTTCTTAAATATTATAGAGTTACTAGTACTATTAGTATTTAATAGTCGGAAATAGTAATTAAGAAATCTATAGAACGCCAACTTAAAGTACTAGGTATTAGAGTACTTATACTCTAATACCTACTTAGTTATGGGATATAAGTTATATATAGTAGTACGTAACTCTATCCTAAGATATAGTTCTATTAGGTAAAGCCTAATATTATAATATAAACTTACTATTATATTTAATTTTTTAAGTAGAAATTAAGCTAATTTACTTATACTACTATAGTATAGTTATACAAAAGAAATCTCAAAGTCTTATAAGTAAATATAAGGTATAGTACCTATACTAAGTATAAATACTAATAGATCTTTTAATAATTTAACTATTTAGTCTAATAATTAACTAGTCTATTATCTATATAGGTATACCTCCCTATATATATTATATAAAATTTATATAAACCCGTACTATAAAATCCTTTATATTTTACTAAAAGTTAATTTCCTTAGCTTTTTATTTTTTATTCTTTATTATAGTATATCGGGCTTAGCCCAATATAAGATATAAGATAGAGGGACTAATAGACCTACTAAAAGAATATATATAAACTAAAAGCCCTAACTATTAAGTAGTTTTCCTTTCTTTAAGTCTTTTAATAAATATTATTAAGAGTCTTAAAGTAATTACCTAGTAACTTCGTTATATTCTTACTTAAAATAATTAAGCCTAACCCCTTTTCTAACTAGTATAAATTACGTCTTTAAATATTATAGAATTACTAAATAGTTACTTTAGGAATTTTAATAAAGTATATTAAAGACTTAAAGAGAAAAGTACTATTTATTTATTTGTACTTCCTTTATAAATATATTCTTTAGGTAAGTATATTATTTTCTTTATTTTATATTATTTAGTTAGGCTTAGCCTAATATTATAATAGTCTGTATAGTATACTCCTACTACCCTACTTTATATATATAAACTATAAAAGCTATTCTAAAAGCTAAGGCCCTAAAAAGGCAATCGGATAAGAACTACAATCTATTATAAATACCTTAATAATTATACAACCTTTAGAGCCTTATTGTAAAGATATATACGCCTGGCTGTATTAACTATATAGTACAATAGTTATTTTCTAAAGTAAGCTAGGCCCTTAATACTTAAAACAGTAACCTTATAATAGCCTAAGCTATAATTTAATAATTGGAATATTAAGTCAATTGTTACGGACTAATCCTAGTAGGGTATAAGTAGTAGTTATACTATTTGTAAGGCGCGCTACAGGCGTGTAGGCCTTATAAGCGAATGTGAGGTGCAGTACCCGCACTAAGTGCGGATACTGGCGGATCTTTTGACAGTTTGGCCATTTGGTCGAACGGTTAACTGGTCTATTGTCCATATGGGCACACCTCCCCATATGTGTTACACTATTAGCCGTTGTACTATACGGCGCCCCCTTATTGCATCTAGCAAAAGGGTACGTATTAATAAAGCTAACGCTTTATTATTTAGCTATACTATAGGGGCTATTGCTGCTCTTCTTAAACTATTGTACCTAGGCAAAGCCTAAGACTATAATATTAATTGACTTAAGCCTCAAAGGAAGCAAAAAGTAACCCATACCCCTAATAGGCGCTTAATATAAATCGATAAGATTATTAAGACCTAATAATAGTACAAATACGTGTTTAATATAATACTAACTGCAGCTAACTTCTAGTTATAGATTTAAGAATATTTGCTTTAAATAGCAGCTATTACAGAGTCGCTAGGCGACTGCTCTAGGACTCTTAATAATATTTATTAAAAGACTTAAAGAAGGGAAAATTACTTAGCAGTTAGGGCTTCTAGTTCATATACGTTCTGTAACGATATTGTATATCGTACTCTTTCTCTAGCCTACCCTATACTATTTATTATATAATGCGCGGACCGTCTATATATATAGCCCTTTCCTCTTTGTACTTACTATTTTCTTTCTCTTTTCTTCCTCCTTAGTTCGAAAATTCTATAGTCTTTGCATATACTGCCTTCCTGCTAGTTAGTATTGTAATACGTTCCTTTAGTAGGTCTGTTGATCCCTCTATCTTGTGTCCTATATCGGGCTAAGCCCGATACTATAATAGTAGCTTGAATAAACACTATAGATATTTATTTTAATTTATTATACTCATAATGCCTTTTTTTTTAGCTTTAACAATAGTCTCTTTATCGTGAATTAGCGGCCGGACTTGGGGGGAGGGGGTCTGACGTATTTGGTGTTCAACAGAGTATATCAAGGGTCAAGAGCTCCACTACTAAGTCTGGTGATGCTCTGCGAGGTTGAATATCCACTCGCATGTCATCGTAGTGCGGCTTCGCACTCCCTTGTCATCGGTATCATCTCGAGCACGTATTTTCACGTACGACATATAACCTAGAAGTATTACCATCGTCCCAATACATCACCAGAAACCAGCGAAATTTGCCTGAGTTTCAACTGGCATCTTCATATTCTTCTGCAACGGAGCCACGACGCAGATGTCACGGAGGTGCAGCTTCTTTCGCTTGTCAAACCTCTAAAAGTGACAGCTACTAGAGGCATGGTTTTATGTCGCGAGGCTGCTACCCGCTTGCCTAGACTTGGTAACCACCACACCCGTCTAAGGTAGCATATTCCAAGTATGAGAATCATGCTAATTTGTCAACCCTGCTGACATGTCTATTCCATATAAGACTGGCCTATCCACTGTTCATCGCAGGTGGCCCAGTCTTTCCCAAACAGGCCAACCTCTCCTGAGCCCCCCCCTGGACATGGAGTCTGCTTTTGCCAGTCTGGACCTCGGTCGCTATAGGCGCATCGTTCAAATGTTCTGGGACCCCGAACCCGCCAATGATTCCTCGATCGATCTACCTGTTTGGTGTCTAGGCTGTTCGTACAACCTTGCCAGCAACGCTCCACTGGAGTCTGGATGTGACGATGCAGAGGTCGGTCAACAGCTTGTCCAACTCCCCATGATATTACCACCTGACTTACCAGCACCGAAGGTACCGGCCAAACAAACAATGTCCGATTACACCACAAACGCGCTTGATTTAGCCAGCATCCATGATTCAACACCCGAATCTTCGCCCAGCTTTCCCACGTCCCCATCATACACTGACCCGATGCCACACCAAGGCGCCTGGCCACATGGGTTTCTGGATGATTTTAGCTCAAGGTTTTGGATGACATACAGAGCAGATTTTGATCCCATACAGGCGTCTAGCAAACCTAGCTCGTCCTCGACTCTGCCACTGTCCATTCGTACCAAAAGCCGGATGCGTGATCAGACCAGCTTCTCATCCGACAAAGGTTGGGGGTGCATGATCCGATCTGGGCAAAGCCTACTTGCCAATGCCATAGCCCTGTTGCAACTGGGACGAGGTATCAAGTTGGCCCTCCTGATTCTTCAAGCTCCACAGATCACTCTGATCCTGACATGATAAACCTTAGCCTGGCGTCGGGGGGAGCGGCTAGACGATGAGCGCCGTATTGTCAACATGTTTTCTGATGACTCTCGAGCCCCGTACTCGATCCACAACTTTGTCCGTCATGGTGCTGCTGCCTGTGGTAAACATCCAGGCGAATGGTTTGGCCCATCTGCCACAGCTCAATGCATACAGCATGTCACTCGCCATCCCCATTGGACTTATATTTACTGACATAGGTTTTCAGAGCTCTCGTTAATGCTCATGAACCTTCACTCAGAGTTTACTCAACTGGCGACGGCCCTGATGTCTATGTGGACAAGTTTATGCAGGTTGCCAAGCCGAATGGCAGTGTTTTCCACCCGACGATCATCCTGGTAGGAACTCGCTTGGGTATTGACAAAATAACACCCGTGTACTGGGAGGCCCTCATTGCAACACTCCAGATGCCGCAATCCTTAGGCATAGCTGGGTATGTTCATTATCGGCTGAATGTCCTGGACCTTGCATGGCTGACGGCACGGACAGTGGCCGACCGTCCTCGTCATACTACTTTGTTGGCGCTCAGGGATTGTTTCTATTTTACCTCGATCCCCATCATACGAGGCGAGCCTTGCCTTACTACCCTGACCCGAAACAGTACACTACTGAAGAAGTCGAATCTTGTCATACTTATCGGCTGCGCAATATCCATATCCGAGAGGTTGACCCGAGCATGCTGATTGGCTTTCTCATACGCACCGAGGACGACTGGTTGGACTGGCGTCGTTGCGTAGACCATGTCCAAGGCAAGGCCATTATCCATGTGACTGACCATGATCCAACGACTCAAGTCTCATCTGGCCCGAGAAGCGCTGCAGTTGATGAAGTGGAGCCATTAAGCAGCGATGATGACGATAATGATACCGTTCTTTTGGTGTAGGCCTTGATACGAAAACTACATATATCATGAATTTGTTTCGAGACTCTGAATGCCTTTTTTACTCCAATTTACATAAATGAATGGTATGATGCGGGCTCTGTAGACGGCATTCTTCAGGTGTGCATTGCCCTGGGCAATCCCTTGACTTTGCCCTGGTTGTACCTACCATCGCAGTTGGGCATTTGCAGAATTGATCTGGTAAGCCCTCGTCGTGCGCATGATGGAAGATATTGATCCCCCTGGAAGCGGAAGCCATAGCATATGCAGTGCCGGCCTAGGTGTAAGCTTGTATTGGGCGCTTCGCAGGGCAGTAGAGAGCTACTTCAGCATCACCCACGTAGTGAATGATACCTTTCTCTTGGCTCTCCTCGTCATAGCCTTCGCTGTTCATCTTGGCGAGTTGCCCTGAGATATTGAAATTCTTGTGTTGACAACTGCATTGTGCAAGTACACCGACTGTGTTTAGCCTTCTCCTTGGGTATTGCAGTCGACGCTGGTATTTGAACTCTGTTCCACCGGGCGCCTCGGAACATCATCACCGCTGTCAGGTACGGATGCAGGTCCCTTCAAGCATACTGGCTCCTGCCTAACCGACTTACTTGTGGTCTTGGAGTTCCTGGCCTCCATACCTTGGGTTGCCTTGCAGACTTTGACGGTGTCACTCGACTCCGAGTCAGTGGAGCCTTCATTTTTTAGAGGATCGGTGGCGTTGTCGATTTGAAGCTCATCGTCCTCTTTGTCAAGTTGGCGGCGAAGTGCCTGGACCGCCTTTACGTGCTTCTTGCTGCGTTCATGGGCCTCGAACTGTCCTATGCTCTTGAATAACTTGTTGCAAATAACACATTCGAGGACTTTGGTCACAGAATCATCCTCGGATGACTCGGAATTGAAGTCTTGGTCGATTTCGATATCATGAGCATGACTGACCCAACTCGGCGCGCTATAAGTCGACATCTTCTCTCGGTTTGCAGCACGTGACCGCGCAGCTTGGGCTGCGGCAGCCTCGCGAAGTGATTGTTGTCGCTGGGTATCTGTTTGGGTGTTGGCCAAACATCGTGGATCACGCTTCCGTGCGAAGCTGACGAGAAACCTTACGGCTTCGTTGAAATCTCGCATGGCATCTTCACGGCTCTTTCTGTTCTCCTTTTCCATCCGGCGGCGCACCTGTCGATCTGGCGCATCGGAGACGCGATGTTTGTCTTTCCAGGAAAATGGCTTTTTCGTGGAGAAATTAGACCATGCGGCGTAAAATGGCTTGACCACCGAGTGGTAATCATCGCTGGAAGAACCAAAGCTTGGGAAGCAAGGCAAGTCCAACCCCACGAACTCGGAGGCAGCCTCCTCTTCGTGGGCGAGACGCTCGAATGTGACCCGAATGATGCAAAAGAACCCTGTCGGACCATCATCAAAGGGCACGGTAGCATTGAACTTGCGAACGAGGCCCACGATCTCTTCCGCGGATGTGAGACGGACATTCCGGAATGTGCTGGGATGGGAGCTGTCTCCGGGCCGGTCATGGCCACTTAATATCGCATCTCGATGGGAGTCGTACCAGGCCCTCTCCTGGGGGTCGGAGAGGATTTCGTAGGCAGCCTGGACCTCTGCGAACTTCTCTGTGGCCGTCTCGACGTCGTTTAAATTGCGGTCAGGGTGGAGGTCGAGCGCCTTTTTGCGATAGGCTTTTTTTAACCTGCGGCAGCAAGTAAGCCAGTGTTGCATCAATGATTGCATCATACTAGGCCTGTTCAGCAAGAGTATGGTACATCTTCTTACTCGTCATCTGTGGCTTGGCGGTCAATTCCAAGAATATCATAGTAGCATGCCCTCGTGGAGGTTGCGTCGGGCTCCTGCTGCGATGATTGATGGGCCCCCATGGCGATCGACGAGTCCGTGTACGCCCAGATGTGACTCGGCGTTGTAGAGGGGGGTTATTTCTATTCCGACTCAGAGGCCAGGACCGAGAGACAGCTTATCACTTTATCATCTGCTAGACATCACGGTTCAAGAATGCAGGGCATTCTCTCCCCGACGACAGTGGTAGTGTGGAAATAATATAAGCATTATTTATCACTCGTTGGCAGGCTCTGAAGGTCGTGTTATACCGTATACGACTAGGCATAATAGTGGGGCGGCCAAAATGTCGATTCACGTTGTATTAGTAATGGTGCACCGAAAATCGAATCGTCACTTCTTGTCTAGCGATTGTTGAGTGCGTCGCAACATAATATGGCATCCAATAAGTCATTCTCAGTACGCGGCCAGTTTTGTGGGCTGGTTGGGTGCGACGGAGCGGCAACAGTTGTGTTGTGCATCAAACTTGCCGTAGGAGTACTTGTACATGTATATAGCCAAGCTACCCTGCACCAGGGCCCTTCTAAAGATGGGCCTGGTAACATGGCTTTTCGTCCATCGTATCAGTGGGCGCAGCGTCCTCGCAGTAGCTTTACCGAACATTTTATCACGTTTTAAACCCAGGCTCTGCAGCACAGCGTCACTACCTACTGTCACTTGCGAAATAAACAGATACAGGTCCTGCAGTATCTATGTTGTATTACTTTAAGTATATTATTCTAAGCCTGCTGCCAGCTTAAGCTAGTAACTCCAATCCTAAGTTCTCCATACCATACTTACATAGATATACTGTACATGTAAATATATATAACAACAGGGAGAATGTAGCAAGCCCAGGGGGGATGTCCACCGTATATAGCCCAATAACTGCTACTCACTATTACGCACAAAACCAGTTGGGATTAAGACTATAACTTCTATTACTGTACAATGTGTATACAGTATATACACTAGTTAGCTGAATCCCAACCCGTGCCCTGGCTCTTAGCTCCACCCGAGGTCAGCTGTCTGCGGATCCAATGCTATTATAGGGTTAAATTTTACTTATTGTATGAGTTCCCTTGAGTATAGGAAAGAAAAGTCGAGCAGTCCAGCTAGCTAGATCAGACCAAGAAATGGCGTATAATTATTACACATGTAGCGTAGTATAATATCCGAGCACTATTTTCTGGATTTATTCAAGTTGAAGTTAATGCTGACCATTTCCTCAATAACCAGCACCAGGAAGTGGTATTGACCCGCCACAACTACTTTATCAAATGGAGCCAATCAAAACACAAGGAAATAAAAAACGGATACGGGCTACCCAGCCTCGCCGAGCAAAATTCAACTGGTGTTAGCAATCCATTCGGTTCGCCAACAAAACAACGAGCTGTGTTCACACCAGGCTCTGCACGAGGCACCCCAGCCTCCCAGCAGGCTAACAGCAACAACACTGAACGTACAATTGAAATATGAATAATACGGACTCAGGTCTAGAAGTTGACTGGCATTTCGTCCAAGTCAGCACCCTGGTCCACACCAAGTTTTGTCGCTCGTCCCCCAACACAGTCGGATGACTGATAATGCTCCATCATGCCGCGAATGAAGAAAGGTGGACCGGTGCTACAACGTGTCCCGCGTCATCCAGGTCCGTGCAGCCCGAGGATCGTCACAAGCAACCATTGCTGACCAGAACCCACAGGTAGCTTTAGCATGGCCGACGAAGCCAGACAGACTCTGCAACACGATCACTCAAATTGGAGCCAAGGCTCGCGCCTTCGCACCATGCCTATTGTGTTCCACACCGCTGGTCTCACCGAACCGCTCAATCAAACCCCGTCAACGGAAATCCCATATTCAAACACATATGACCCGCGACAAAACCTCACTCACAAGCAGGTCGTCCCCACCCCCAGCAACGGTGGACGCGATGGCGAAGTCAAGACGGGGCTGGAGGAGTTCAATATGTCCTCACAGGATCCGGTGAACACAGAGAAGACGTCCCAACACATCCTATTCTACTACGATATTGCTCGATCAAACCACTGCCAGACCCAAGACAAGTTGTCTATTGACATCCCACAGCGGGAGCTAACGACAGACGACTCGTCTAGCGATGAAATCATCTTGTTCCGAGGCCGCAACAAAAACACACGGAAATCCCCACCCAGGGAGATGGACTTTGTTCATTCGCGTCACAGCCCAACCTTGAGCGACCAAGAGAGCCCAGACCAACTGAACGAGCCCGAAGGCGCCCCGGTGCTGGACCTGGGAGACATGCACATAGATGTTAAGCTGAAGCAACGTGGTCGTGCTAGGCTTTGCACTCCTCATGGCCATGGCGGCTGTGTCAGAAGGCGACGTAATTCTGACGACGACGCAATGCTTGCTGACTACATCTCCAACCTGCAAGAGCACGGCGAGCTTGGCGAAGTCATGCAGCAAAATAACCACAACCGGCGAGAACTAGGCAACCCCGAAACCGACGTGAATGACCACGCTCCACCCAATGCAGAGGAGCCCAAGAGAAGCTACTTTGACGCATCCACGCCATCAGGGGGCTGCCCCCCCCAAAGCGACGATGCTAGATGTGATATATTAAGAGCAACCACCTTTCCCTTCGTGGGCCCAGCGGATCGCCGCGAGAGGGAAGTCCACGACAAAGTCCAGGACCAGACTGTGGCAATATTACCAGCCGGCCGAAGAATAGGCCACAACTCCAGCATGAGCAATGTCGACGCGGGTTCACATGATTCTGCTAGCTCTCTGACAGCGATGAACGAAGCCCCAAGGCCTCGGGTTTGCAACGAATTCGACCTGATGGACTGGGACAGGCCAAGTTTACGCCGCAAGAAGGGTGGCGGGCATAAGGCGACGAGGTGCTTCAACGACGTCGAGTCAGATTTAGAGGAGCACTTACATGTCGCTTGGAAGAGCGACAGGCTCAGGAAGAAAGAGCGGAAAAAGCAGCGTGAAGCATTGCACACCCTCGGGTTGATTGGAAAAAAAAACAAGTCACATAACCTCGGAGCCAAGTATCCATCTGGCATGACGATGCAGGAAGTAGCAGAAGAACTGAAGTCCTTTCTCATAGGCTCTGAACCGAGGTGAGCGTTAACCCCCCCCCCAACATATATACACCCGATGGGCGAAAAGTTAAATTGTTCAGCAGCCTCTCGCTTCCTTCCATGGACCTCAATATGCGTAAGGTGGTGCATGATCTGGCGAACCAATTTCACGTCAACTCCAAATCAACGGGCAAAGGAAATCAGCGCCGACCGACGTTGTACAGATCATTGCGGACGCTGCCATACGTGGAATCGTCATTTAATAGAACGGTCTCCCGCATCCAAAGGCGCTATCCACCACGATCCGATTCCAAGTGTAATCAATTATCCAGAAAGGGCGTAAACCCTCCTGGAGGAAGACATACCGCGGCAAGCTACCAAGACGGTGAGATTGTAGGTGCAGCAGCACCGGAGCTTGGAGCTGGGAATCGCGGTCGGGCAATCCTAGAGAAAATGGGTTGGAGTACTGGGACAGCTCTCGGTGCAACAGACAACAAGGGAATTTTGCAGCCAGTGACGCAAGCAATGAAACGAAGCAAGGCAGGCCTAGGCCAAGACAGCGAAATATGACCGAGAGCATGCAAGTATTCTTCGTGCTCGTTGGTGCACTGAAGTACCTGCCCATCGCCGTGCGCGCCTGCCAAATTGACTTTCGAATACACACATGTGCCCAGAGACTTGTTATCATGTGCACGAATTCATTGCATCGAGATCCTATTCTCGATTTTATTGTACAACCGCAATCCCCATTGACCGTGTGAAGACATTGCCCCATAAAGCAAAACCATCCGTAACGCATTAAGAAATCCCACATGGCAAGGCGACTTTAGAGCAAACGCCTGCAGTACCTCGGATGACACCCTGATGCCACGCAAAAAGGACAAGAGATATAAACCTCAAAACACACGCAAGCCCCTGCAAGTCATCGAGGCTTACTTCGTGGAAGAGGAATACTTGGTGACGGCCTTGGTACCCTCGGAGACAGCGTGCTTGGCCAGCTCACCGGGTAAAATCAGACGGACAGATGTCTGTATTTCCCGCGAGGAAATGGTGGATTTCTTGTTGTACGCAGCCAGCTTGGACGCCTCTGTGGCGACGCGCTCGAAAATATCTGCAGTACACATTAGCTGGAACCGAGACACATGATCCCCGCCGTGCGAGACTCGTCTGCCATGGATATGAAAGCCGGCGATGATACGTACCATTGACAAAGGAATTAAGGATAGACATGGCCCGGTTGGAGATACCAGTGTCGGGGTGGACTTGCTTCAAGACTAATTGGCGCGTTAGAATACGAGACGACTCGAAATTACAGTCAACATACCCTTGTAAATGTACGAGCTATAGGTCTCCTTGCGCGTCTTGGAACGCTTCTTCTTCTCGCCAGAAGCAGCAGTCTTTTTGCCAGCATCTTTCTTCTCGGGGGCCTTGCTCGCGGTGGCGGGAGCCTTGGAGGCTGGCTTCTTGTCTGCGGCTTTGGGGGGCATTTTTACAACGGGAGACTTGAAAATGCTGTGAATAAACGAGTTATTTGTGGTTAATGTGTTGAGCGGATCGACAAGGCAGCAAGTCTGGTGGATGAGAGTTGATGGCCGAGGAAGAAGGTTGGGGGGTGGGCTGGGTTTTTGTATCTGACGCGTTGCTGCGGGAGTGGGTTACTGATTGGGGGTACCGTTGGCTTACTAGTAGCCACTGGGGACGGGAGGGTGCTCCTGCGGTTTGGTGGTGTTTTTTTTTCCACGGTCTTTATGGTGCTAGGCTAGTGACAAGCCACACACAATGTGGAGACGGGGAGACTGGAGCGGTGGCTACGACAAGAACTCGGTAGGTGGCGGACGCGCTAGAAGAAAGGCACGCGTTGGGTCGTGCAATGGTCAAGATTGTGGATCGTCATCACGTATCAGACTTCGAAGCGCGCGTACAATAAGTAAGTACAAGTGCAGTACATAATACGGAGTACACACCTACTTCAGTAAGTATCTAGGTGCATACTAGGTATATATTTTATGAATGTGACTACAGTACTTAATATAAGTAAGTATGCCGCATAGGATAGGCACACAGTTGCTGGATGTGGTGGCTGCGATGTTATTGCTCGTCGTCAAAGGGTGTTTCTTACTGAGTTGCTGCCTCTTTTCACCTCCACTAGAAAACGATCAACAGCTATTTCCAGCTGTTTCCCATGAGATTTTGGGAGTGATGTCGAACGGAACATCCTTCAAATGCAATACTACTCTGCCACTCAAGTACAGCCAGGCTCGACACAATATTCTTTGAGGCACACCTGCATGTACTTACTTGTATATCCATGTACCAAGTACTTACAGTGTTTGTGCGCCGTATTCAGTAATATTGACACCTAAGCACTATACACAGACAGCTATTGTCTTCAGTAGTAGCGACTAGGTACTGAGGTATTTGCATGTATTCAAGTACTGTACGGAGTACGGAGTACGTACAACTACTTAGTACATCCGCCCATTTACTTCTGTTGCACGAGTAAAGTACTTAAGAATTGTTTTCGGGGCACTTACTTACAAGTACTTACGTCGATAACTGGTCGCTCGTTGCCTTAGTACCTACAAGTACTTTACTTACTTGAGAGTTTTGTTGTATGGAAAGTACAAGGGCATGTACATGTACTGCCAGAACTCACTAGGCCACACCTGTCAACAATATCTACCAGCGTTTCGCTACTGTACATCTACCTCTGTTCGTATTCCAGTGCTCCATCTGACAAACTGAGGCTGTAGTAGGAATTATCATACCATGTAAAAGGGAACGAGTGAACGTTGTAACGTATCCCGGAAGAGTAAGTGTTTGCAGTGTTCAGGGCCATGCACACGCAGGATTACAATGTAAAAGTGCATGCATTTTAGTTAGGTAAGTACTTATAAGTATGTTTGGGGCGGGACGGGATGTTGAAGAAAGCATCAAATACACCTAACAAGAGCACGATAAATCACATCTTCCTAGAATCCATCATTGTACACATGCATTTCCTGGTATTATCATTGACGCACTGTGTTGTACACATTTATTATGAACAACATAAGCACACATACACCTACTTACAGTACAGTGCCACAGTGGGAGTTAGTGCCACAGTGCGATGATATTCAATGCAGTGTACTCCGTAGGTACGGAGAACAACAAAGGTATTGCTACAAGAGGCGGGACAAGAAGAGAAAGTAAGTAAGTAATACATGTACAAGTACCTTAGTATGGTACGCCTATTGTACAAGTACTTGTTCAAATCCTCTGTACTTACTTAAGTAAGTACCTATATACGCACACCTAAGTACTGTAATACTTACTCTGCATAATGCAAGTACATGCATGTACGAGTACGTACTTCAGCTGTACTGGTCTGGTACGTCTGTCTTGCCTGAGTGAGAGTGACCGTTCACCACCTGTGTTTTCGCCCCACGCACAACGCGACCCCCGACCGCCTGTTGCCCCAAATCAGCCTAGCGCATCGATCGCTTTTCGAGGGTGATCCAGCATCACGTCCCCAACGCGCCGAAAACTACTTAACCTCCGCCCCCCCCCGCGCCGTCGTCTCTATGACTTCCATACACGAATCCCGCAATCAACATCCAACGCTGTACTTTCACCTCGCACTCGCCATATCACGGCCAAACAATTCACAAGTACCGTCGTTGTAAACACATCAAACGCAAAAATGACCGGTGGAAAGTCTGGTGGCAAGGCCTCTGGCTCCAAGAATGCTCAATCGTATGTCAATGTTACTGCTCATTCAACACGTTGCAGTGACAAAAAACTGACAACCCTCCAAGCCGTTCCTCCAAGGCCGGCCTTGCATTCCCTGTTGGCCGTGTCCATCGACTGCTGCGGAAAGGAAACTACGCACAGCGCGTTGGCGCCGGCGCCCCTGTATACTTAGCTGCCGTGCTCGAGTACTTGGCTGCTGAAATTCTCGAGCTTGCCGGCAATGCTGCTCGAGACAACAAGAAGACCCGTATCATCCCCCGCCACCTCCAGCTTGCCATCCGGAACGATGAGGAGTTGAACAAGCTCCTGGGTCATGTTACTATCGCGCAAGGTGGTGTCTTGCCCAACATTCACCAAAGTGAGCTGATTGTCGATCCGTACATCGTGTGTTCTTTCATGCTAACTTGAGTCATAGACCTGCTGCCGAAGAAGACCGGTAAGAGCGGTAAGAATGCGAGCCAGGAGCTGTAAATGTGTCATTTTGGTTCTGCTTTCCTTGCAACGGTTGGTTTGGGTTGCTATGACAAGGGTTAACGGTCTGCGGGTTGGGTTTTGCTTTTATTGCCATAGCTTTTTTGTTGGACGCGCCTGGGTTGTACAATAATCAATCACCCGGTTATGGTCATCATGAATGAGAAATAACTTCATGCATTGTTGTCTTGGCACACAATGACGGTGACGACTTTCTTGCAATGTTTCCCAGCTGGACTGTACTTCTAGACAGCATAGTTCACAATGGAATGGATAAATCTTCCAACACAAGTTTCATGGGTTGCTACGATTGGCGAAACTCCGTCAACAGCTAGCCAGCTGGCGCTCAGTCATTGATGAAATATCTCTTCCATGAATCGCCCACTGCCACTTAATGTCTGTTGGCCGCATGTGGTGGAGCTGGCAAAGTAAGTTGCAGCCAGTGCATGTACTCGCGTGGGTAGAATAACTCACGGTAGAGGATAGGCGATGGAAGATTGCGCTCATATTTAGAACCTTCCGTCAAACAAAGATTAGCCAGAGACCTCACCCAGCCAGCTATCATTTGCGATGAAATCCATACCTCCGGGGGCTGTGGGCGGCGTATATGGATCTGGATGTTTCCAACTGCCGAGTAGTTTTTCCGTCTCTAGAATTAGGGCCTGGTGCCAAAATGCGTCAGATGATTGTCGTCACATACATGCTATCATACCAGTGTGGGGGGGGGGGGGCTCACCCTTTGCTGTCGAGGGTCCGTCACATTGCGATTGGCTTCGAACAATGACCGGATGTAGAGAGCTTGGCCACGCCAAAGTTGACGCTGAACTGCCCAATCTAACGCCAGCTTGAGGGAGCGGCGATAGAGAGATCTGTAAATGACCAGCACATGATGATTAGCCTGTGCCTTGCTGTTATTGCAAGTAAAGTGAGCCAGGGAGGGAGGACAAACAAAGCAGCTCTCCGGGATGACATGGTGTTTCTTATGGTGTAGGTTGGCCGTCCAAATTCTGATGCTGAGTACCAGCTAATACGGTAAGTCGAACAGCGCTGCGAGAAACATATTCATTTGATTAGTCACGAACCACTTTTCGGTGGAGCTAATACGCCTATCGGGCCCCGTATCTATTATGCTGGTACTATAATAGTAGTCTATTGAAAGGTATACTCTGCAGTGTATATTAAATTTTGTCTTTATCTTCCATTTATTTATCTGTTTGTAATAAAACAAATAACTAATAAGGAGTTACTTAAAAATAATATTGAAGCTTAATAAAATTTTAAAGTTTAATCCAAATATTATAGTTATATATTTTTAAGTTAAATATATAACTTAGTTACTTTTTATATTTTGATTTAAATATATAACTTAGTTACTTCTCATATTTCACGTTAAAACATTTACTTACTATTTGTAAGACTAAGATTATTACTATAGTATAGGGTTGCTTTATTGTATATGTATTATATATAGAAATAAAGTATAATAAATAAGTACTCTATAGTAATAAATAAGGACTGGACTAGGAGAAGAAGTAACTATATACTTAGCACATTAAAATATAGTAATTAATATAGGCTTAGTAATAGAATGGATACAATAATTAATTGTTTAGTTCATATTAATTTAATTTAATAAACCTTTACTCCAGAGTACTCTATTTTGTAAATATTAAACATAGGCCAAGTACTAACAACAGCCATTGGCAGTTTAGCTTAGGTACTACTAGATATAAATATTGTTCTAGAAATAATAAAATATGATTTATATTAATAAGGTTACCTAAAATATAATACTATCCTATTACTATTACTACTAGTAGTTACCTACTATTAGCATTACTACTAGCTACTGTACTTTATTATACTATAAGTATAAGTAAGTATATTGAATTATTAATAGTATTTAATATACTAATTCTCCTTATTATACTTAGAGTAATTAGTAATAGTACTACTACTAAATAATCTATTACTACTATAATATATATATATAACTAGTATTTAGTTAAATACTTAAGTAAATTAATTAAACTACTAATTATTATTATCTTAACTATTACTAATTACTACTAGTTAGTAGTAGTACTATTAATAAGTCGACCTATTATATAGTATTATAGGTATATACTACTATATATCTAAATAGTAGTATTTAATTTATACATAAGTTAATAGAATAAGTAGTATCTAAATAATAGTCTTTAATTTATATATGAGTTAATAGAATAAGTAGTATCTAAATAATAGTCTTTAATTTATATATGAGTTAATGGAATAAGTAGTATTTATTTTTTACTATTACTAGTAGGATAATTAATTCTCTTATTTATATAATATACTTTTTATTATTCTACTTCTTATATACTGATAGTATGAAGTTACAAGTCTAAAAGTACTATAATTAATTTTTCTAAATCGATCTCTATAACTTATTAAACTACTTATTAGTACTATTAGTAATCTGTAATTATTAAGCTATAGATTTAATTCCTATTAGTACCACTAATAGAAACTACTCCTACTAAGCTATTAATATAAGCTATAGCTACTAGTACTACTAGTAGTTAAGCAAGCAATTTATACAATCTATATAATAACTAAATAATATTATGATATAAATTAAATATTAATTCAGTTTACTTAAGGTAAACTTGTTAAATTTGTAAGGCTAGGCGCAAGAGTAAAGCTCAGCTGGATAGGAAAGTGGAGTAGCCCTAGAAGTGGGGCGCGCCCTAAACGACAGGGCGGCTACAAAAGGACTAGGATTGTGAAAGTTTGAGGGAAGTTAAGCTTTAGTCTTGAATACTATTTGGTTTCTGGAATAAAGCGTACCTGCTTACCTAACTGTCTTTGAACGGACCCGTCCATTACATAATTAAAAAGTATATATATTCGTAAATTATATAAAACTAAAAAGTACTAGGAATTTTAAACAATAGGAGCAATCTCTATTAATATAACTTAAAGCTCTTAATCTAAAAAGCTTTTTATATAAACTATTAATAATAGCTATATTTCTAAATAAAATGTAAGCCCTCCTACTTATACTATTATAGAGTAGTTATATAAGCAATACCTTAGTATTTATTATATAAATAAAAAATCTAATTAATCTTTTCCTACTATTTAAAAAATAATACTTAGAATATTAAAATATTAAACCCTTTAAGTAATATAATTCTACCTATACCCTTATGTTTAAGGAATATAAATAAATACTTAAAGTATTTAATCCTAAGTTTAATAGTTGTATTATTAAGCTATAATTAGTTAGAGTAATAATTAACTTATTAAACTAATCTAACTAGTACTTTATAATAATTAGGCCTATCTTTTTATAATAAGTTACTATATAGTATAATACCCTATGGTTATTATAAGCCTTAGGACTAAAAGTAAATATCTTAAGCTAATAATATCTTATAACTAACCAACAAAAAGTAAATAAAACTCTAGTAATACTAATATAATAGTTAAGCCTATTAAAGGATAGCTTAGTAAGTAAGTACGCCTTATTTTTTATAATAATAATTTTAGACTAAAGCTTATTTCTTTTTTAAGCTTTTATAATCCTATTCCTTTTATAGCTACCCTATAGCTAGGGTGTACCCTATTCTTAGGGCTACTTTACTTTCTTATCTAGCCGAGGTTTACCCTTATACTTAGCCTTATAATTATCCCTACTGTTACGGAGTCGCTAGGCGACTGCTCTAGGACTCTCAATGATGTTTATTAAAAGACTTAAAGGAGAGAAAGCTACTTAACAACTAGGGCTTCTAGTTGTGTGCGTTCCTCCTAGTGGGTTCCTTGGTTCCCTCCGTTCTCCTATATCGGGCTAAGCCCGATACTATAACACCTACTCTTATTGGAACCGTTTTAATATTAGTTTAGGAGTTATATAAGGTGCGTTATAGGCTTATGGGCCTTCTAAGCGAATATAAAGTATAGTACCTATACTAAGTACGTATACTAGTAGATATTTCAATAGTTTAGCTATTGGTCTAATAGATAATTAGTCTATTGTTTATATAGGTATACTTTCCTATATATATTATAATTATATTTGTACTTTATAGGTCTTTTGGGTTACATATATATATAAGTAAGAGTTATAGGTTAGAACTAGAGTATTACTTTAATACTAAAAAGAATACTATAGTAATAGGCTCTACGTTAGGCTTATAGAAATAATAATAGTATAGGTATACTAGTTGGGCTGCGGCCTATAGCCTAAGTTACTAGGGGTTTGTATTTATTAAACCCTTAACCTTAGCTAACTAAGGTACTTAGTAATATAAGGAACTGTATTATATAGGGGATAGGATAATTATAAGGTATACTATAAGTATATAAGTCTTATAAATAAATATAAGATATAGTACCCGTACTAAGTATAAATACTAATAGATCTTTTAATAGTTTGGCTATTAGTTTAATAGTTAACTAACTTATTACCTATAAATATATACATCCTTATATATATTATAAATTTCCTAGTTAGTATTTAATTAAATTTAAATAGACTTACTTTATTTATTATATTTACTTACCTTATATAATAGTATTGGGCTTAGCCCAATATAGAATATAAAATAGAAGGACTAACAGACTTACTAAATAAACGTATATAAACTAAAAGCCCTAACTATTAGGTAGTTTTCCTTTCTTTAAGTCTTTTAGTAAATATTATTAAGAGTCCTAGAGCAATTGCCTAGCGACTTTATAATACATTATTATTATTAATTAGTATTTTAGTACACTTTAAGTACTAATTATTATTAATTATTAATTAACTATTATTATTTATATTATTATAGTAATTACATTTTATATAAGGCTCTTAATTTAATTACTATTATAACTTTTATATGTACTATTATTATTATATTATATATACCTATTAGGCTTTATATTAGGCTATAAATTAGGTATTATTATACTTACTGTATTTATTCTTATTACTATACTATAACTATATTATTGGATTGCCTTAAGTTTTAATTCTTATAGTATTAGGGTTAGCCTAATATAGGAGAACGAAGGGAACTAAAGGACCTATTAGGAAGAATATATATAACTAGAAGCCCTAATTATTAAGTAGATTTCCCTCCTTTAAGTCTTTTAGTAAATATTATTAAAAGCCCTAAAGCAGTTACTTAGTAACTTTATAATATTTAAAAGACTTTACTTATATTAGTTAGGAGAAAGATAAACCCTAACTATTATAAGTTAAAATAAATAAGGGAAAGCCTAAAAAAATTAACTTTTAGTAAGTTATAGAGGACTTTATAGTAAAAGTCTATATAAAGTTTAGCTAAATATATACTTAAATAGAAATATAATTTATTTAAATCTTAGCTTTATAAAAGAATAAATAATAATAGGTATAGTAGGACTTAAAATACTTATTAACCTAACTAATAGATACCTTAATAATTAACTCCTAGTAGGAATAGACTAAGGATAAAGTAAATATACTATAGGCCTATATTAATATAAACTAATTCTAATTAGGGACTTATATAATAGTAATAAGTATACTTTTATAGCCTAAAGGTTCTATATAGACTATAAGCTTTAGGTAGATAAGGACTTTATTAAGTCTACCTGGGATTAATAGATTTTTATTTAGTAAAGTCTTTTAGCTAAAATTTAGTAATAAGTTATAATATATTTTAAGAAAGGTACCTATATTAATTATAACTTATTTTAATTCTTAATATACTTTAAATTAGCTTATAGTAACCCTTATTATTAGTAACTAATAGTTATTAAACTAAAGGATATTAAGTAAGGGATATTAAAATTATTCTTAGTATTCCTTATATACTTTAAAGAAAAGCTTATATTAATAAGAGGAATATATTAACTTAATAAGGTAAAACTTATAAAGGTTTATATTAAGCTAATAAAAAGAATAAGGAATTATATTCTTTAGTAGGGAATTATTATAAATAACTATAATAAGGTAGTTAATATAAATAAATAAATTATATTTAAAATAAAATTATAATATATAAAGAATAAAATTAAGGATTAAGGTAGGCCTAATTAGGAAATAGTTAAAGTAACCCCCTAACGTAATAAGAATAGTAATACCTTAATATTAAGAGTTAATATAATAAGCTTTAGAGCTATAGCTAGGCCTAAAGTAGTCCTAACTAAGCTAATAATAAAATTAAATTAAGGTTAAGGTAGGCCCTAATAGTAGGTAAAATAAGTTATATAGGAAGAAAGAAATATATATTAGGTAATTAGTATATATACTTACTATAGGAAGGAAGGCTATTATATTTAATAATACCTATAATAAGCTATAATTCTATATATATTAAGGATAAGTATTTAGGTATTATAGTATCGGGCTTAGCCCGATATAGGAGAACGGAAGGAACTAAGGGACCTACTAAGAGGAACGCATATAACTAGAAGCCCTAGTTACTAAGTAGTTTTCCTATCCTTTAAGTCTTTTAATAAATATTATTAAGAGTCCTAGAGTAGTTACTTAGCAACTCTATAATATTTAAAGATACCGGTTAGGAGGAAGAAAAAGCCTAACTATTATAAGTTAAAATAAATAAAGGAAAGCCTAAAGAAATTAACCTTTAGTAAGTTATAAAGGACTTTATAGTAAAAGTCTATATAAAGTTTAGCTAAATATATACTTAAATAGAAATATATTTTATTTAAATTTTAGCTCTATAAAAGAATAAGTAGTAATAGGTATAGTAGGACCTAGGGTACTTATCGGCCTAGCTAATAAGTACCTTAATAATCGACCCTTAGTAGGAACGGACTAGGGATAAGTTAGGTATACTACGGGCCCGTATTAAATATAAACCGATTCCAGTTAGGGACCTATATAATAGCAATAAGGGTACCTTATAGTTTTAAAAGTTCTATATAGACTGTAAGCTCTAGGTAAATAGGGACTTTATTAGGTCCGCTTAGGACTAATAAATCTTTATTTAATAAAACCTTTTAGCTAAAGTCTAGCAATAAGTTATAATATACTTTAAGGAAGGCTCCTATATTAGTTATAACTTATTTTAATTTCTAACGTACCTTAAATTAGCTTATAGTAACCCCTACTACTAGTAACTAGCGGTTATTAAACTAAAGGATATTAGGCAAAGGACGTTAGAGTTATTCTTAGTATTCCTTATATACTTTAAAAAAAAGCTTATACTAATAGGAGGGATATATTAGCTTAGTAAGGTAAAACTTATAAAGCTCTATATTAAGCTAACTAAGAGAATAAGGGACTATATCCTTTAGTAGGGGACTATAATAAATAACTATAATAAGGCGGTTAATATATATAAATAAATTATATTTAAAATAGAATTGTAATATATAAAGGATAAAATTAAAAACTAAGGCAAGCCTAGCTAGGGGACGGTTAGGGTAACCCTTTAACCCGATAAGAATAGTAATACCTTAATATTAGGGGTTAATATAGCGGGCTTTAGGGCTACGGCTGGACCTAAAGCGGCTATAACTAAACTAATAATAAAAATAAACTAAGGCTAAGGCGGGTCCTAATAGTAAATAAAATAAGTTATATAGAAAGAAAAAAATAAACATAAGGCAGCCGGTATATATATTTACTATAGGAAGGGAGGCTACTATATCTAATAATACCTATAATAAGCTATAATCCTATATACCTTAGGGATAAGTATTTAGGCTACTTAGGGAGAAAAATATATTTATAAGGAATTAAAGACTAAGGAAAAAAAGGGAAATAAAGTACCTTTAAGCTAAGTCTTATATAAAAGTATAAAGGGTTTATAGGTAAACGGACTATAAGGAACTAAGGGAATTAGGAAACTAAGTTTAAAAAAATTATACTAAAAATAAATAGACTACTCTTTCTTATTATTATACTTATAAATTCTATAAGATTCCTTAATATTTAAATTAATAGTAGCTATAACTACTATAGGGCTATTAATAAAAGAATAACCTAATACCTATAACTTAAGCTTATCCCTCTTTTAATAAAACAGCTACTCTAAACGGCTATTACAATATCTCGGCGGAATATAGGTAATACCCTTACCTATCCTATAATAATTAATATAGTTTATATAATAACTAATATAAATAGCTAGAAAAGCCTAATACTCCTATATATTATCTTAGGCTTAAGTTAAACCGCTATACTAAGTCTACTATAGATAGAATACTAATAGGTTACCCTAAACGCAATAGATTAAACCCTTATAATTAGGGTAGTAGGTAACTAAATTATATAAGCAAACAATATCTACCCTTTTAATAAGTCCCAAGAAGTATACCTTACGTTAGTATAAACCTTTTTACAAAAATAATAAGAAGTACTAGTAGTAATAAGCTTATAAAAAATAGTAATAAAACTATAAGAAATAGTACTATAAGTACCTAAAAGTATAAATATAATAGTAATAGCCCTACTTACTCTTTTAGTAGCCCTTTAGGACTATACTAATCTCTTTAATAAGGAATAGGCCTTACGCTTACTACTATACTAAGGCTCCTAGGACTACTATATTTAATTGCAATAAAATAATAAGTAAGAAATACTATAACTACCCTAGGGCCTACTATATAATTTACTATAAGACTAACTACTTAAAGTTTATAAATAAATTATAGACCTACTAAATAAGGGATAAATATAGGTAAGTTTATTAATAGTAGTAGTATTAATACTACTTACTAAGAAAGAAAACAAAAGATAAAGGCTATATATAAACTACTAAGCCCTAAATAAGATTATATAATAAAATTACTACCTACTCCTACTAGTTAAAGAAATACTATACTTACTCTTAGGGGTATACTAATTTACTAAACTAAATATATAAGCAGTATTCTATAAGTTATATATAGCGCTAAAAGATAAACTGCTTATAGTATTCTATATATAATTTAATCTATTTAAATAATTAATTTACTCCTTTAGTTTAGCTAAAGTACTAGCTTTATTCTAAAAATATATTAATAGGATATTATAGGATAAATTAAAGAAGTAAGTTATAGCCTATTTAAATAATATCCTAATCTATACCTCCGGATTAAAGGCTAACTACCTTACTAAGGTTAAGGAAATCCTTAAGTAGCTTTAGGTAGTTAGTTTATACCTAGATCTTAATAAGTATATATTTATAATAATAGAAATTAAATACCTTAGGTTTATTATTTAAGTAGGTATTAAGGTTAGGCCTAACCTAGCGAAAATTACTATAATTTAAGAATAGTAACTACCTACTAAGGTAAGGGGGATTAAGAGCTTCCTAAGTTTTATAAACTTTTACTATAAATTTATTCCTAATTTTATAAGCCTTACGGAACTACTTATAGCCTTTATAGGAAGGGGTATACTATTTTACTAGGGACCTAAAGAAAATATAGCCTTTTAATCCCTTAAGTATACCTTTTTATTATACTTAATCCTAGTATAATAAGACCTAAATAGGAAGACTCTCGTTAAGACTAATTACTTACGTAAGGTATTAAGCGGATATCTCTTGCAAATTAATAGTAAGGGGGTCCTATAACTAATAGCCTATTATTTAGCTAAACTTATACTAGTAGAAAGGAATTATATAATTTATAATAAGGAACTTTTAGTAGTTATTAACTATCTTAAGGTATAGTCGGTAGACCTATAAAGTATTATAGAACTATTTACTATTCTAACAGACTATAAAAACCTTAAATACTATACTAAACTATAGGAGATATTAAAATAATAGGTATAGTAGGTAGAAGTTCTTATAAACTTTAATTACTTACTATAGTATAGACTAAGCTTATAAGTAGAATAGCTAAATATACTTTTATATTAGGAATAAAATAAAAAGAATATACTATACTTAAAATAAATACTTTAGGTAGTATTAATCTTTATACTATAGGAAGTACCTAAAGGCTAACCTATATAAAAAGGTCCTAATACCTAAAATACCTAGGATATAGTAATTATAAATATAAGAATAAATTGGATAAATATAGGAATAGACTAAGCCTAGACCGGCTATAAAGTACTAAGCGCTTAAAATATAATAACTATAAATATAAGGGCGGACTAGGCCTATTTAAAGATAAAAGGGGGATAAAGAGCTATTAATATATCCTAACTACTCTTAGTAGTATAGGGATAGATAGGGAAAAAGATACTATTTTTATAGGATATACTAACTAACTAACTACTCTTTCTAAAACCCTACCTATAGGAATTATAGGACTAAGTATTATAAAATAATATAACTTATAAAGCTTAATAATAAGTAATTATAATAAGTATATAGAAATTCCTAATAAAAGTAAAGATAAAAGAATAAATAGCTAATTATACTATTAATACCTATAGTATAATATACTATAGGGGATACCTATAGTTACTAGCTTAGGAATTATTAATAATATAAATAATATAATAAGTATATAAATTACCTATATTAAGCTACTTAAGTTAAAACGGAATATTTTAAGTACTTTAGTAGGACTTCTACTAAAATAGTATATTGTAAGATATAGTATAGTATATTTAGAATTACTACTATTACTAAAGCTGTAAGAGCTATCTATAGAGATAAGAACTCTTATAACTAATTCCCCTACTAAACTATTATTAAAAGTAAATATTAATTAACTTTATAACTAACCTACTAGTATAGAATAATAATATTACGGAGTCGCTAGGCGACTGCTCTAGGACTCTTAATAATGTTTATTAAAAGACTTAAAGGATAGGAAAACTACTTAGTAACTAGGGCTTTTAGTTGTATGCGTTCCTCCTAGTAGGTCCCTTAGTTCCCTCCGTTCTCCTATATCGGGCTAAGCCCAATACTATAATAAATAAGGACCCCTAATGCTTAATAGTTATTATAAACTACTTCTTTAAATTTATTTAACTAAAGGTAATAACTATAATAAGTATAAAGGCTTATATAGAACGGTTTAAGACCTATTAGTAATAATTTAAGGGTTTTTCTACCTAAATTATAATAAATTAGGAATTAAACTAGCTTAATAAGTTCTAGATATTCCTATATTCCCTTATTAGTATAGAATAACTCTTATTAACTTTATATTACCCCTAAACGGATAGGGGTACTAAAAGGGTAAATTAAGAAATTTAAGCTACCCTATAGATCCTAATCTTATTTAAGTAATTTAACTAGCCGGCCTACCTAACTACCTACTAATTTACCCTAAATAATAGAGAGTCTTTAGTTATAGGAATTAGCCTAAATAAGCTATTATTAGGCTATAAAATTAATATAATACCTAGGGTAAAGGATAATAAGGTAAGCGTAATAATACTAAAAGGGAAGGCTATTACTTTCCTATAATACCTAAGGGAAGGAATAAAAATTATATAAGTAGCTATTACCTTTATATAATAACGCTTATATAAGTTAATAGTAACTTCTAGTTACCTAATAGAAAAGTTCTAAGTAAGTAATAAGGTCTAGCTTAGCCTTAAATATATTAAAACTAATAGGCTATATAGGAAGCTAAACTAAATAGCTTTTAAGTTTATAGTACTAATAGTATTAATACTACTTATAGTAATACTAAATATTCCTTAGGGCTTATACCCTACCTTTTATATAGACCTTATTAAAAGGGTAGTAAATAACCCCTTACCTAATTAGGTAGTATAGGATTTAGAGCTAGGCTTACTATTGGTTTAAGATAAAAATAGTACTTTATAAAAGGAATACTAAGTTAAATATATTCTTATAATAAGGGGAGCCTAAGGCTAAGGGGAATAACGCAATACCCTTATAAAATAAATAGGTTATAAATAACCTACCTAAGAACTAATAAAGGCCTTAGTATAAATAAAAGCCCTAAATAAATTTATATAATAATAGGGAGATCCCTATATAAACGGTAGAGCGTAAGTAAGCTATAAAATAAAATATAAAATTTGAAATATACTAAAGGAAAAAACTAACCCTAAAGTACCCTTAATAAGGGCCTAACCTAATACTACTACTATAAATATATACTAGCTATACTACTTAAACTTATTAGTCTCTATATCCTTCTTGCTTTTATCCTCCTTAGTATTCTCCTTAAGGAGGGTCTTAAAACTATTTATTATAGTATTTAGGTAGGGGTAAAATATAACTAAGGGGGGTAGGGGTAGGGGTATAAAATAAAAGTACTAAGCAATATAGGTAATATAAGGGGTAAAGGTAATAAGGTAGTATAATAAAGTTATATTATCTATATAGAATAAGTATAACCTACTATTATTATAAGTAATATAAGGAATAAAAGGGGTAGAATAATATAATAAGGGAGAACTATCTTTATAAAACTTATATAACTTATAAATATTATAATATATTTCGGCTAAGGTAGCTACTAACTTAGTACTAACGCCTTCCTATACCTACTAATAGTAAGTAAGACTATATATATTACTCTAAATACCTATTAGGGCCCGGGCTATACCCTAAGTAAATATACTAAGCTATATACTCGGTATACTACCGGAATAGCTACTAACCTAAGTTAGGGTTAAGGTATTAGTAGTAAGAATAAGGGTATAATTTAGATTATTATTATTAGTAACAGTAAGGGGGAAGACAATACCTAATATAAGGGTAAGGGTATAAGCAGAACGCATAAGGGTAAGCTCTATTTTAGCTAGGGCTAAGGTATAAGCCTAAACCTAACCTAAGGCTAGAAATTTAGGCAAAAAGACAATACAAGCACCTAGTATAGTTCTAACCTTAAGGCAGGCCTTAACTAGGATATAAACATTACGCTAAATATAAGGATAAAGGTTACATAAAGTATAATATAGCTAAGGGTATACAATAAATAAATACAGTACCTAAATGCATTTAGTATATATATATATATATATATAGTAACTAGTACTATAGCCCGGTATATAGTTATTATAGCTACTAATAATAAGGTAATTAATATAAGGAAGGTATATTCTATATACCTCCTCTAAAGGTATAAACTCCTTATTAAAGGAATTACCCTTTACTAAGTATTTACTTAAAGTATAGTAATAGTCCAACTTATTAGTATAATAACTATAACGTAAGCCTAAACTATATCTAAAAGGGGGGGGAAGGAGTACTTATAGCAATAGATATAATAGTAATAGTAGTAGTAATAAAAAGGTAAATAAGTCCTCTATAAGGAAGAAGTAATAGTAATAAGAGTAGGATTAATAATTCCTATTATTACTAACTTATTAACTAACGGCCTAAAGGATATATAAAATAACCCTAATAAGGAAGTAATAACCTACCTTATAGGGAAGGAATAATAATAATAAAAAAGTAAGTATAATAGGAAGTAGTAAAGGAGTTAATAATAAATTATATAATAAAAAGCTAAAAAATAAATAGGTATAATAGTTAAAAGAAAGAGGAATAATAAAGTATAATAAAAAAAAATAATAAGAGTAATATAAAGGGAGTAATAAGGGGGAAAAGTAAAGTAATGCTAAACACCTTAGGTACCTAAGGAATACCTAAGGAAAAGATAAAGCGGAATAAAGTTAATTACCTTAGGTACCTAGTAAATACCTAGGGAGGGGCTAAGGTAAGGTAAAGTTAATCGCTCTAAGCAACTAGTAAGCTCCCAATAAGGGACAATATAGAAAGGAAGCCATATATACTTAGTACCTAATAAATACCTAAAAAATTTTTTTTTAGAAGGAGCTATAGATTAAGAAGCTAGCCTAAGGAAGAGTAGGTTAGCTATAGCTATAGCTAGACTTTACTTCAAACAGGTAAAGCAAGACGGTATATTATAGTATTAGGCTTAGCCTAATATAGGAGAATAAAGGGAACTAAGGGACCTACTAAAAGGAATATATATAACTAAAAGCCCTAGTTACTAAGTAGTTTTCTTATCCTTTAAGTCTTTTAATAAACATTATTAAGAGTCCTAAAGCAGTCGCCTAGCGACTCTATAATATTAGGTTACTTAAGGGGAAAAGTATATTAGTAAGGAACTAAAGATTAAAAAAAAAAGAAAATAAAGTACTTTTAAGCTAAGTTTTATATAAAGGTATAAAGAGTTTATAAATAAATAGACTATAAGGAACTAAAGGAATTAAAAAATTAAATTTAAAAGGATTATACTAAAAATAAATAAATTACTTTTTCTTATTACTATACTTATAAATTCTATAAGATTCCTTAATATTTAAATTAATAATAGCTATAATTACTATAGGGCTATTAGTAAAAGGATAGTTAAATACCTATAACTTAAGCTTATTTCTTTTTTAATAATTACTTTAAATAGCTATTGTAATATCTTAATAGAATATAAGTAATATTTTTACCTACCCTATAATAACTAATATAACTTATATAATAATTAATATAAATAATTAAAAGAGCCTAATACTTCTATATATTATTTTAGGTATAAGTTAAAATACTATATTAAGCCTACTATAAATAGAGTACTAAAGGGTTACTGTTATAATATTAGGCTTTGCCTAATAGAGCTATGTCCTAGGACAGAGTTACATACTACCGTACGTAACTTGTATCCTATAACTAAGTAGGCATTAGAGTATAAGTACTCTAATGCCTAGTACCTTAAGTTAGTATTCCGTAGATTTCTTAATAACTATTTCCGACCACTAAATACTAGTAGTACTAGTAACTCCATAACAGTTACCTTAAATATAATAGATTGGACTCTTATAATTAGGGTAATAGGTAACTAAATTATATAGGTAAATAATATTTATTCTCCCTATAGGTCTTAGGAAGTATACCTTATATTAGTATAAACCTTTTTATAAAAGTAATAGGAAGTATTAATAATAATAAGCTTATAAAAATAGTAATAAAATTATAGAAAATAGTACTATAAGTACTTAAAAGTATAAATATAATAGTAATAGCTTTATTTATACTTTTAGTAGTTATTTAGAACTATATTAATCTCTTTAATAAAGAATAAGCCTTAGGCTTACTATTATACTAAGGCTCCTAGGACTATTATATTTAACTATAATAAAATAATAAAGGAGAAATACTATAGCTATAACAATATCGTATATTGTATTCTCTTCCTAGCCTACCCTATACCTTCTATTACGTAATGCGCAGACCGTCTGGGTATATAGGCCGTTCCTTACTGCCCTTATTGTTTTTTGTCTCTTTTCTTCCTCCTTAGTTCGAAAATTCTATAGTCTTTGCGCATATTGCCTTCCTGCTAGTCAGCTTCGTAACAATAGCTACCTTAGGGCCTACTATAGAATATACTATAAGACTAATTACTTAAAGTCTATAAATAAATTATAAACCTATTAGATAAGGAATAAATATAAGTAAGCTTATTAACTATAATAATATTAATACTACTTACTAAGGAAAAAAATAAAAAATAATAACTATATATAGATTATTAGGCCTTAAATAAAATTATATAATAGGATTACTATTTACTTTTATTAATTAAAGAAATACTTTACTTACTCTTAAAGGTATACTAATTTACTAAACTAAATATATAGGTTGTATTCTATAAGTTATATATAGTATTAAAATACTAGTATTTATACTAGTAAGACTACCTAAATAGGATACTATTCTATTACTATTAGTACTAGTACTATTAGTACGGATGCTATATTATACTGTAAGTATTAGTAAGTATATTGAGTTAACTAATAGTATATAATATACTACTTCTCCGAACTATAACTCGGAGCAATATACAGTAGTACTACTACTAACTAACTTACTACTGCAAAATAACCTATATAAGTAGTAGTTAGTCGACCTCTAGAGCTAATTAATTAGAATAACAATTATAGCTTTCCTAATTGCTACTAGTACTTACTGGCCTATAATACTAACTTAGGCCGGACTACCTATTTATTATATAATAGAATTAGCTAAGCTAATAACTAAAACAATCTATCTAACCTTATAACGGAAGCAGTTAACTAAAGTATAACTAAAATCGTTATCTAACTATATAATAGTTTTAGCTATTAAGCTATAGTATAATAGTACCTTTAATCTATAATAGAATCTTTAATTAAGCTATTATTAGGGATTATTCTATAGATATAAATAGCTACTCTTTTCCTATATTATAGCTAGAAGAAATAATTGTATTTATTTATATAATTTAGTACTACTAATTATATACTCTTACCTAGTTACTAACTAGTACTTCCCTTATTGCTATTATTAATAGTATAATTAATTTACTAGTCTGTATAATATACTTTTATTATTCCCTCCTCTTGTATATTAATTATAAAGATATAGTACTAAAAGATAAACTACTTATAGTATTTTATATATAATTTAGCCTATTTAAATAGTAAGTTTACCCATTTAGGTTAGCTAAAGTACTAGCTTTATTCTAAAGATATATTTATAGGGTATTATAGGATAAATTAAGAAAGTAAGTTACTACTTACTTAAATAATATTTTAATTTATACCTTAAAATTAAAAGCTAACTACTTTACTAAAGTTAGGGAAATCCTTAAGTAGCTTTAAGTAATTAACTTATACCTTAATCTTAATTAGTATATATTTATAATAATAAAAGTTAAATACTTAGGGTTTATTATTTAAGTAGGCGTTAAGGTTAGGCCTAACCTAGTAAAAATTACTATAATTTAAAAGTAATAACCCCTTACTAAGGTAAGGGGAGTTTAAAGCTTTCTTAAATTTATAAACTTTTACTATAAATTTATTTTTAATGTTATAAGCCTTATAAAACTACTTATAGCCCTTATAAGGAAGGGTATACTATTTTACTAAGGACCTAAAAAGAATATAGCCTTTTAATTCCTTAAGTAAGCCTTTTTATTATACTTAATTTTAGTATAATAGGACCTAATATTATAGAGTTACTAAGTAACTGCTTTAGGGCTCTTAATAATATTTATTAAAAGACTTAAATAAGGGAAAACTATTTAATAACTAGGGCTTTTAGTTCTATATATTTCTTTTAGTAAGTCCCTTAGTTCCCTTTATTCTCCTATATTAAACTAAGCTTAATACTATAATATACTATCTTACTTTACTTATTTAAGGTAAAGTCTATCTATAGCTATAGTTAAACTACTCTTCCTTAGGCTAGCTTTCCTAATCTATAGCTTTCCTAGAATATTCTTTTTTTTAGGTATTTATTAAGTACTTAATATATATAGCCTTCTTTTTGCTTTATTTTCCTTTTAGGAGTTTACTAATTACCTAAAGTAATTATTTCTATCCTACTTTAACTTTTTATTACGTATTTACTAAGTACCTAGGGTAATTAGTTTTACCTTACTTTATCCCCTTCTTAGGTATTTACTAAGTACTTAAAGTACTTAGCTTTATTTTACTTTTCCTTTTTATTAGTCCCTTTATATTTATCTTTTTATTCCCTTTTTATTATACTTTATTGTTCCTTTTTTCTTTAATTATTATACCTACCTTTTATTATACCTTTTCTTTATTATTATTATTTCTTTTCTATAAGGTAGGTTACTGCTTTTTTATTAGGGCTATTTTATATATACCTTAGGTAGTTAGCTAATAAACTAATATTAATAGGAACTATTAATTTCTTTCTTACTATTATTACTCTTCCCTTATAAAGAATTTATTTACCTTTTTATTACTATTACTATTACTATTATATTTACTACTATAAGTATTTTCTCCCCTCCTTCTAAATATAGTTTAGGCCCTTATTATAACTACTATACTAATAAGTCGGACTACTATTATATTTTAGGTAAAATTTTAGTAAAGGGTAATTCTTTTAATAAGAAGTTTACTCCTCTAAAGGAGGTATAGGAAATATACCTCTCCTATATTAATTACCTTATTACTAATAGCTATAATAACTATATATTAGGCTATAGTACTAGTTGCTATATTTATATATACTAAATATATTTAGGTACTATATTTATTTATTATATACCCTTAGTTATATTGTACCTTATATAACTTTTATACTTATACTTAGTATAGATTTAACCTTAGGGTAGGCCTTAACTAAAATATAAATATTATACTAAGTACTTATATTATTTTCTTACTTAAGTTTCTAGCCCTAGGTTAGGTTTAGGCCTATACTTTAGCTTTACTTAAGATAAAGCCTACCCTTATATACCCTACTTATACCCTTACTCTTATGCTAAATATTATTTCCCCCCCTACTACTACTAATAATAATAACTTAAACTATACTTTTATCCTTACTATTAATACCTTAACCCTAACTTAGGCTAGTAACTATTTTAGTACTATACTAAGTATATAGTTTAGTATATTTACTTAAGGTATAGCCTAAGCCCTAATAGGTATCTAGAGTAATATACATAGTCTTACCTACTATTAATAGGTATAAGAAGGTATTAGTATTAAGTTAATAGCTACCTTAACTAAGATATACTATAATATTTATAAGTTATATAAGTCTTATATAAATAGTTCCTTTTTATTATACTATTTTACCCCCTTTATTTTTTATATTACTTATAATTATAGTAGGTTATACCTATTTTATATAAATAATATATTTTTATTATATTACTTTATTACCTCTACCCCCTATATTACTTATATTACTTAGTGCCTTTATTTTATACCCTTACCCTTCTTAACTATATTTTACTCCTACCTAAATACTATAATAAGTAGTTTTAAGACTCTTTTTAAAAAGAATACTAAAAAAATAAAAGTAAGAATAAAAGTAAAAAGAGTTTAAAGAAGTCTAATAAGTTTAAGTAATATAACTAGTATATATTTATAGTAATATTAGGTTAGGTTCTTATTAGGGCTACTTTAGGATTAGGTTTTTCCTTTAGTATATTTAAAATTTTATATTTTATTTTATAGCTTACTTATACTTTACTATTTATATAGGGATCTTCCTATTACTATATAAATTTCTTTAGGGCTTTTATTTATATAAAGGCTTTTATTAATTCTTAGATTAATTATTTATAACCTAACTATTTTATAAGGGTATTATATTATTCTATTTAGCCTTAGGTTTTTCTTATTAACAAAATATATTTAGTTTAGTATTCCTTTTATAAGGTATTATTCTTATCCTAAACTAATAGTAAGCTTAGCTTTAAATCCTATACTATTTAATTAAGTAAAGGGTTATTTACTACCCTTTTAATAAGGTTTATATAAAAGGTAAAGTATAAGCCCTAAGAAATATTCAGTATTACTATAAGTAGTATTAGTACTATTAGTACTATAAACTTAAAAGCTATTTAGTTTAGCTTTTTATATAGCCTATTAGTTTTAATATATTTAAGGCTAAGCTAGATCTTATTACCTACCTAGAACTTTTCTATTAAGTAACTTAAAACTACTACTAACTTATATAAGTATTATTATATAAAGGTAATAGCTATTTATATAATTTTTATTCCTTCTCTTAGGTATTATAGGAATATAATAGTCTTTCCTTTTAGTATTATTATACTTACTTAGTTATCCTTTACCCTAGGTATTATATTAATTTTATAGCTTAATAATAGCTTATTTAAGCTAACTTCTATAATTAAAGACTTCCTATTATTTAGGGTAAGCTAGTAGGTAGTTAGGTAGGTTAGTTAGTTAAATTACTTAAATAAGATTAGGATCTATAGGGTAGCTTAAATTTCTTTATTTATCCTTTTAGTACTCCTATCTATCTAAAGGTAGTATTGTTACGAAGCTGACTAGCAGGAAGGCAATATACGCAAAGACTGTAGAATTTTCGAACGAAGGAGGAAGAAAAGAGACAGAAAACAGTAAGGGCGGTAAGGAACGGCCTATATACCCAGACGGTCCGCGCGTTACGTAATAGAGGGTGTAGGGTAGGCTAGGAAGAGAGTACGATATACGATATCGTTATAGTATAAAGTTAATAAAAGTTATTCTATACCTATAAGGGAGTATAAGAATATTTAGAACTTACTAAGTTAGTTTAATTCTTAATTTATTATAAGTTAAGTAGGAAAACTATTAAGGAGTTACTAAGTAATTGCTTTAGGGCTCTTAATAATATTTATTAAAAGACTTAAAGGAGGGAAAACTACTTAATAACTAGGGCTTCTAGTTGTATGCGTTCCTCCTAGTAGGTCCCTTAGTTCCCTCCGTTCTCCTATATCGGGCTAAGTAATAAAAACCCCTAAATTACTACTAATAGGTCTTAAACTATTTTATATAAGCCTTTATACTTATTATAATTATTACTTTTTATTTAAATAAACTTAAAGAGGTAGTTTATAATAACTATTAAAAATTAAGGGTCCTTATTATTTTATACTAATAAATTAATTATAAAGTTAATTAATATTTACTTTTAATACTAATTTAATAAAGGGATTAGTTATAAGAGTTCCTATTTCTATAAATAGCTCTTATAGCTTTAGTAATAGTAGTAATTCTAAATATATTATACTATATTCTATAATATACTATTTTCGTAAAAGTCCTACTAAAGTACTTAAAATATTTTATTCTAAGGTAACCTAATATAAGTAATTTATATACCTATTATATTATTTATATTATAAGTAGTTCTTAAGCTAGTAACTATAAGTATCCCCTATAGTATATTATACTATAGGTATTAATAGTATAGTTAGTTATTTATTCCTTTAATTATACTTTTACTAGTAATTTCTATATACCTATTATAATTAATTATTATTAAACTTTATATATTATATTATTTTATAATACTTAATCCTATAATTCCTATAAGTAGGGTCTTAGAAAGAGTAATTAGTTAGTTAGTATATTCTATAAAAATAGTATTTTTCTTTTAGTTTATCCTTATATTATTAAGAATAGTTAAAATATATTAATAGCTCTTTATTTGCTTTTTATTTTTAAATAGGCCTAGCTTATTTTTATATTTATAGCCGTTATATCTTAAGTACTTAGTACTTTATAGTTAGCTTAAGCCTAATTTATCCTTATATTTATAATTACTATATTCTAAGTATTAGGGCATTTTTATATAGGCTAACCCTTAGGTACTTTTTATAGTATAGAGATTAATATAAACTAAAGTATTTATTTTAAGTATAATATATTCTTTTTAGTTTATTCCTAATATAAAAGTATATTTAACTATTATACTTATAAGCCTAATTTATACTATAGTAAGTAATTAAAGTTTATAAGGACTTTTACTTATTATACCTACTATTTTAATATTTCCTATAGTTTAGTAAAGTATTTAAGGTTCTTATAGTTTATTAAAATAATAAATAGTTCTATAATACCTTATAGGTTTACTAACTATACCTTAAGGTAGCTAATAACTACTAAAAGTTCCTTATTATAAATTATATAATTCTTTTCTATTAGTATAAGTTTAGCTAAGTAGTAAGCTATTAGTTATAGGACCCCTTTACTATTAATTTATAAAAAGTATTTACTTAGTACTTTACTTAAGTAATTAGTTTTAACTAAATATTTTTATTTTAAGTCCTATTATATTAGGATTAAATATAATAAAAAGGTACTTTTAAAAGATTAAAAGGCTATATTTTCTTTAGGTCCTTAGTAAAATAATAGACCCTTTTCTATAAGGGCTATAAGTAATTTTATAAGGCTTATAAAATTTAAAATAAATTTATAATAAAAGTTTATAAACCCTAGGAAGCTTTAAATCCCCTTTACTTTAGTAGGTAGTTCCTACTTTAAAATTATAGTAATTTTTACTAAGTTAGGCCTAACTTTAATATTTACTTAAATAATAAACCTTAAGTATATAACTTTTATTATTATAAATATATACTTATTAAGATTAAGGTATAAGCTAGCTACTTAAAGCTACTTAAGGATTTCCCTAACCTTAGTAAGGTAATTAGCCTTTAATCTAAAGGTATAAATTAAAATATTAATTAAATAAGTTATAACTTACTTCCTTAATTTATCCTATAATACCTTATTAATATATCTTTAGAATAAAGCTAGTACTTTAACTAAATTAAAGGGGTAAACTAACTATTTAAATAGGCTAAAAAATATATAAAATACTATAAGTAGTTTATCTTTTAGTATTATATATAACTTATAGAATATTACCTATATATTTAGTTTAATAAATTAATATACCCCTAAGAGTAAGTAAAGTATTTCTTTAACTAATAGGAGTAGGTAGTAATTTTATTATATAATCTTATTTAGGGCCTAATAGTTTATATATAGCCTTTATTCTTTATTTTCTTTCTTAGTAAATAGTATTAGTACTATTATAATTAATATGCTTACCTATATTTATTCCTTATTCAATAGGTTTATAATTTATTTATAGACTTTAAGTAGTTAGTCTTATAGTATATTATATAATAGGCCTTAGGGTAGCTATAGTATTTTTCTAGATTATTTTATTATAGTTAAATATAGTAGTTTTAGGAGTCTTAGTATAGTAATAGGCTTAAGGCCTATCCCTTATTAAGGAGATTAATATAGTCCTAAAGGACTACTAAAAGTATAAGTAGGGTTATTACTATTATATTTATACTTTTAAATACTTATAGTACTATTTTATATAATTTTATTACTATTTCTTATAAGCTTATTACTATTAGTACTCCCTATTACTTTTATAAAAAGGTTTATACTAATATAAGGTATACCTTTTAGGACTTATTAAAAGGATAAATATTATTTACTTATATAATTTAGTTACCTCTTGCTCTAATTATAAGGGTTTAATTTACTATATTTAAGGTAAGCCTTTTGTATTCTATTTATAGTAAACCTAGTATAGTATTTTAACTTAGGCCTAAAATAATATATTAAAATATTAATCTCTTTTAGCTATTTATATTAATTATTATATAAACTATATTAATTATTATAAGGTAGGTAAGAGTATTACTTATACTTTACTAAAATATTATAATAGCTATTTAAAGTAGCTATTATATTAAAAAAGGAATAAGCTTAAGTTATAGGTATTAGGCTATTCTTTTACTAATAGCCTTATAGTAATTATAATTATTATTAATTTAAATATTAAGGAATCTTATAGAATTTATAAGTATAGTAATAAGAAAGAATAATTTATTTATTTTTAGTATAGTCCTTTTAAACTTAGTTTTTTAATTTCTTTAGTTCCTTATAATTTACTTATTTATAAACCCTTTATACCTTTATATAAGACTTAGCTTAAAGGTATTTCTTTTTCCTTAGTCTTTAGTTCCTTATTAATATACTCTTTCCTTTAAGCAGCCTAAATACTTATTCCTAGTATATATAGGGTTATAGCTTATTATAGGTATTATTAAATATAGTAGCCTTCCTCCTTATAGTAAATATATATACTAATTACTTTATACTATTTCTTTCTTCCTATATAACTTATTTTACTTATTATTAGGGCCTACCTTAGCCTTAGTTTATTTTTATTATTAGCCTAATTATAGCTACTTTAGGCCTAGCTATAGTCCTAGAGCCTATTATATTAACCCCTAATATTTGTTACGAAGCTGACTAGTAGGAAGGCAGTATGCGCAAAGACTATAGAATTTTCGAACTAAGGAGGAAGAAAAGAGACAGAAAACAGTAAGGGCGGTAAGGAACGGCCTATATACCCAGACGGTCCGCGCGTTACCTAATAGAGGGTATAGGGTAGGCTAGGAAGAGAGTACGATATACAATATCGTTACAATATTAAGGTATTATTGTTCTTATTAAGTTAGGGGGTTACCTTAGCTATTCTTTAACTAAGTTTACTTTAGTTTTTAATTTTATCCTTTACATATTATAATTCTATTTTATATATAATTTATTTATATATACTAATTACCTTATTATAATTATTTCTTATAATTCTATACTAAAGAATATAATCCCTTATTCTTTTAGTTATCTTAATATAAAGCTTTATAAGTTTTACCTTATTAGGCTAATATATTCCTCTTATTAGTATAAGTTTTTCTTTAAAGTATATAAGGAATATTAGGAATAATTTTAATATTCCTTACTTAATATCCTTTAGTTTAATAACTATTAGTTACTATAAGTTAATTTAAGGTATATTAGGAATTAGAATAGGTTATAACTAATATAGGTACTTTCCTTAAAGTATATTATAACTTATTACTAAACTTTAGTTAAAAGATTTTACTAAATATAGATTTATTAATCCTAAGCGGACCTAATAAACTAAAATTAGTTTATATTTAATATAGGCTTATAGTATATTTAACTTATCTTTAGTCTATTCCTACTAAAAGTTAATTATTAAGGTTTCTATTAGCTAGGCTAATAAGTACTCTAGGTCCTACTATACCTATTACTATTTATTCTTTTATAAGGCTAAAATTTAAATAAAGTATATTTCTATTTAAATATATATTTAGCTAAACTTTATATAGACTTTTACTATAAAGTCCTTTATAACTTACTAAAGGTTAATTTCTTTAGGCTTTTCCTTATTTATTTTAACTTATAATAGTTAGGCTTTTTCTTCCTCCTAACTAATATAAGTAAAGTCTTTTAAATATTATAAAATTATTAAGTAACTACTTTAGGGCTTTTAATAATATTTATTAAAAGACTTAAAGGAGGAAAAACTACTTAATAACTAGGGCTTTTTGTTATATATATTCCTTTTAATAGGTTCCTTAGTTCCCTTTATTCTCCTATATTGGGCTAAGCCTAATACTATAATTGTTACGGAGTCGCTAGGCGACTGCTCTAGGACTCTTAATGATGTTTATTAAAAGACTTAAAGGATAGGAAAACTACTTAGTAACTAGGGCTTCTAGTTGTATGCGTTCCTCCTAGTGGGTCCCTTGGTTCCCTCCGTTCTCCTATATCGGGCTAAGCCCGATACCATAACAATAATACCTAAATAGGAAGACTTTTATTAAGACTAACTACTTAAGTAAAGTACTAAGTAAATACCTTTTATAAATTAATAGTAAGGGGGTCCTATAATTAGTAATCTACTACTTAGTTAAACTTATACTAATAGAAAAGAACTATATAATTTATAATAAGGAACTTCTAATAGTTATTAACTACCTTAAAGTATAGTTAGTAAATTTATAAAGTATTATAGAACTATTTATTATTTTAATAAACTATAAGAACCTTAAATACTCTACTAAACTATAAGAAATATTAAAATAATAAGTATAATAAGTAGAAGTCCTTATAAACTCTAATTACTTACTATAGTATAGATTAAGCTTATAAGTATAATAGCTAAATATACTTTTATATTAGGAATAAAATAAGAAGAATATACTATACTTAAGATAAATACTTTAGTTAATAATAATCTTTATACTATAGGAAGTACCTAAGGACTAGCCTATATAAAAAGGACCTAATACTTAAAATATAGTAATTATAAATATAGAAATAAATTAGGCCTAAACTAACTATAAAGTACTAAGTATATAAAATATAATAGCTATAAATATAAGGATAAGCTAGGCCTATTTAGAGATAGAAAGGAAATAAAAAGTTATTAATATATTCTAATTACTTTTAGTAGTATAAGGATAAACTAAAAGGAAAATACTATTTCTATACGATATACTAATTAATTAATTACTCTTTTTAAAACCCTACCTATAAGAATTATAGGATTAGGTATTATAAAATAATATAATATATAAAGTTTAATAATAAATAGTTATAATAAGTATATAGAAATTCCTAATAAAAGTATAATTAAAAGAATAAATAGCTAACTATACTATTAGTACTTATAGTATAATATACTATAGGGAATACCTATAATTATTAGCCTATAAGCTATTAATAGTATAAATAATATAATAAGTATATAAATTACTTATATTAAGTTACTTTAGTTAAAATAAAATATTTTAAATACTTTAGTAGGACTTTTACTAAAATAGTATATTATAAAATTTAGTATAATATATTTAGAATTACTATTACTACTAAAGCTATAAAACCTAACTATAAAAATAGGAACTCTTATAATTAATTCTCTTACTAAATTAGTATTAGAAATAAATATTAATAAACTTTATAACTAATTTACTAATATAAAATAATAAGAACCTTTAATTCTTAATAGTTATTATAGACTACCTCTTTAAGTTTATTTAACTAAAGGTAATAACTATAATAAGTATAAAGGCTTATATAGAATAATTTAAGACCTATTAATAGTAATTTAAGGGTTTTCCTACTTTAAATTATAATAGACTAAGGATTAAACTAACTTAATAAGTTTTAGATATTCCTATACTTCCTTATAGGTATAGAATAACTCTTATGAACTTTATAATACCCCTAAATAAATAAGGGTACTAAAAGGGTAAATTAAAAAAATTTAAGTAACCCTATAGATTTTAATTTTATTTAAGTAATTTAACTAACCGGCCTACTTAGCTACTTACTAAATTAGTAATAGCTTTAGGTTACTTAGTAGAAAAGTTTTAGGTAGGTAATAAAGTTTAGCTTAGCCTTAGGTATATTAAAACCAATAAGCTATATAGGAAGCTAGACTAAATAGCTTTTAAGTTTATAGTACTAATAGTATTAATACTACTTATAGTAATACTAAATATTCCTTAGGGCTTATACCTTACTTTTTATATTAACCTTATTAAGAAGGTAGTAAATAACTCCTTACTTAGTTAGGTAGTATAGGATTTAAAGCTAAGCCTACTATTAATTTAAAATAAGAATAGTACTTTATAAAAGGAATATTAAGTTAAATATATTCTAATAATAAGGGGGGGCTAAGGTTAAAGGGAATAATATAATACCCTTATAAAGTAGTTAAGTTATAAATAATTAACCTAGGAACTAAAAGAGGCCTTTATATAAATAGAAGCTCTAAAGGAATTTATATAGTAATAAGGAGATTCCTATATAAATAGTAAAGTACAGGTAAGCTATAAAATAAAGTATAAAATTTTAAATATACTAAAGGAAAAAACTAACCCTAAGGTAGCTTTAATAAGAACCTAACTTAATACTATTATAGGTAAACTACCCCTATAATTATCTTAGGATATAAATATATACTAACTATATTACTTAAATTTATTAAACTCCTTTAAGCCCTTTAAGTCCTTTTTATTTTTATTTTTACTTTTAGCCTTTTTAGTATTCTTCTTAAGGAGGGTCTTAAAACTATTTATTATAGTACTTAGGTAGGAGTAGAATAAAGCTAAGGAGGGAACACTAATATATTAAGTAATAGGGGGGGTAAAGGTAATAGGATAATATAATAGGAATATATTATTTATATAAAATAAATATTTTGATTTTCCTTTCCCCCCTAATTTGAAAGATATATATAATAAGTAGTACTTATTATATATAATAGTAGTTAAGTCAATTGCTCTTATAAATTTTAGTATAGTCCTTCTGGGCTTATAACCTCTTTAAAACTAGGAGAAAAATAATAATTAGAAAGAGTATATAGTAAAAGTATAGTTATACGGACTATTTAAAATATATATTAATTAAAACTATTAGTAATAGTAGGACTAGTACTAATTAGTAATTAGGTAGGGAATATAGATTTAAATTAGTTAAATTATAGTACTAAGATGCGTTTTAGAAATAACTATTATAATATTGGGCTTAGCCTAATATAGGATATAAGATAGAGGGACTAACGTCCGGACCTACTAGAGGAATGCATATAAACTAAAAGCCCTAGCTGTTAAGTAGTTTTCCCTTCTTTAAGTCTCTTAATTATTATAATATTAGGCTTTGCCTAATAGAGCCCCTCCTAGGATAGAGTTATATACTACCGTATATGACTTGTACTATATGACTAAGCAGGCATTAGAGTATAAGTACTCTAATACCTAGTACTTTAAGTTAGTGTTCTATAGATTTCTTAATAACTATTTCCGACTACTAAATACTAGTAGTACTAGTAACTCTATAAGATTAATAAATATTATTAAGAGTCCTAGAGCAGTTACTTAGTAACTCTATAAAAAAGACTTACTTATTCTTATTTTTACTTATTCTTCCTATTTAAGAGTATAGGAAATAGAGGACTATTTTATACTTATTATAATAATATTATATATTGTATTCTTTTTCTAGCCTATCCTGTACTATATATTACGTATTATGTAATATATAGTAACTACCCTATATATATAGTTTCTTTCTTTCTTATACTTATTATTTTTCTTTTTTTTTCTTCCTTTTCAGTTTAAAAATTCTATAGTCTTTATATATACTACCTCTCTACTAGTCCGTATTATAATACCTATAAGGTAGTATCTTAATTAGTATAATATATACGTATTAGAATTCTAACTAATTCTATACAATATATTTCCGAACAATTTACTTATATACAATATAGCTCTAAATACTCTAGTTAAGTTATATTACTAGTTATATAGTTAGTACATATAACTAGTAGACTTAGTATTAGTATTCGGTTATAATAGTATAGTAGTAGTACTATAATAGTAGTTAAGTAGGCTAGTAGTAGTACTACTAGTAAGTAACTACTAGTTATAATTAGGTAGGTCCTAGTACGTAATAGTAGTACTATTAGTAGGTAACCACTAGTAGTAATTAGAAAGTCTTAATTAATAGTCCGATTAATAATCTTAATTAGTTAACTAAGTACTATTTATATAAAACGTATAGTAGTAGTAAAATAATTAGTAATAGTACTACTATTAGTTATATTAAGTAGAGTAAGAGAAGCTATTGTGACGATATTGTATATTGTACTCTTTTCCTAGCCTACCCTACACCCTCCATTACGTAACGCGCGGACCGTCTGGGTATATAGGCCGTTCCTCGCCGCCCTTACTGTTTTCTGTCTCTTTTCTTCCTCTTTAGTTCGAAAATTCTACAGTCTTTGCGCATACTGCCTTCCTGCTAGTCAGCTTCATAACAGCTATATTATAAGTATAATTTACTAACTTAATAATACTACTTATACGTTTAGTATAGTAGTAGTTTATTAACTAGTAGTAGTACTACTACTAAATATTGTAAATAGTAATATATATCGGATAGTATTCTATTTAGGTAGTCTTATTTATTATAATACAGACTAGCAAGAAGGCAGTATATATAAAGTATAATATATATAGGGAGGTATACCTATATAAACAATAAACTAATTAACTATTCGACTATATTATAGCTAACCTATTAAAAGATCTACTAGTGTCCGCACTTAGTACGAGTACTATACCTTATATTTACTTATAAGGCCTATATACCTATAGTGCGCCTTATATATAGACTATAGAATTTTAAAATTAAGGAGGAAGAAAAGAAAAAGAAAACAGTAAGTACAAGGAGGAAGAGGCTATATATACAAGTAGTCCGCGCATTACGCAATAAAGAGTATAGAGTAGGCTAGAAAAAGAGTACAATATATAATATTATTATATTATTAGTTTAAATACTAGTATTTTAATAAATCTACTAACTTATAGTACTCTTATTCTATATATAAGGCGCGCTATATGCGTATAGGCCTTATAAGTAAATATAAGATATAGTACTCGTACTAAGTGTTATAGTACTAGGCTTAGCCCGATATAGGAGAACGGAGGAAACTAAGGGACCTACTAGGGAGAACGCATACAACTAAAAGCCTTAGTTACTAAGTAGTTTTCCCTCCTTTAAGTATCTTAATATATATTATTAAGAGCCCTAGAGTAGTTGCCTAGTAACTCCATAACACTAAGTACAAATACTAATAGATCTTTTAAATATTTTTAGTTATTTAGCCTAATAATTAACTAATTTATTATCTATATAGGTATATCTTCCTATATATATTATAATATAGTAATTATTAGGTCTGTTATTATTTACTAAATATTAACTTTCTTCAACTTATTTTTTTAATTTAGCTTATAATAACTAACCCTTATTTTCCCTAAGTAACAAAAGTAAAGTCTTATAAATATTACAGAATTACTATATAATTGCTTAAGAATCTTAATAATATTTATTATAAGTCTTATAGAGTTACTAGTACTACTAGTATTTAGTAGTCGGAAATAGTTATTAAGAAATATATAGAGCTCTAATATATAGAGCTCTAACTCTATAAGGCATTAGAGTACTTATACTCCAATACCTACTTAGTTATAGGGTGTAAGTTATATACTGAAGTATATAACTCTATCCTATAATATAATTCCGTTAGGCAAAGCCTAATATTATAACAATAAGACTTATAAGGACGAAGATTATTAATGACCTAAGGAGCCTTCTTTATATATAAGCCTAATAAGTAAGTCTATAGCCTTCTTTGTCATTTATTATATAATTAAGTATAATAATCTTATATTTAAACTATTATAATTCTGTAATATATTGAATAACTTATTGTAAAAATATAGAGAAGGAACGAATTTACTTATATTAAATAGATTCTAAGCTATATAAAGTAGATTAGTAATATCTCGAAAATAAAAAAAAACATATAAGAGCTTACTATAATAAATAAGGTACGTAAATTCCTTATATAGTTTTGGGATATTGGTAAATAGAAATTGAAGTAGATGATTACTATATATTACTATTGACTGCCCCCTACTGCCATATTTCAAATGTAACTCCATATCTTATAATTTGAAGAGAATGTCGTTCAGAACCTGTTCAGTAGTGGCTGATCCACCAAGGTCGGGACTGAGGAGCTGGCCTTGTTCGAGATTAGAATCTACCGCGGTGTATATCTTGGCAGCAGCCGCTGGCTCGTCGAGGAACTCGAGCATTAGTGCAGCACTCCTGAGCGTGGCAATGGGGTTGGCGATTCCCTTTCCCATAATGTCGGGGGCGCTACCATGGCAAGGCTCCCCAATAGCAAAGCCTTGACCAACATTAGCACTGGGGACAAGGCCAAGACTTCCCACAAGAGCGGCGGCGCCATCGGATAATATATCACCATAGAGGTTAGGGGCAACGATGACGTCGTAGTCCTGGGGTTGGCGGAAGAGCTTGTAGACCATGGAATCAACGATCTGCTCCTCAACTTTGACAGAAGCGTACTTCGGGTTGGCGAGCGCCCTCTTGGAAGCTTCCCGAAACAGACCATCGGTTTGTGACAAAACATTTGACTTGTGTGTAATTGTAACGAGAGGATTCTTGTGAAAGCGTTGAATATCTGCATCACGGAGTTTTTGGCGGCGGATGGCAATATCTCCCGCCATAGTAGCAATGCGAAACGAGGCCTTGCTCGTAATCCGCTTAATTGCCTCAGCAACCTTGCCATCAGGGCCGTCATATGTCCTCTCCTGCTTCACATATAGGTCCTCGGTATTCTCACGCACGATTACCATGTCGATGGGTCTAGGAGCAGTCGAGACCGTTTTGACTGGACGGACATTGGCGTATAGGTCGAGACGCTTGCGGAGGGCGACTATGGGCGAAGAGTAGCCCTGAACTGTGTGAGTTGGGGAACTGACAGCGCCGAAGAGAGCACCATCACAATCATTGCGAAGGGTGTCTATTGTGGCATCGGGGAGGGCTGTGCCTGTCTGTTGAAATGTTTCGAACCCAGCTTTCAGATGGACAAATTCGAACTTCAAATTAAGATACGTCGGCAGTGCCTCGAGAATACGCTGTCCAGCAGGGATGACTTCTTTACCAATGCCATCCCCAGGAATAAGCCCTTTGCGTTATCAATATGAGTCAGCAAGTTCATCGCTAGAAACCTGAACTTTCTCAAGTCGGGTAAGGCTCGTACCAATTCTCAATGTACGAACTGGCATGATTGTGGCCGACAATTCAACAGACGTACAGATCTTGGCGACACGATGTATGGTGGGGTGGTATATAGTATGAATAGGTAATGACCAACCGCATTTGGGCTTGGCAAAGCACCCAGACTTACGAGTTCGGATATCTGGATTCAATATTTGCTCGACAGAGAAATGAATTCTTAGGAGGTAGTAAATTTGCTCCTCTGTCGAAATAGCGTATTGTCCAACTATACGAGGACTAGACCAACAGAGTACATAAGCTAGTGGGTTAGGTCAAGCCCCTAGGAGGTTTACTCCAAGGCGAGTAGCTTACATAATACATTCCTACTGCTAGAAGGAAAACTTTTCAATTAAAAGTATTCCGGTTTATCCTAAGACAAATACATATTATAAATATATAAAAGAAGGCTAGAATATAAGAATTAAAATTATAATAAAAGCTAATATTTATTTATTAAACTCCTTAGGGGCTCTTGAAGTTAATAGAGGGGACAGTAAAGGAGTTAAATATACTAGAGAATTAAAAACGCTATTAGTAATAGTAAAATATATACTAGTTAGTATTTAAATAAGAAGAAATTAAATAATTAAACTAAAATTTATATTATATAGTAATGTATTTAAATAGAGTACTATAAATACAATAACTAGTTATATATAAGTAGTAGTACGTAAATAAGTAAAATAAAAATTGTATAAATTAGTAACTAATTAGCTTTTATTTTTTTGTTTTATTTTTATTATTATAGTATTAGGTATACTTAAATATATAACAATAGATAAAGGAGACTAAAAACTTACTTAACGGGCTCCCATACAAAGAAAGCCCTAACTTATAAGTAGTTTTTAAGTCTATAATAAGTAGTATTAAGATATTTAAAGTAACTAATTAATTGTATTAAATTATTTAATAGAATTTACTATAGTAATTAAAAAGAAGAAAGCTTAGTTATAAGAAGCTAAAATAAAGAATAAAGACAAAGGAAATAAGTTTTTAGTAAGTAATAGTAGAATTTATAAATAAGTTAGCCTATTTAAAAACAGTTAAGTAATTAAGTATACTTAATTTAATTCTAAAGTTCTATTTAAAACTAAGCTTACTTTTATTTTAAGCTTTATAATTAATTTTATACTTTTTATAGCTACTTAGTTATTAAAGTAGACTTAATTCTCCTAGGTTTACTATATCTTCCTACTTAGCTAACTTTTATACTTACGCTTAGCCTTATAATTATTTCCCTCCCTATATAGACTGTTTTAGTTCTGTTTTAAGAGTTCTTTACCTTTTATTATTAAATATATTTTAAATAGACTTACTCTATTTGTAATATTTATTTATAAGAGGAGTACTATTTAATACTTTTTACTTATATACTCTTAAATTAAATAAAAAATATAAATAATTAATATAAGTTATTTTGGATTAATTATATATATATTATAGTATTGGGCTTAGCCCAATATAGGAGAACGAAGGGAACTAAGGGACCTACTAAAAGGAATATATATAACTAGAAGCCTTAGTTATTAAGTAGTTTTCTCTCCTTTAAGTCTTTTAATAAATATTATTAAGAGTCCTAGAGTAATTACTTAGTAACTCTATAATATTTAAAAGACTTTACTTGTATTTGTTTACTATATGCCTTTAGTTATATTGCGCCCTATATAACCTTTGTGCTTATACCTAGCGTAACGTTTATATTTTAGTTAAGGCCCGCCCTAAGGTTAGAACCGTACCGGGCGCTTGTATTGTCCTTTTGCTTAAATTTCTAGCCCTAGGCTGGGTTTAGGCTTATACTCTGGCCCTAGCTGAGATAGAGCCTGCCCCTATACGCTCTACCTATACCCTTACCCCTATACTAGGTATTATCTCCCCCCCTATTACTGCTAACGATAACGACCCGAATTGCGCCCTTATCCTTACCGTTAACGCTTTAACCCTAACTCGGGCTAGTAGCCGTTCCGGTAACGTATTAAGCGTATAGCTTAGCGTATTTGCTTAAGGTATAGCCTAGGCCCTAACGGGTATCTAAAGTAATATATATAGTTTTGCCCGCCGTTAGTAGGTATAGGAGGGCGTTAGTATTAAGTTAGTAGCTACCTTAGCCAAAATATACTATAATATCCATAAGTTATATAAGTCTTATGCGGATAGTTCCTTCTTATTGTACTATTCTGCCCTTTTTACTCCCTATATTGCCTGTAATAGTAGTAAGTTATGCTTATTCTATATAGATAATATAACTCTATTATACTACTCTATTGCTTTTGCCCTTTATATTACCTATATTGCTTAGTGCCTTTATTTTATACCCCTACCCCTACCCCCCTTAGTTACGTTCTGCTCCTACCTAAGTACTATAACGGATAGTTTTAAGACCCTCCTTAAGGAGGATACTAAGGAGAATAAGAGTAAGAAGGATATAAAGATTAATAAGTCTAAGTAGTATAGCTAGTACGTATTTATAGTAATAATATTAGGTTGGGCCCTTATTGGGGGCGCCCTAGGGTTAGTTTTTTCCTTTAGTATATTTAAAATTTTACGTTTTGTTTTATAGCTTACTTATACTTTACTATTTATATAGGGATCTCCCTATTACTATATAAATTTATCTAGGGCTTCCGTTTATACTAAGGCTTCTATTAGTTCCTAGGTTAGTTATTTATAACCTATTTATTTTATAAGGGTATTATATTATCCCCCTTAGCCTTAGGCCCCCCTTATTGTAAGAATATATTTAACTTAGTATTCCTTTTATAAGGTACTATTCTTATCTTAGACTAGTAGTAGGCCTAGCTTTAAATCCTATATTACCCAACTAGGTAAGGGGTCGTTTACTGCCCTTTTAATAAGGTCTATATAGAAGGTAGGGTATAAGCCCGAAGGAATATTTAGTATTACTTATTAAAATACTAGTATTTATACTAGTAAGACTACCTAAATAGGATACTATCCTATTAGTATTAGTACTAGTACTACTAGTACGGATGCTATACTATACTGTAAGTATTAGTAAGTATATTGAGTTAACTAATAGTATACAATATACTACTTTTCCGAACTATAACTCGGAGCAATATACGGTAGTACTACTACTAACTAACTTACTACTGTAATATGACCTATATATATAGTAGCCAGTCGACTACTGGAGCCAATTAATTAGAACAATAATTACTACTCTCCTAATTGCTACTAGCGCTTACTAGCCTATAATACTAACTTAGGCCGGACTACCTATTTATTATATAATGGAATTAGCTAAGCTAATAACTAAAATAATCTATCTAACCTTATAACGGAAGCAGTTAACTAATAAGTAACTAAAATAGTTATCCAACTATATAATAGTTTTAGCTATTTAAGCTATAGTACAATAGTGCCTTTAATTTATAATAGAATCTCCAATAAAGCCGTTATTGGGAATTGTTCTATAGATATAAATAGCCGCTCTTTTCCTATACTATAGCTAGAAGAAATAATTATATTTATTTATATAATTTGGTACTACTAATTGTATACTCTTGCCTAGTTACTAACTGGTACTTCCCTTATTACTGTTACTAATAGTATAATTAATTTACTAATCCGTATAATATACTTTTACTATCCCCTCCTCTTGCGTATTAATTACAAAGAGGTTATAAGCCCGGAAGGATTATAATTAATCCCCTAGAATTAATCTATACAACTTACTAAGTTGCCTACTAGTACTACTAGTAACGATTAATCGACTTCTATAACTTACTAAGTTACCTTAGCTAAGTTACCTACTAGTACTACTAGTAATTCTTAGTCGAACTCTATAACCTACTAAGTTACCTACTAGTACTACTAGTAATGCTTGGTTATCTCTAAGCTATAGTTCTTATTTCTACTAGTACTACTAGTAACGCTTAGTTGTCTCTAAGCTATAGCTCCTCTTCCTACTAGTACTACTAGTAGGAGACCTAACTGCTAGTATTACTAGCTAGGTAAGTAAAGTAAGACTAGAATTTAGTTACTAACTAGAAAATAGATCCTAATAACTAAGGTCAGAATACTAACTTATTGGAAATTGAAAAATATCTTTAGGAATAATAAATACAAATCGATAAACTACTACAGTAACTTAATACTATAGTCCTAAGGATATAAGAACGACTAGATTTAATAGAGTCTACCCTTAGTACTAGTACTATTAGTAATAATAGGGTAGAGGATTCCTATGCTAATTATATATTAAATAAAAAGGTATTTAACTTCCCTAAATATGCAAAACTTAAAGGTACTAAAAACTATAAGCTATAGGAGCAATCCCTAGTAATATAACTTTAAGCTCTTAATTTAAAAGGCTTTCTGGATAAGCCCTTAATTGCATTAAGCTTTTTAGGTAGGAATTAGGCTAATTTACTTATACTACTATAGGATAGTTATTTAAAAGAAATCTTAGTATTAACTATATATATTAAAAATCTAACCTAAATTTATCTACTACTAAAAAAGTATTACTGCAAAGGATATAAAAATAAATATTCTAACCTATATAAGGCCTACTATAACCTTACATTTAAGGGGTATAAAGGAATACTTAATGCATTTAATACTAAATTTAACAGTCGACTTACTAGGCTACTACTAGCCGGTATAATAATTAATCTATTAAACTAAACTAGTTATTATCTTGCAATAGTTAAACCTATATTTCTACAATAGGTAGCTATTTAGGAAAACAACCTTATATCTTCTAGAGCCCTAGGACTTAAATTGGATATCTTTAACCTATAATACCTTATAGCTAACCTACTAAAAGAAAATTAAAACTCTAGTACTACTAGAATAAATATATTTAGTTACTAGATATCTTAAGGACCTAAGAAAAAGAAGAAGGAAAATATGTTTAATAAATCTAACCTATTAAGTTAACCCAATAAATTAATTTAATCCAAGGAACTAAATAAATCCAACTAATTAACTAAGTAACTAAAGGATACTACTAGTTTCCTAGTTAGTAACTATAGCCTAACTATTAGCTGTATAGACTTACTTAATTCCTACTAAGAATTAAATACTAATTCTATATAAGAATTAGAGATATTACCTAACTTAGATAATATCGGTACACTATATAGTATTACTAATACTAATGTATATAATTAGGGCCTAATCTATAATACTAGCTCGACCTGCTATTTAGTAAATAATCGGTTTAAGTTTTTAAATTTCCGACTAATTGCAAAATCCTAGTTAAAACTAATTACAACTAAAGGTAGTCCTATCTACCCTAGTAGAATTAGGAATATAGAATTTATAGTATTAATTAATACTAACCCACTAACCTATAGTATACTTATACTAAAGGAGGTACTATATATTCTAAAGCTAGAAGTTAATATTATTAGTAGGATATATTACTATAGATTAGGGGGAATACTTATTAAGGAATCCCTATATAACTTAAACCGAAAAGTATATAGCCTACTAAACTTCTAAAGGTACGGCTTCTTCCTATAATAAGAAGGTCTAGATACACCTACCTTAAATAAGTCGGATTTAGCCTACTTCTGCTACTATAGCAGCTACGGAATTATAGTAGAAATTCCTATGCAATAACCTTCCTAGGCTAATAAGGCAGAAGACTATACAATACCTAGATCGGTACCTAGGTCGGCACCTAAATCGGTACCTAGATCGGTGCCTAGGTCGGTACCTAGATTGGTGCCTAAGTCGGTACCTAGTCCTATACTAAGACCGGGACCTAGACTAAGACTAAGTCCTAGCCCAACTATTAGTTCGGCTAGTATAAGGGACCTTACTAAGGCTACCTTATATAAAGACCCTATAGAGGACCTAGTCCCTATAGAGGCAACAGACCTACTAGTAGCCCTAACTACTAGTACTAAGGAACAGGCTATTCCAACTACCAGTACGGAATCCAGTAATTAGTCTTACTAAAGACTATTACAACAAGCAGGCATTTAGTATATATAACTAGGATATATTAGTTTACTACTTTTAAAAAAGACTAGTAAAATTACTAGTAGGCTACCTAACTTTATATTTATTAAGGTTACCGACTTCCAATATATTGCTTATATACAGGCAAAATCTATAAGACGCTAGTTAAGGGAACTAATTAAGGACCTAGACTATATACTTAACTTAATCGAAGGGGATATATTTGGGATTAAACCTATATCCTATAATCGAAAATCTATTGGATTAGTACTAATTAATTAAAAATCCTAATTCCGTTAGGTATATATCCTACCTAATAAGGAAGGACTAATAATTCTCTAGGCTATAAAGAACTTCTTTTAAAGCCTAAAAATATACTATAGCCGTTACCTAAAAAGGCTATTCTATAATAAAGGACCTAAAATTAATATATTATTATAGGACTAGTTGGGTACCAAAGGAATACTAGTCGATACATCTTACCCGTATACCCTTAAATAAAACGAACTTACCGAACAGTCTATATAAGTTATCCTAGACCGGCTATAAGTAACTATAATTTAGGCTAGCCTCCTACTTTTCCTTTAGTCTACTATACTTCCTACTATAGTTAACCTACTTAACTATACTGCAATTACTAATAGGGACCTAAGCCCCTATTAATTGCTTAAGCAGGAACTATAAGGGCTAAAAATACTACTAAACCTTATAGCCTATAAGGCTATTAGTACCTACTGTAAAGTCCTAATCCCTTATTAGAAACGGATTTAAAGTACTAAATTAATACAATATATAGAACCAGTAAGGCTACTAGTAACGCTAGGTTTAAAAACATACCTTATATATATACCTTCTAGAAGGGTAGTTACAAAAACTACCTTCCTAAAAATCCTAGAAGGTATTAGCCCTATCTCCTAAGGACTTTAACGACTACTAAGTCCTAGTCCCTAAGGACTAAAGTTAGAGGGGGAAATTAAGATAGAAGATTATATCTTATAAACTACCTCTAGTCCCTAAACACCTAGGGAGACAAAGGGGGTCAATAGACCTACTAGTCCTACTAGGACCAGTAGACCTACTAGTCCTACTAGGACTAGCAGACCTACTAGGACCAGTAGACCTACTAGACCTACTAGGACCAGTAGGCTGCAAAAAGCCAACGGACCAACTAGTCCTACTAGGACTAGTACAACAGAGGGGGTCCTAGCCTAACTAATAGAGGATCTACTAAATACCTCTCTCCTAAATGCACTACTAGAACCAAAAGACAACCCTAACCTAATAGATCTTAACCTAACGTATTAAATCCAGGACCTATACTACTATGCTAAAGCAAAGCAAATACTAGTTAGTAGCAAGCCTACTAGCTAGAAACAGGTACTTAAGTTAGATAATAAAGACCAGTAGATAAGTACTATATTCTCGGAATTCCAGTAGCTTATTTAGGTAGGAGTATTTTATTTTATTCCCCTTTAAGAAATACTAATTAGTAAACAACTTCTAAAAAGCCAACTTATACTATAAGTTAAAAAGGATTAACAGAATAACCCCGTTAAATTTAAGGTATAACTAGTAGCTAAGGGATTTATATAAATTAAAGGCCTTAACTATATAGAGACTTTTGTAACTATTAGTATTCCACCTACCTAAAGGATTCTATTAGCCCTAGCTGCCCAAAATAACTAGTACGTTAAGCAAATTAACTTTATTAGTACCTTCCTAAGCAGTAAGCTACCTAAAGTCAATTATCTTAAAATTCCCAAGGGACTAAAAGCATTTATTAGTCTTAATAAGAATAATAACTTAGCTAAGCTACTAGCTAAGCTAGGCTATAACCTAGTAGTTAAATAAGGTATCCTTTTAAAAAGGGCACTCTACGGTCTAAAATAAGGACCCAGAGAGTAGTAGGAGGTACTAGCCAAACTACTATAACAATACAAATATAGCCCTCTTATATTTAACCCGGCTATCTACTATAATAATACTACTAGTACTTATATAGTTAGCTATATCGACAATTGCCTACTTATTGGACCAGACCTTATATATATTAACTAGCTAAAATAGTAACTATATAAGGTTTACCTAATTAAAGACCGTAGGTAGGCTGCTTTCTTCCTAGGCGTATAGATTAGTCGAACAACTAAGGGAATTACTCTTAGTCAAAAAGGGTATATTAAGGAAGCCCTATTCCAATTTAGGCTAACAGAGGCCAAGGTAGTAGTAATCCTACTATAGCTAGGGGTACTTAAATAGGCTATTACTATACCCCTTCCTCCCTTATCCGCTACCGACTAATTAGTATACCAATAAATAGTAGGGACCCTAATATACCTTATGCTATTAACCCGACTAAATATAGCCTTTGCAATACAATAGCTATCTCGGTATATATACTAGGCTACTAGCCTATAGCTATTAGCTAGTAAGAACCTTCTTCAATATTTAAAAGGAACTATAGACCTAGCTATTTACTATTAGTCTAGGTCTAAGTCTTTAGTACCTAATTTATTTAGATTTTCTAATAGTAATTTTGCAAGTAACTTAAATTCCTCTAAGTTAACCTATAGGTACCTCTTTACCTTAGTAAGCGGACCTATTTACTAGAAATTAAAAAGGGCTAGTACTATTGCTCTTTCTACTATAGAGGTAGAATCGGATACCCTATTAGAAGCTATTCGGGAACTTAAATAGCTAGATAGTCTATTTACTAAAATAGGTAAAGGTCTCTAAAAACCTATTCTACTATTATATAACAATAATAGATCTATCTTTAATACTAATAACCCTAATTAGTATAACCAAACAAAGTATATATTGCTAAAGTTCCAGTATATACAGTAAGAAGCAACTAACGGACTAGCTAAAATTAGCTACTTAAATACTAAGTCTATACCTACCGATAGCCTTACTAAGGCTCTTACTACTAATCTCTTCTAATGCTACCTTAGCCTACTAGGTCTTTAAGAAATCCCTATTTAGCAATAGTTATACTAGCTAAATAGAGGGAGTATTAAAATACTAGTATTTATACTAGTAAGACTACCTAAATAGGATACTATCCTATTAGTATTAGTACTAGTACTACTAGTACGGATGCTATACTATACTGTAAGTATTAGTAAGTATAATAAGTTAATTAATAGTATATAATATACTACTTCTCCGAACTATAACTCGGAGCGACATACGGTAGTACTACTACTAACTAACTTACTACTGCAATATAACCTATATATATAGTAGCTAGTCGACTACTAAAGCCAATTAATCGGAACAATAATTACTACTCTCCTAATTGCTACTAGCGCTTACTAGCCTACAATACTAACTTAGGCCGGACCACCTATTTATTATATAATAGAATTAGCTAAGCTAATAACTAAAACAATCTATCTAACCTTATAACGAAAGCAGTTAACTAACAAGTAACTAAAACAGTTATCCAACTATATAATAGTTTTAGCTATTTAAGCTATAGTATAATAGTGCCTTTAATCTACAATAGAATCTCCAATAAAGCCGTTATTAGGAATTATTCTATAGATATAAATAGTTACTCTTTTCCTATACTATAGCTAGAAGAAATAATTATATTTATTTATATAATTTAGTACTACTAATTGTATACTCTTGCCTAGTTACTAATTAGTACTTCCCTTATTACTATTACTAATAGTATAATTAATTTACTAGTCCGTACAATATACTTTTACTATCCCCTCCTCTTGCGCATTAATTACAAAGATTACTATAAGTAGTATTAGTACTACTAGTACTATAAACTTAAAAACTACTTAATTTAGCTTTCTATATAGCCTATTAGTTTTAATATATTTAAGGCTAAGCTAGACCTTATTACCTATTTAGAACTTCTTTACTAAGTAACCGAAAGCTACTACTAACTTATATAAGCGTTATTATATAAAGGTAATAGCTACTTATATAATTTTTATTCCTTCCCTTAGGTATTATAGGAAAGCAATAACCCTTCCTTTTAGTATTATTATACTTATTTAGTTATCCTTTACCCTAGGTATTATACTAATTTTATAGCCTAATAATAGCTTATTTAGGCTAACTCCTATAACTAAAGACTCCCTATTATTTAGGGTAAGCTAGTAAGTAGCTAGGTAGGCCGGTTAGTTAAATTACTTAAACGAGATTAGGATCTATAGGGTAGCTTAAATTTCTTAATTTACCCTTTTAGTACCCCTATCCATCTAAGGGTAGTATAAAGTTAATAAGAGTTATTTTATACTAATAAGGGAGTATAGGGATATTTAGAACTTACTAAGCCAATTTAATCCCTAATCCGTTATAATCTAAGTAGGAAAACCCCTAAATTACTACTAATAGGTCTTAAACCGTTTTATATAAGCCTTTATACTTATTATAGTTATTACCTTTAGTTAAATAAATTTAAAAAGGCAGTCTATAATAATTATTAAGAATTAGGGGTCCTTATCGTTTTATACTAATAGGTTAGTTATAGAGTTAATTAATATTTACTTTTAATAATAGTTTAGTAAGGGAATTAATTATAGGAGTCCCTATCTCTATAAATAGCTCTTATAGCTTTAGTAGTAATAGTAATTCTAAATATACTATACTATATCCTGCAATATACTATTTTAGTAGAAGTCCTACTAAAGTACCCGGAATATTCTATTTTAACTTAGGTAGCCTAATATAGGTAATTCGTATACCTATTATATTATTAATATTATTAGTAGTTCCTAGGCTAATAACTATAAGTATCCCCTATAGTATATTGTACTATAAGTACTAATAGTATAATTAGCTATTTATTCTTTTATCTTTACTTTTATTAGGAATTTCTATATACCTATTGCAATTACTTATTATTAAGCTTTATGTATTGTATTGTTTTGTAACGCTTAGTTCTATAATTCCTATAGGTAGGGTTTTAAGAAGAGTAATCGGCCGGTTAGTATATTTTATAAAAATAGTATTTCCTTTCCTATCTATCCCTATACTACTAGGAGCAATTAGAATATATTAATAGCTCCTTATCCCCCTTTTATCTCTAGACAGGCTTAGTCCGCCCCTATATTTATAGTTATTATATTTTAGGCGCTTAGTACTTTACAGTTAGCCTAGGCCCAGTTTATTCCTATATTTACTTAATTTATTCCTATATTTATAATTACTATATCCTAGGTATTCTAGGTATTAGGACCTTCTTATATAGGTTAGCCTTTAGGCGCCTCCTATAGTATAGAGATTAATACTAGTTAAAGTATTTATCCTAAGCGTAATATATTTTCTTTATCCTATTCTTAATATAAAAGTATATCTGGCCGTTATACTTATAAGCTTAGTCTATACTATAGTAAGTAATTAAAGTTTATAAGGACTTCCGCCTATTATACCTATTATTCTAATATCTTCTATAATTTAGTAAAGTATTTAAGGTTCTTATAGTCTATTAAAATAATAAATAGTTCTATAATACCTTATAGGTCTACCGACTATACCTTAAGATAGCTAATAACTACTAGGAGTTCCTTATTATAAATTATATAATTCCTTTTTATTAGTATAAGTTTAGTTAAGTAGTAGGCTATTAGTTATAGGACCCCCTTATTGTTAATTTATAAGAGGTATCCGCTTAGTACCTTACCTAAGTAATTAGTCTTAATAAGAGTCTTTCTATTTAGGTCCTATTATATTAGGATTAGGTATAACGAAAAGGTATACTTAAGGAATTAAAAGGCTATATTTTCTTTAGGTCCCTAGTAAAATAGTATACCCCTTCCTATAAGGGCTATAAGTAGTTCTATAAGGCTTATAAAATTAGGAATAAATTTATAGTAAAAGTTTGTAAAACCTAAGAAACTCCTAATCCCCCTTACTTTAGTAGGTAGTTATTATTCTTAAATTATAGTAATTTTTGCTAGGTTAGGCCTAACCTTAACGCCTACTTAGATAATAAACCTAAGGTATTTAACTTTTATTATTGCAAATATATACTTATTAAAATCTAAGTATAAACTAGCTACTTAAAGCTGCTTAAGGATTTCCCTAACCTTAGTAAGGTAGTTAGCCTTCGATCCGAAGGTATAGATTAGGATATTATTTAAATAGACTATAACCTACTCCCTTAATTTATCCTATAATATCCTATTAATATATCTTTAGAATAAAGCTAGTACTCTAGCTAAACCGAAGGGGTAAACTAACTATTTAAATAGACTAAATTATATATAGAATACTATAAGTAGTTTATCTCCTAGCGCTATATATAACTTATAGAATACTACTTATATATTTAGTTCAGTAAACTAATATACCCTTAAGAGTAAGTATAATATTTCTTTAATTAGTAGGAGTAGGTAGTAATCCTATTATATAATTTTATTTAGGGTTTAGTAATCTATATATAGCCTTTATTCTTTATTTTCTTTTTTAGTAAGTAGTATTAGTATTACTATTATTAATAAACTTACCTATATTTATTCCTTATTTAGTAGGTTTATAATTTATTTACGGACTTTAAGTAGTTAGTCTTATAGTAAATTGTATAGTAGGCCCTAGGGTAGCAATAGTATTTCTCCCTTATCGTTTTATTATAGTTAGATATAGTAGTCCTAGGAGCCCTAGTATAGTAGTAGGACTAAGGCCTATTCCTTATCGAAGAGATTAGTATAGTCCTAGAAGGCTACTAGGAGAGTAGGTAGGGCTATTACTATTATATTTATACTTTTAGGTTCTTATAGTACTATTTTTTATAGTTTTATTACTATTTCTTATAAGCTTATTACTATTAGTACTTCCTATTATTTTTGTAAAAAGGTTTATATTAGTATAAGGTATACCTCTTAGGACCCATTAGAAGGGTAGATATTGTTTGCTTATATAATTTAGTTACCTATTGCCCTAATTATAAGGGTTTAATCTATTGTATTTAGGGTAACCCGTTAGTATTCTATCTATAGTAGACCTAGTATAGCGTTTTAACTTAGGCTTAGGATAATATATAGGAGTACTAGGCTCTCTTAGCTATTTATATTAATTGTTATATAGACTATATTAGTTATTATAGGGTAGGTAAGGGTATTGCTTATATTCCGCTAAGATATTGTAATAGCCGTTTAAAGTAGTTATTTTATTAAAAGAGGGATAAGCTTAAGTTATAAGTATTAGGCTATTCTTTTACTAATAGCCCTATAGTAGTTATAGCTACTATTAATTTAAATATTAAGGAATCTTATAGAAAATTTATAAATATAGTAATAAGAAAGAGTAGTTTATTTATCCTTAGTATAATCTTTTTAAACTTAATTTCCTAATTCCCTTAGTTCCTTATAGTCCGCTTACCTATAAATCCTTTATACCTTTATATAAGATTTAGCTTAAAGGTATTTTATTTTCCTTTTCTTCCTTAGTTTTTAATTCCTTATAAATATATTTTTCTCCCTAAGCGGCCTAAATACTTATCCCTAGGGTATATAGGATTATAGCTTATTATAGGTATTATTAGATATAGTAGCCTCCCTCCTTATAGTAGATATATATATTAGCTACCTTATATTTTTTTTTCCTATATAACCTATTTTGCCTGCTATTAAGGCCTGCCTTAGCCCTAGTTTATTTTTATTATTAGTTTAGTTATAGCTGCTTTAGGCCTAGCAGTAGCCCTAGAGCTTATTGTATTAACCCCTAATATAGGGGTATTACTATTCTTATTAGGTCGAGGGGTTGCCCTAGCTATCCCTTAGCTAGGCCTACCTTAATTCTTAATTTTATCCTCTATATATTATAATTCTATTTTAAATATAATTTATTTATATATATTAACTACCTTATTATAGTTATTTATTATAGTCCCCTACTAGAGGATATAGTTCCTTATTCTCTTAGTTAGCCTAATATAAAGCTTTATAAGTTTTACCTTACTAAGCTAATATATTCCTCCTATTAGTATAAGCTTCTCTTTAAAGTATATAAGGAATATTAGGAATAACTTTAATATCCCTTGCTTAATATCCTTTAGTTTAATAACTATTAGTTACTAGTAGTAGGGGTTACTATAAGCCGATTTATAGTATATTATAAATTAAAATAAATTATAACTAATATAGGAGCCTTCCTTAAAGTATATTATAACTTATTACTAGACTTTAGCTAAAAGGTTTTACTAAATAAAGATCTATTAGTCCTAGGTAGATTTAATAAAGTCCCTATCTACCTAAAGCTTATAGTTTATATAGAACTTCTAGGCTATAAAGGTACCCTTATTACTATTATATAGGTCCTCGATTGGAATTAGTTTATATTTAATACGGGCCTATAGTATACCTAACTTATTCCTAGTCCGTTCCTACTAGGGGTCGATTATTAAGGTATTTATTGGCTGGACTAATAAGTACTTTAGGTCCTACTATACTTATTACTGCTTATTCTTCTATAGAGCTAAGATTTAAATAGAGTATATTTTTATTTAGGCGTATATTTAGCTAAACTTTATATAGACTTTTACTATAAAGTTCTTTATAACTTACTAAAGGTTAATTTTTTTAAGCTTCCCCTTATCTATTTTAACTTATAATAGTTAGGCTTTTCCTTCCTTCTAACCGGTATAAGTAAAGTTTTTTAAATATTATAGAGTTACTAAGTAACTACTTTAGGACTCTTAATAATATTTATTAAAAGACTTAAAGGATAGGAAAACTACTTAGCAATTAGGGCTTTTAGTTATATGCGTTCCTCCTAGTAGGTCCCTTAGTTCCCTTCGTTCTCCTATATCGGGCTAAGCCCGATACTATAATAACTTATAAGTATAATAGCTAAATATACTTTTATATTAGGAATAAAATAAAAAGAATATACTATACTTAGGATAAATACTTTAGTTAGTATTAATCTCTATACTATAAGAGGTACTTAAAGGCTAACCTATATAAAAAGGCCCTAATACTTAGAATATAGTAATTATAAATATAGGAATAAATTAAGTAAATATAGGAATAAACTAAGCCTAAGCTAACTATAAAGTACTAAGCGCTTAAGATATAATAGCTATAAATATAGGGGTAGACTAAGCTTATTTAGAGATAGAAAGGGAATAAAAAGCTATTAATATATTCTAATTACTCTTAGTAATATAGAAATAAATAGAAAGGGAAATATTATTTCTATAGAATATACTAACTAATTAACTATTTTTCCTAAACCCCTACCTATAGGAATTATAGAATTAGGTATTATAAAATAATATAATATATAAAGCTTAATAATAAGTAGTTATAATAGGTATATAGAAATTCTTAGTAAAAGTAAAAATAAAAAAATAAATAGCTAATTATACTATTAATACCTATAATATAATATACTATAGGGGATACTTATAGTTACTAACTTAAGAACTATTAATAATATAAATAATATAATAAGTATATAAATTACCTATATTAAGCTACTTTAGTTAAAACAGAATATTTTAAGTACTTTAGTAGGACTTCTATTAAAATAGTATATTATAAAATATAGTATAGTATATTTAGAATTACTATTACTACTAAAGCTATAAAAGCTATTTATAGAAATAAGGACTCTTATAATTAATCCCCTTACTAAACTATTATAAAAAGTAAATATTAATTAACTTTATAACTAACCTATTAGTATAAAATAATAAGAACCCCTAATTCTTAATAGTTATTATAAACTACCTTTTTAAATTTATTTAACTAAAGGTAATAATTATAATAAGTATAAAGGCTTATATAAAATAATTTAAGACCTATTAGTAATAATTTAGGGGTTTTCCTACTTAAATTATAATAAATTAAGGATTAAACTAACTTAGTAAGTTCTAAATATTCTTATACTTCTTTATTAGTATAAAATAATTCCTATTAACTTTATATTACCCCTAAATAGATAGGGGTATTAAAAGAGTAAATTAAGAAATTTAAGCTACCCTATAGATCCTAATCTTATTTAAGTAATTTAACTAACTAACCTATTTAGCTACCTACTAACTTACCCTAAATAATAGGGAGTCTTTAGTTATAGGAGTTAGCCTAAATAAGCTATTATTAGGCTATAAAATTAATATAATACCTAAGGTAAAGGATAATTAGGTAAGTATAATAATATTAAAAGGGAGGGCTATTACCTTCCTATAATACCTAAGGGAAGAAATAGAAATTATATAAATAGCTATTACCTTTATATAATAATACTTATATAAGTTAGTAATAGCTTTAGGTTACCTAATAGAAAAGTTCTAGGTAAGTAATAAAGTCTAGCTTAGCCTTAAATATATTAAAACTAATAGGCTATATAGGAAGCTAAACTAAATAGCTTTTAAATTTATAGTACTAATAGTACTAATACTACTTATAGTAATACTATATATTCCTTAGGGCTTATACTCTACCTTCTATATAGACCTTATTAAAAGGGTAGTAAATAACCCTTTATTTAGTTAAATAGTATAGGATTTAAAGCTAGGCCTATTATTAGTTTAAGATAAGAATAGTACTTTATAAAAGGAATATTAAATTAAATATATTCTTACAATGAGCGGGGCCTAAGGCTAAGGGGGATAATATAATACCCTTATAAAATAGCTAGGTTATAAATAATTAACCTAAGAACCAATAAAGACCTTAGTATAAACAAAAGCCCTAAAGGAATTTATATAGTAATAGGGAGACCCCTATATAAATAATAAAATATAGGTAAGCTATAAAATAAAATATAAAATTTTAAATATATTAAAGGAAAAAATTAACCCTAAAGCAGTTCTAATAAGGACTTAACCTAATACTATTATAAATATATACTAGCTATACTACTTAGACTTATTAGTTTTTATATCCTTTTTACTTTTATTCTTCTTAGTATCCTCCTTAGGGAGGGTCTTAAAACTATTTATTATAGTACTTAAGTAAGGGTAGGATATAATTAAGGGGGTAAGGGTAAGGGTATAAAATAAAAGCACTAAGTAATATAGGTAATATAAAAAGTAAAGATAATAGGATAGTATAATAAAGATATACTATTTATATAAAATAAGTATAACCTATTACTATTATAAGTAATATAGGGAATAAAGGGGGTAAAATAATATAATAAAAGGGAACTATCTATATAAGACTTATATAACTTATAAATATTATAGTATATTTTAGTTAAAATAGCTATTAATTTAGTACTAATTCTTTGCAATTAATGCGCAAGAGGAGGGGATAGTGGAAGTATATCGCACGGACTAGTAAATCAATTATACTGTTAGTAATAGCAATAAGGGAAGTACCAGTTAGTAACTGGGCAAGAGTATACAATTAGTAGTACCAAATTATACAAACGAATGCAATTATTTCTTCTAGCTATAGTACAGGAAAAGAGCGGCTATTTATATTTACAGAACAATCCCCAATAACGGCTTTATCGGAGATTCCATCGTAGATTAAAGGCGCTATCGTACTATGGCTTAAATGGCTGAAACTATTATACAGTTGGATAACTGTTTTAGTTACTCGTTAGTTAACTGCTTCCGTTATAAGGTTGGATGGATTGTTTTAGTTATTAGCTTAGCTAATTCCATTACATAATGAATAGGTAGTCCGGCCTAAGTTAGTATTATGGGCTGGCAAGCGCTAGTAGCAATTGGGAGAGCAGTAATTATTGTTCCGATTAATTGGCTCCAGTAGTCGACTGGCTACTACATATATAGGTTATATTGCAGTAGTAAGTTGGTCGGTAGTAGTACTGCTGTATATCGCTCCGAGTTATAGTTCGGAGAAGTAGTATGTTATATACTATTAGTTAACTCAATATGCTTACTAATACTTACAGTATAGTATAGCATCCGTACTAGTAGTACTAGTACTAATACTAATAGGATAGTATCCTATTTAGGTAGTCTTACTAGTATAAATACTAGTATTTTAATACTCCCTCTATTTAGCTAGTATAACTACTGCTAAATAGGGATTCCTTGGAGACCTAGTAGGCTAAGGTAGCGCTGGAAGAGATTAGTAGTAAGAGCCTTAGTAAGGCTATCGGTAGGCATAGACTTAGTATTTAGGTAGCTGATTTTGGCTAGTCCGTTAGTTACCTCTTGCTGTATATACCGGAACTTTAGCAATGTATGCTTTGTTCGGTTATACTGATTGGGGTTATTGGCATTAGAGATAGATCCATTATTGTTACATAATAGTAGAACAGGTTTTTGGAGACCCTTACCTATTTCAGTAAATAGACCATCTAGCTATTTAAGTTCCCGAATAGCTTCCAATAGGGCATCCGATTCTACTTTTACGGTAGAAAGAGCAATAGTACTAGCCCTTTTTGATTTTCAGTAGATAGGTCTGCCTGCTAAGGTAAAGAGGTATCCGTAGGTTAACTTAGAGGAATCTAAGTCCCCTGCAAAATCGCTATCGGAAAATCCAAATAGATTGGGTACTAAGGAATTAGACTAGTAGCAAATAGCTAGATCTATAGTTCCTTTTAGATATTGGAGGAGGTTCTTGCCGGCTAATAGCTATAGGCTAGTAGCCTAGTATATGTACCGAGATAGCTATTGTATTGCAAAGGCTATGTTTGGTCGGGTCAATAGCATAAGGTACATTAGAGTCCCTACTATTTGTTAGTATACCAGTTGGTCGGTATTGGATAATGGAGGAAGGGGCGTAGTAATAGCCTGTTTAAGTACCCCTAGCTGTAGTAGGATTACTACTGCCTTGGCCTCCGTTAGCCCAAATCGGGATAGGGCTTCCTCGATATACCCTTTTTAACTAAGAGTAATTCCCTTAGTTATTCGACTAATCTGTACGCCTAGGAAGAAAGCAGCCTGCCCGCAGTCTTTAATTGGGTAAACCTTATATAGTTACTGTTTTAACTGGTTAATGTATATAAGGTCTGGTCCAATAAGTAGGCAATTGTCGATATAGCTAACTATATAAGTACTAGTAGTATTATTATAGTAGATAGCCGGATTAGATATAAGAGGGCTATATCCATATTATTGTAGCAGTTTGGCTAGTACCTCCTGCTACTCTCTAGGTCCTTGTTTTAGGCCGTAGAGTGCCTTTTTTAAAAGGATACCTTGTTTAACTGCTAGGTTATAGCCTAGCTTAGCTAGTAGCTTAGCTAAGTTATTATTCTTATTAAGACTAATAAATACTTCTAGTCCCTTGGGAATTTTAAGATAATTAACTTTAGGTAGCTTACTGTTTAGGAAGGCACCAATAAAGTCAATTTGCTCGACGTACTAGTTATTCTAAGCAGCTAGGGCTAATAGTATCCTCTAGGTAGGTAGAATACTAGTAGTTACAAAAGTCTCTATATAGTTAAGGCCTTTAATTTGCATAAATCCCTTAGCTACTAGTTATGCCTTAAATTTAATGGGGTTATTCTGCTAATCCTTTTTGACTCGTAGTATAAGTTTACTTTTCAGAAGTCGTCTGCTAGTTGGTATTTCTTAAAGGGGAATAAAATAAAATACCCCTGCCTGAATAAGCTGCTGGAATTCCGAGAATATAGCACTTATCTACTGGTCTTTGTTGTCTGACTTAAGTACCTGTTTCCAGCTAGTGGGTTCGCTGCTAACTAGTATTTGCTTTGCTTTGGCTTAGTAGTATAGGTCCTGGATCCAATACGTTAGGTTAAGATCCATTAGGTTAGGGTTGTCTTCTAGTTCTGGTGCATCTGGAAGGGAGGTATCTAGTAGATCCTCTGTTAGCTGGGCTAGGACCCCCTCTGTTGTACTAGTCCTAGTAGGACTAGTTGGTCCGTTGGCTTCTTGCAGCCTACTGGTCCTAGTAGGTCTGCTAGTCCTAGTAGGTCTACTAGTCCTAGTAGGACTAGTAGGTCTACTGGTCCTAGTAGGACTGGTAGGTCTACTGGTCCTAGTAGGACTGGTAGGTCTACTGGTCCCAGTAGGACTGGTAGGTCTACTGGTCCTAGTAGGACTAGTTGGTCTATTGACCCCCTCTGTTTCCCTAGGTGTTTGGGGACTAGAGGTAGTTTGTAAGATATAATCTTCTATCTCAATTTCCCCCTCTGACTTTAGTCCTTGGGGATTAGGACTTAGTAGTTGTTGAAGTCCTTGGGAGATAGGGCTAATACCTTCTAGGATTTTTAGGAAGGTAGTTTTTGTAACTGCCCTTCTGGAAGGTATATATATAAGGTATGTTTTTGAACCTAGCGTTGCTAGTAGCTTTACTGGTTCTGTGCGTTATGCTAATTTAATACTTTGAATCCGTTTCTGATAAGGGATTAGGACTTTGCAGTAGGCACCAATAGCCTTATAGGCTGTAAGGTTTAGTAGTGCTTTTAGCCCTTATAGTTCCTACTTAAGTAATTAATAGGGGCTTAGGTCCCTATTAGTAATTACAGTATAGTTAACTAGGTTAACTATAGCAGGAAGTATAGCAGACCAGAGGAAAAGTAGGAGGCTAGCCCAAATTATAGTTACTCGTAGCCGGTCTAGGATAACTTGTATAGACCGTTCGGTAAGTCCGTTTTGTTCGGGGGTATACGGGTAAGACGTATTAACTAGTATTCCTTTAGTACCCAACCAGTCCTATAACAGTATATTGATTTTAGGTCCTCTATTATAGAATAGCCTTTTTGGGTAACGACTATAGTGTGTTTTTAGGCTTTGAAAGAAGTTCTTTATAGCCTAGAGAATTGTTAGTCCTTCCTTATTAGGTAGGATATATACCCAACGGAATTGGGATTTTCGATTAATTAGAATTAATCCAATAGATTTTCGATTATAGGATATAGGTTTAATCCCAAATGTATCCCCTTCAATTGAGTTAAGTGCATAGTCTAGGTCCTTAATTGGTTCCCTTAACTGGCGTCTTGTAGATTTTGCCCGTATATAAGCAATACATTAGAAGTCGGCAACCTTAATAGATATAAAGTTAGGTAGCCTACTAGTAATTTTATTAGTCTTTTTCAAAAGTAGCAAACTAATATATCCTAGTCGTATATACCAAATGCCTGCTTGTTGCAATAGTCTTTGGTAAGACTAGTTGCTAGATTCCGTACTGGTAGTCGGAATAGCCTGTTCCTCAGTACTAGTAGTTGGGGCTACTAGTAGGTCTGTTGCCTCTATAGGGACTGGGTCCTCTATAGGGTCTTTATATAAGGTAGCCTTAGTAAGGTCCCTTATACTAGCCGAACTGGTAGTTGGGCTAGAACCTGGTCTTGGTCTAGGTCCCGGTCTTAGTACAGGACTAGGTACCGACTTAGGCACCAATCTAGGTGCCGACCTAGGCATTAATCTAGGTGCCGACCTAGGTACCGATTTAGGTACCGTATAGTCTTCTGCCTCGTTGGCCCAGGAAGGTTGTTGCGTAGGAATTTCTACTACAATTCTATAGCTGCTATAGTAGTAGAAGTAGGCTAAATCCGACTTATTTAAGGTAGGTGTATCTAGACCTTCTTGTTATAGGAAGAAGCCGTACCTTTAGAAGTTTAGTAGGCCGTATACTTTTCGGTTCGAGTTATATAGGGATTCCTTAATAAGTATTCCCCCTAATCCGTAGTAATATATCCTACTAATAATATTAACTTCTAGCTTCGGAATATATAGTACCTCCTTTAGTATAGGTATACTATAGGTTGGTAGGTTAGTATTAATTAATACTGTAAATTCTGTATTTCTAATTCCACTAGGGTAGATAGGACTACCTCCAGTTGTAATTGGTTTTAACTAGGATTTTGCAATTGGTCGGAAATTTAAAAACTTAAACCGATTGTTTACTAAATAGTAGGTCGAGCCAGTATTATAAATTAGGCCCTAATTGTATATATTAGTATTAGTAACACTATATAGTATACCGATATTATCCAAGTTGGGTAATATCTCCAATTCTTATGTAGAATTAGTATCTAATTCTTAGTAGGAATTAGGTAAGTCTATATAGCTAACAGTTAGGCTATAGTTACTAACTAGGAAACTAGTAGTATCCTCTAGTTGCTTGGTCGATTGGTTAGATTTATTTAGTTTCTTGGATTAAATTAATTTATTAGGTTAACTCGATTGGTTAGATTTATTGAACTTATTTCCCTTCTTCTTTTTCTTAGGTCCTTAAGATATCTAGTAACTGAATGTATTCGTTCTAGTAGTACTGGAGTTTCGATTTTCTTTTAGTAGGTTAGCCATAAGGTATTGTAGGTTAAAGATATCCAATTTAAGTCCTAGGGCTCTAGAAGATATAAGGTTGTTTTCCTAAATAGCTACCTATTATAGAAATATAGGTTTAACTGTTGCAAGATAATAACTGGTTTGGTCTAATGGATTAATTGTTGCACCGGCTAGCAGTAGCCTAGTAAGTCGATTGTTAAATTTAGTATTAAATACGTTAAGTGTTCCTTTATACCCCTTAAATGTAAGGTTATAGTAGGCCTTGTATAGGTTAGAATGTTTATTTTTATGTCCTTTATAGTAATACTTCTTTAGTAGTAGATAAATTTAGGTTGGATTTTTAATATATATAGTTAATGCTAAGATTTCTTTCGAATAACTATCCCGTAGTAGTATAAGTAAATTGGCCTAATTCCTACCTGAAAAGCTTAATGTAATTAAGGGCTTGTCTAGAAAGCCTTTTAGATTAAGAGCTTAAAGTTATATTGCTAGGGATTGCTCCTATAGCTTATAGTTTTTAGTACCTTTAAGTTTTGCATATTTAGGGAAGTTAAATGCCTTTTTATTTAACGCATAATTAGTATAGGAATCCTCTACCCTATTGTTACTAGTAGTACTAGTACTAAGGGTAGACTTTATTAAATCTAGTCGTTCTTGTATCCTTAGGACTATAGTATTAAGTTACCGTAGCAGTTTGTCAATTTATGTTTATTGTTTCTGAAGATATGTTTTAATTTCCAACAAGTTAGTATTCTGACCTTAGTTGTTGGGATCTATTTTCTAGTTAGTAACTAGATTCTAGTCTTACCTTACTTACCTAGCTAGTAATACTAGCAGTTAGGTCTCCTACTAGTAGTACTAGTAGGAAGAGGAGCCGTAGCTTGGAGATAACTAAGTATTACCAGTAGTACTAGTAGAAATAAGAACTGTAGCTTAGAGATAGCTAAGCGTTACCAGTAGTACTGGTAGGTATAAGAACCGTAGCTTGGAGATAACCAAGCGTTACTAGTAGTACTAGTAGGTATAAGAACCGTAGCTTGGAGATAACCAAGCGTTACTAGTAGTACTAGTAGGTAACTTAGTAAGTTATAGAGTTCGACTAAGAATTACTAGTAGTACAGTAGTACTAGTAGGCGACTTAGTAAGTCGTATAGATTAATTCTAGGGGATTAATTATAGTCCTTCCGGGCTTATAACCTCTTTGCAATTAATGCGCAAGAGGAGGGGATAGTGGAAGTATATCGCACGGACTAGTAAATCAATTATACTATTAGTAACAGCAATAAGGGAAGTACTAGTTAGTAACTGGGCAAGAGTATACAATTAGTAGTACTAAATTATACAAACGAATATAATTATTTCTTCTAGCTATAGTACAGGAAAAGAGCGGCTATTTATATCTATAGAACAATCCCCAATAACGGCTTTATCGGAGATTCCATCGTAGATTAAAGGCGCTATCGTACTATAGCTTAAATAGCTGAAACTATTATACAGTTGGATAACTGTTTTAGTTACTCGTTAGTTAACTGCTTCCGTTATAAGGTTGGATGGATTGTTTTAGTTATTAGCTTAGCTAATTCCATTACATAATGAATAGGTAGTCCGGCCCAAGTTAGTATTGTAGGCTGGTAAGCGCTAGTAGCGATTGGGAGAGCAGCAATTATCGTTCCGATTAATTAGCTCCAGTAGTCAACTAGCTACTACATATATAGGTCACATTGCAGTAGTAAGTTGGTCGGTAGTAGTACTGCCGTATGTCGCTCCGAGTTATAGTTCGGAGAAGTAGTATATTGTATACTATTAGTTAACTCAATATGCTTACTAATACTCGCAGTATAGTATAGCATCCGTACTAGTAGTACTAGTACTAATACTAATAGGATAGTATCCTATTTAGGTAGTCTTACTAGTATAAATACCAGTATTTTAACACTAATACCCTCCTATACCTACTAATAGTAGGTAAGGCTATATATATTACTTTAGATACCTATTAGGGCCTAAGCTATACCTTAGGTAAATATACTAAGCTATATACTTAGTATAGTACTAAAACGGCTACTTACTTAAGTTAGGGTTAAGGTATTAACGGTAAGGATAAGGGTATAGTTCGGGTTATTATTATTATTATTAGTAGTAGTAAGGGGAGAGATAATACCTATTATAAGGGTAAGGGTATAGGTAAGATATATAGGGGTAGGCTTTATTTTAGCTAGAGCTAGAGTATAGGCCTAAACCTAGCCTAAGGCTAAAAATTCAAGTAAAAGTATAGAATAAATACCTAGTACGGACCTAACCTTAGGGTAGGCCTTAACTAAAATATAAATATTATACTAAGTATAAGTATAAAGGTTATATAGGGTACAATATAGCTAAAGGTATACAGTAAATAAATATAGTACCTAAATGCATTTAGTAAATATATATATATATATATATATAGTAACTAGTACTATAGCCTAGTATATAGTTATTACGGCTACTAATAATAAAGTAATTAATATAAGGAAGGTATATTTTATATACCTCCTCTAGAGTTATAAACTCCTTATTAAAGGGGTTACCCTCTACTAGGTATTTACCTAAAGCGCAATAGCAATCCGACTTATTAGTATAGTAGCTATAATAAGGGCCCAAACTATATTTAAAAAAAGGGGGGGGGAGTACTTATAGTAGTAAATATAATAGTAATAATAGTAATAGAAAAGTAAATAATCCTTTATAAGGGAGGAATAATAGTAGTAAGAGAGAGATTAATAGTTCCTACTAATACTAATTTATTAACTAACTACTTAAGAAATATATAGAATAACTATAATAAGAAAGTAATAACCTACCTTATAGGGGAGGAATAATAGTAATAAAGAAAAAGTATAATATAAAGTAGTAAAGAAGTTAGTAATAAAATTATATAATAAGGAGCTAAAAAATAAATAGGTATAATAGTTAAAGGAAGAAGGAATATTAAAATTAAAATAAAAAAGAAATAAAAAGATTAATATAAAGGGATTAATAAGAGGGAAAAGTAAAGTAAAATAGGGCGCCTTAGGTACTTAGTAAATACCTAAGGAGGGGCTAAAGTAAAATAGAGTAAGTTACCTTAGGTAACTAGTAAGCCCCTAGGGAGAGAATAAAGCAAGAGGAGGCTATATATACTATACGCTTAGTAAATACCTAACTAATTAAATCTTTTTTTAGGGGAGCTATAATAATAGGGAGGCTAGCCTAAGGAAGGGTAGTTCGGCTATAGTAATAAATAGATTTTACTTTAAATAAATAAAGTAAAACAGTATATTATAGTATTAGGCTTAGCCTAATATATAAGAATAAAGGGAACTAAAGGACCTACTAAGAAGTACGTATATAACTAAAAGCCCTAGTTACTAAGTAGTTTTCCCTTCTTTAAGTCTTTTAATAAATATTATTAAGAGTCCTAAAGCAGTTACCTAACGACTCTATAACAATTACTAAACTTTAGCTAAAAGGTTTTAGTAAATAAAGATCTATTAGTTCCAGGCGGACTTAATAAAGTCCTTATTTACTTAAAGCTTACAATTTATATAGAACTTTTAGGCTATAAAGGTACCCTTATTACTATTATATAGGTCCCTAACTAAAATTAATTTATATTTAATATAGGCCTATAGTATATCTAACTTATTCTTAGTCTATTCCTACTAAGAGTTAATTATTAAAGTATTTATTAGCTAAGCTAATAAGTACCCTAAATCCTATTATACCTATTATTATTTATTCTTCTATAGGGCTAAAATTTAAATAAAATATATATATATATTTTTAAGTATATATTTAGCTAAACTCTATATAGACTTTTACTATAAAGTCCTTTATAACTTACTAAAAGTTAATTTCTTTAGGCTTTCCCTTATTTATTTTAACTTATAATAGTTAGGCTTTCCTTCCTCCTAACTAATATAAGTAAAGTCTTTTAAATATTAAGGAGTTACTAAATAACTACTTTAGGGCTCTTAATAATATTTATTAAAAGACTTAAAGAAGGGAAAAATACTTAGTAACTAGGGCTTTTAGTTATATATATTCCTTTAAGTAGGTCCTTAGTTCCTTTCGTTCTCCTATATTAGGCTAAGCCTAATACTATAATAATAAGAACTCTAATACTTTATAGAATTAGAGCTTAGTAGATTTCTTAATAACTATTTCCGAGTACTAAATACAAATAGTACTAGTAACTCTATAATAAATAGTATCCTAAAGTTATGAAGTTAGCTAAACTATTTCTTCTTAAATATACTCTTTAGTATTCTTATATAAGTTAATTTAATATTATAATTTTAATAGTAATTTACTAAAATAAAAGTAAGCCTATTTAGACTTTAGTACTTTACTAAAGTAGTTTTTAATTAAGTTTAGGTAAAGACTAAACTCTATTAGGAATTATCTTTTTTATTATATTACTTTTTATTATTATAGTATAAAGTAGGCTTAAAAAATTTTAATAGTCTTTTTTAAACTTCCGCCTTACTATATTAATAGTATAGCTAGAGTTATTAAGCTATTTTTACCTTTTTTATAGAGTTATTAGTTACTTAATCTTTAGTATTTTTTTATTCTAACTTTTTAAATACTCTTTAAAAAGGTATTAAACTTTTTGTAATATATATAGGGAAGTATACTTATATAAACAATAGACTAGTTAACTATTTAACTAAATAGCTAAACTATTAAAAGATTTATTAGTATCCTTACTTAGTATAAGTACTATACTTTATATTTACTTATAAGGCCTATATGCCTATAGTATACCTTATAACTATCCCTTCTCCTATATAATATAGTCCCTTATATTACTAAGTACCTTAATTAGCTAAGGTTAAGGGTCTAACGAATACAAACCCCTAGGTTCTTAGGTAAATAAGCTATAGTCCGATTAGTATACCTATATATTTCTTATTCTTATAAGCCTAACGTAAAGCCTATTACTATAGAATTCTTTTAGTATTATAGTAGTACTTTTGCTTAAACCTATAACCCTTACTTATATATATACGTAACCTAAGAGACCTACTAAGTACGGATATAATTATAATATATATAGGGAGGTATACTTATATAGACAATTGTTATAAAGTCGCTAGGTAATTACTTTAGGACTCTTAATAATATTTATTAAAAGACTTAAAGAAGGGAGAACTACTTAGTAATTAGGGCTTTTAGTTTATATACGTTCCTTTAGTAGTATTATAGGGTTACTAGTACTACTAGTATCTAGTAGTTAGAAATAGTTATTAAGAAATCTATAGAACTCTAACTCGAAGTACTAAGTATTAGAGTACTTATACTCTAGTACTTACTTAGTTATAGGGTATAAGTTATATATAGTAGTACGTAACTCTGTTCTAAGACATAGCTCTATTAGGTAAAGCCTAATATTATAATAAGTAGCTATATTAGTCCCTCCGTCTTATATCTTATTTTGGGCTAAGCCTAATACTATAATAATAATAGACTAGTTAACCGTTTTACTAAATAGCTAAACTATTAAAAGATCTACTATTATTCGCACTTAGTATAAGTACTATACCTTATACTTACTTATAAGGCCTATATACTTATAGTATGCCTTATACTTTCTTTAGGTTTTTGCTTTACTTTTCTTAATTAATAGTTAATTCCTATTCTTAAAAGGGTATTAAGCTCTTTTTCCTTTTCTTTTAGCTATTATAACTCTTATAGTTAGGTTAACTACTCCTATACTATAATTAGTTTTTTTAGAGTTAAAAGTTCTATAATAAGTAGGCTAGTTTAAAGATAGTTAAGTAAGTAAGTAAGCTTTCTTTTAAAAATCGAATAGTATTTAAGACTAAAGCTTAATCTCTTTTAAGCTTTTATACTTATACTCCTTTTATAGCTAGGGTATACCTTACTCCTAGAACTATTTTACTTTCCTATTTATTTAGGCTTTACCTATATGCTTAGCCTTATAAGTTCCCTTTAGGTACCCTTTAGTATTATTCTAAAAGAGCTAGGCGTACTTAGTATTAGGTATACTTTTAGTATTATTGTTAAAATTACTAGTATTAATACTAGTAAGACTATCTAAATAGGATACTATCCTATATATTGCTATTTGCAATACCTAGTAGTAGTACTACTGCTTGCTAATATACTACTACTATACTATACGTATAAGTAGTATATTAAGTTAACGAATTGTACTTACTATATAAATTCTCCTCGCTTAGACTTAGTATTACTAATAGTAGTACTAATACCTAGCTAATTTATTACTATTATGCGTCTTATGCAAGTAGTACTTAGTTAACTAAGTAAGATTATTAATCGGGCCGTTTATTAATATACTCCTAACTACTATTAGTAGTTACTTACTAACAGTACTACTATTATGCAATAGGACCTACCTAACTGCAACTAGTAGTTACTTACTAGTAGTACTACTATTAGCCCGCTTAACTATTGCAGTACCCCTACTATACTGTTACGACCGAATACTAATACTAACTAAGTCTGCTAGTTGTATATACTAACTATACAACTCTTTCCTATACTCTTAGATAGTTAGAATAAAATAAGTACGCAAAATATATATACTATAAATATATATATATATATGCTTACGTAAGTAAGTATAAGAAATATAATAGTCTTTCCTTTTAAATCGTCCCTTAGTACTACTATTTAACTTATTTAAATCTGTATTTCTTGCCTAGTTACTAACTGGTATACTTCTTACTATTACTAATAGCCTTAATTGATATCTATTTTGGATAGTTTGTATAACTAAACTTCTATTGCGTACCCTTCCTATTTTACCCCTTTATTCTAAGAGGTATTTCCCCCTTTATTTTCAAAAATTATATTTATCTTTATTATAGTATCGGGCTTAGCCTAGTATAAGAGAATAAAGGGAACTAAGGGACCTACTAAAGAGAATATATATAACTAAAAGCCCTAGTTATTAAGTAGTTTTTACTCCTTTAAGTCTTTTAATAAATATTATTAAGAGCCCTAGAGTAATTGCCTAATAACTCCGTAATAATCTTACCTTTTAGTAAGAGGTATAGTATATTTCTTATACTATATATAGTAAGTATTATTTTACTTAAGTAACTAAAAAGTAAGCTTTAGAATTGTATTTATACTTAATAAGTCTTTTAAGTTATATATATATATATAAGTAAGAGTTAGCCCCTTCCTCCCTATACTTGCTGTTTTCCTTCTCTTTTCTTCCTCCTTAGTTCGAAAATTCTATAGTCTTTATATATACTGCCTTCCTACTAGTTAGTATCGTAACATTATTTTCGAACTATATTGGCCCGCCCCTAAGATAATTATTCGGCTAAACCCTAAGTCTAATAGAATATTAGGCCCTACTAATTGTACTACTTACTCGGCTGTTACCTAAAGCCTTAACTTAATACTACCCTTAGAACAACCGAGCAGTTCTACCTTAGGCTCCGACCTAGCTCTACTTGAAATTATTACCTTACTCTAAGTACGCTTGTAATAGCTTAAAGGAATGAGTAAAGCTTCCCCTACCTCTACCCCCGAACTAATACCTCTTACTACTATAGCCCCTACTGCCCGCCCCGTACTATACCTAACCTTATTTAATAGCAACCTAGTCCTTTTCTCTTCCTAGTTACTAGAAATTAAGGCCAAAATTAAATATAAAGGCGCCTCTATTAGTAACGACGAAGCCTAATTCTACTATATTTTCGGCCGACTAGGACCGAAACCTAAAAAGATCCTGGCCGCTTGGTTGGAGTATAAGTAGAAAACGGGTAAATTTAACTACCAAAAGATTATTTAGCAATTAGATACAATCTACAGCGATCCAAACCGAGCCGAGAAAGCCCTTAAGAAACTATTATAGCTCCGCTAAACTATTATATTTATAAAGTTCCTTCTTATTTTCGAAAGTACGTTACTTAAAGCTAGTGGCCCTAACTGGCCCAAAGCCGTTAAGATTAATTACCTCGAAACCGCCCTTTCCGACGACCTCCGCTAGGTACTACTCCCTAATTTTAACCTCTTACGCAATAACTTTTATTTCTTTACCCGCTAAGTTAGTACTATTACTAACCGTCTTAAGTCCCCAATATATTGCTCGTCCTACCGCCCTACTAGCTACTATACCGGAGGGGTAAAGACGGCTACTACTACCTAGTAAGCCGACCTTACCGAGCCCGCCTATATTTAATAAGCCAACCTTACCGAGAGAAACGAATACCTCTATGGGTAACGAGCTAATCTTACCGAAGGTAACGAACTCCTCTATAGTAAACAAGCCCAGTACGTTTTAGCTATAGAACTCGGCTACTAAAGGCAGAAGGGGGTTTACTTCTATTGCGTAAGGAAGGGCTACTATACGTAAATCTACCTACTCTTACTACCTATCCTACTGTAAAGATAGAATGCAACCCCCGAGATCTAGGCGCTATAGGATATCCCTACGGGTAGCGTTAAAGGATATAGTAAGGAGGATACTATCTCGGATTAGGGAAATAAGTAGGCTCTAAGGAAAGTCGTTCTCTAAGCCTACTAAACGAAATAAGCCTAATCTCCCCCCCTTTTCTAATTCCTATAATAGTTAATTCGATTTATTATACTAAAAAGACCCTTATAGATATAGGCTTAACCGTTTACGTATCTATTAGTAGTACCTTTACAGAGAAAGCCTAACTAATACGTATCCCTATTTCCCCCTAAGACCTATAAGGCTTTTAGAACTATCCTATTACCTAAATATCCAAAATAGCCTATACTAAGATCGATATAGAGGGCTACTCCTAAGATATCTTCCTTTATATTATCCTATACTAGTACTATAATCTTATCCTTAGCCTTAAATAGATACAATACTAAGACGTTATTATCTCGCCCGCTAAACAACAGCTTTATATTAAGTCTTCTAATACCTGGGTTTAAAACCTTACCTATTGCTACTACTAAAAACCCCTATACCCTGTATAGTAAATTTAATAAATCTATAGTAACTCTTTCTCGGCCTATACTTAATGCTAGAGAAAAGACCCTTTAATCTAAATCTTTACTACCTCCCTAGCTAATATTAAAAAGGCCCTTTAGCCTAAAATTACTAGTAACCCCTATATTACGCTCCTAGTATACTATTATAACTTTCTTCCCCTCTTTAGCCGTTAGTAAGCCGATTAACTTCTACCCCCTAGAGGCTACCTAAACTATAGTATCCCCTTAGAGAAAGATAAGGCCGGCTTTAAGAAATAACCGCCTTAGGGCCCCCTTTACGCTATATTATAAGAAGAACTACTTATCCTCCGAAAGATACTATATAAACTACTAGATAAAGAATTTATTTATATTAGTAGTTCCCTAGCTACTACCCTAGTTCTTTTTACTAAGAAACCTAAAGGCGGCCTCTGCTTTTATATTAACTATAGAGGACTTAATGCTATTATAATTAAGGATTACTTCCCCCTCCCTCTTATTTAAGAGACCCTTTGCTAGGTCTCTTAAGCCCAATAGCTTACAAAACTTAATATTATTTTAGCGTTTTACTGCCTATAGGTTAAAGAAGGCAATAAGTAGAAGACCGCCTTTTATACCCGATTCGGCCTCTTTAAGTAGCTCGTTACCCTATTTAGCCTAACCTCTACCCCCGCTACCTTTTAGTAGTATATTAACTATATACTCCGTAAATACCTTAATATCTTCTGCTCTACGTATATAGATAATATACTTATTTACTCCTTAGGGTCCCTCTAGGACTACTATTGTAAGGTCCGGTAGATCCTTAGTAAACTTTAAGAAGCCGGCCTCTAAGTTAATATCAATAAATACGCTTTTAAAGCTATAGAAGTTAAATACCTCGGTATAATCCTTATAGCTAGCCAAGGCATTAAGATAGATTCCAATAAGGTTAAGGCAATCCGTAACTAGGCGCCGCCTACTATAGTTAAGGGGGTTTATAGCTTCTTAGGCTTTATAAACTTTTACCGGTAATTTATTAATAGCTATAGCCGCTTAGTAGAACCTCTTACTACTCTTACTAAGAAATTAGTACTTATCCCTTTCTCTCTTTCCCCCCTAGCTAAAGAAGTATTCAATATACTTAAGAACCTCTTTACCTCCTACCCTATCCTTACTGCCTTTAACTATACCTATAAAACGGTACTTAAAGTTAATACCTCCGGATATTATATCGGTAGGGTACTTTTGCAATACAATAACGATAAGGTACTACAACTAGTAGTATACTTCTCTACCTATATATCCCTAGCCGAAGCTAACTATACTATCTATAATAAGGAGCTCCTTACTATTATTAAATACCTCTCTAAATAGAGTACCGAACTTTATAGCCTAAATAGCTAATTTAAGATCCTTACTAACTACTTAAGCCTTAAGGCCTTCCGCTAGACCTACTACCTTAACGAACGCTAGTTCCGTTAGGCTAATAAACTCTTTTAATATAACTTTACTATTTACTTCCGCCCTAGGAGGCTAAATAGTAAATCCAATATACTCTCCTAACGTAAGTAGGATATACCCTACTCCCCCAAAGACCTACGGTATTAAGGTTACAATACTATACTCCTTTCGGATTATCTCTTTACTACAACCTATACCCTTAAACCTACCTTAATCCCCTTACCGTTTACCGATATAACGCTAACCGACCTCTAGAATCTAGCCCTTACTACTAATACCGATTACCGAGAGGCCTAGGAGGCTATAGCCTAAGGCTAATTAAAATAGCCCCTAACCCTATACCTTAGAATCTAACTCTCTAAATGCAATCTTAATCTAGAAGGCCGCCTCTACTACCGTAAATATATATAGATCCCCTATTCTAAGCCGCTTTGCACCCGCCTTATATAAGATATATATAATACCTCCCTTTCGGGCTACCCGGGCAAAGGTACTACTACTACCTTAGTTTTAAGATAGTTCTTTTGGCTAAATTATAGTACCTTTACCCGCTGCTTTATCTAGAACTACCGATTATATAGTAGTAAGCTTATCTAAAGGGAATAACACTAGGGCCTCCTTAAGCTACTCCCTATTCCTAACTGTATTTAGTCCGAAATCTCTATAGATTTTATTATAAATCTTCCCCTATCCTATAGGTCTAGTACTCTCCTTATTATTACCGACCGACTTTCTAAAGGTATTCTCCTTATTCCGATAAATTACTACTACGCTAAAGATATTATATAAGTCTTCCTTACTTACTATATCCCCTACTATATACTACTAATAGCTATTGTTTCTAACTATAGCCCCTAATTTGTTAATACCCTCTGGAAACGCCTCTGTAACCTCCTTTAAATAACTTACCGGCTCTCTATAGTATACTACCTAAAAATAGATAGAGCAACCGAATAAGCTAACTAGTAAGTTAAGGACTACCTTTGCGCCTTTTGCTCTATTACCTAGGATAACTAGGCTACCTTACTCCCTAGGGCCGCCCTAGCTATTAACAATCGTCCGACCTTAGCTTCCAGGATAAGCCTATTCTTCCTTTCCTACGGGTATAACCTTAACCTTACCTAACTTATTGACTAACTCCCTACCCCCTCTACTTACTAATCCCCTATAGCCTAAGCCGAAACCATTACCTACAAGCTTCGCTAGGGTATCGAATAGGCCCAAGTAGCTATAGCTACCGCACAGGATACCCAATAACACTATACTAACCGGTCCCGCCTACCAGTAGATAACTTCTAAGCTAGTAACTATATATGGCTTTCTCTCTATAATATTAAAACAACTCGGCTATATAAGAAACTTAATTAAAAGAACGGCCTTTACTAAGTTATTACTCCAGTAGGTTCTTATATATACCGACTTAATACCCCTCCTAGTATACACCCTATATTCTATACCTACCTACTTCGTCGAGCAATATCGGACCCCCTCCTATCCCAACAGTTAGTTGACTTCCAACCGCCTCCTATTACTAGCAAGAACGGTACTAATAAATACGCTATCGACTATATTAGCAATATTAAACGCCGCTAAGGAGCCCTATACCGCGCCCTAGTCCACTGGACGGACTATACTATTCCAACGTAGGAGCTAATATCGGCTATTAAAGATACAGTTACCTAGGACAATTTCTTATGCAATAACCCAGTACCACTTAAGTTATAGCCTATTTCTCTGCAGTAGTAAAACTTAGCTCTAGGCATAGATACGGCCTAAGCCCTTACTCCTACTACTGCCCCGGCTAGGGTTTCGGTTCCCTAGAGCAAACGAATCCGCCCTAGGAGGAGGGCTCTTTACGCTACTTTAACTATTACAGTATCTATAACGCTTAGTCTCCCCCTAATGCCCTACGGTACGACCCGTAGGACCTATAGGTAGGCGATAAGGAACCCCTACCGCCTACCTACCTTCCCCATTACGTTATAACGCTAGAGCGTCCGATTTTATAAAGGCCGGCGCCTAAAGTAATCCCCTTGCGAGCAAGACCGAAGCCTATAAGCCTATTTAAAAAGCTACATTACAGGCGCCTTTTTTTTTTTTTTTTATTCATTACGCGCATGCAGCCCTAGGGGCTATAGCGCGGCGGCCTATAGGTCCCTTAGGGCCTAGAAGACCTAATAGGCCTACTAGACCCTTAGGGTCCTAAGGGCCCGCAGGAGCTAACTAGCTAACTAAACTAGCAGTAACGACTGGCTATTTATATTAAATCAGTAGAGCTTTCCCTCGCATTTCACGAATCTTAGTCCCTAGGCCTAGGCCTAGTACTATTCCTCTAGGTACCACTTTGCCGTACCGATATTAGTAGTAGTTAGGAACTCAAATAGAGCCTCCCTTCCTTGCCTAGTACTAAATAAAATCGGTAGGGTAAGCGGCTTACCCTGTAGGGCTTCCTTTAGGTCTTTCCGTTCCTTCCTATAAAAAGCTACATTACAGGCGCCTTAAGATATAGTACATTTACCCCTAGGTGCCCTCTATTACCCCTAGTGGTCCCTGTTGCCCCCGGTGCCCTCTATTACCCTAGGGGTCCCTGTTACCCCTAGTGCCTTCTGACGCCCTTTGGTGCCTTTGGGTACCCCCGGTGCCCTCTGTTACCCCCGGGGCCTTTTGTTACCCCTAGTAGTCTCTATTACCCCTAGTGCCCTCTATTACCCTAGGGGTCCCTGTTACCCCTAGTACCTTCTGACGCCCTCTAGTGCCTTCGGGTGCCCCCGGTGCCCTCTGTTACCCCCGGTACCTTTTGTTACCCCTAGTAGTCTCTATTGCCCCTGGTGCCCTCTATTACCCCAATAGTCCCTGTTACCCCTAGTGCCTTCTAACGCCCCCTAGTGCCTTCGGGTGCCCCTAGTACCCTCTATTACCCCTAGTGCCTTCTATTACCCCTAGTAGTCTCTATTGCCCCTAGTGCCCTCTATTACTTTAGTGGTCTCTATTACCCCTAGTGCCTTCTAATACCCTCTGGTACCTTTTAGTGCCCCCGGGTACCCTCTATTACCCCTAGTAGTCTCTGGGGCCTTCTGGCGCCCTTTAGTGCCTTCGGGTACCCCCGGTGCCCTTTGTTACCCCTGGTGCCTTTTGTTACCCCTAGTGGTCTCTGTTGCCTCCGGTGCTCTCTAGCGCCGCTAGTTAATCGAACCGACCCCCTCATATACCCACCGACTCTATTGGTGGCCCGGCTACGCTAGATACAGCTCGTTAGCCACTTTTGATTTTCCGCAAAATTTATTTATATAGCAAAACAAAAAAATCGACTTACGGCCACCAAACGCCCTCCCTCAACCTACCCTATACCTACCCTATACTCCAATTGTTAACCTACCTACCCTATACCCTAAGTTCAGCCTACCCTATACCTACCCTATACCCCCTATTTCTCCGACCCGCCTATACCCAAAGGAGGGGGGTATTGTAACGATATCGTATATCGTACTCTTCTTCTGGCCTACCCTATACTCTTCATTACGTAATGCGCGGACTACCTATGTATATAGCCCCTTCCTCCCCGCACTTACTGTTTTCCTTCTCTTTTCTTCCTCCTTAGTTAGAAAATTCTATAGTCTTTATACATACTGCCTTCCTGCTAGTCAGCATCGTAACAATTAAACCCTTAGCCTTAGCCTAAATACTTATCCCTAAGGTATATAGAATTATAGCTTATTATAAATATTATTAAATATAGTAGCCTTCCTTCTTATAGTAAATATATATACTAACTACTTTATACTTATTTTCTTTTTTTTATATAATTTATTTTACTTATTATTAAGGCCTACTTTAGCTTTAGTTTATTTTTATTATTAGCCTAATTATAGCTATTTTAAGCCTAACTATAGCTCTAAAGCTTATTATATTAACCCTTAATATTAAAGTATTACTATTCTTATTAAGTTAGGGGGTTACTTTAACTATCCTTTAGCTAGGTCTACCTTAGTTCTTAATTTTATTCTCTATATATTATAATTCTATTTTAAATATAATTTATTTATATATATTAATTACCTTATTATAGTTATTTATTATAGTCCCTTATTAAAGAATATAGTCCTTTATTCTTTTAGTTAGCTTAATATAAAGCTTTATAAGTTTTACTTTATTAAGTTAATATATTCTTTCTATTAGTATAAGCTTTTCTTTAAAGTATATAAGGAATACTAAAAGTAACTTTAATATCCTTTACTTAATATCTTTTAGTTTAATAATTACTAATTATTAATAGTAAGGGTTACTATAAGTTAATTTAAGGTATATTAAGAATTAAAATAAGTTATAACTAATACAAAAGCCTTCCTTAAAGTATATTATAACTTATTACTAAACTTTAGCTAAAAGGTTTTATTAAATAAAAATCTATTAGTTTTAGGTAGACCTAATAAAGTTCCTATTTACCTAAAGCTTATAGTTTATATAGAACTTCTAGGCTATAAAAGTACCCTTATTACTATTATATAAGTCCTTAACTAAAATTAGTTTATATTTAATATAGGCCTATAGTATACCTAACTTATCCCTAGTCCGTTCCTATTAGGAGTTAATTATTAAGGTATTTATTAGTTAGGCCAATAAGTACTTTAAGTCTTACTATACCTATTACTACTTATTCTTTTATAGAGCTAATATTTAAATAATATATATTTTTATATAAGTATATATTTAGCTAAACTTTATATAGACTTTTGCTATAAAATCCTTTATAACTTACAAAAAGTTAATTTCTTTAGGCTTCCCTTTAATTATTTTAACTTATAATAGTTAGGTTTTTCCTTTCTCCTAACTAATATAAGTAAAGTCTTTTAAGTATTATAAAGTTACTAGGTAATTACTTTAGGACTCTTAATAATATTTATTAAAAGACTTAAAGGAGGAAAAACTACTTAATAACTAGGGCTTTTAGTTATATATATACTTTTTAGTAAGTCCCTCAGTTCCCTTTATTCTTATATATTAAGCTAATCCTAATACTATAATAGTAATAAGTTATAATATACTTTAAGGAAAGTACCTATATTAATTATAACTTATTTTAATTCCTAATATACCTTAAATTAGCTTATACTAATAGGAAAAATATATTAATTTAATAAGGTAAAACTTATAAAGCTTTATATTAAACTAACTAAAAGAATAAAAAATTATATTCTTAATAGGGAACGATAATAAATAACTATAATAAGGTAGTTAATATATATAAATAAATTATATTTAAAATATAATTATAATATATAAAGAATAAAATTAAAAACTAAAGTAGGTTTAGCTAAAAAATAGTAAAAATAACCCTTTAACTTAATAAGAATAATAATACCTTAATATTAAGGGTTAATATAATAAGCTTTAGGGCTATAATTAGGCCTAAAGTAGTTATAATTAAGCTAATAATAAAAATAAATTAAGGCTAAAGTAAGCCCTAATAATAAGTAAAATAAGTTATATAAAAAGAAAGAAATAAGTATAAGGTAGTTAGTATATATATATACTATAAAAAGGGAGGCTATTATATTTAATAATACCTATAATAAGCTATAATTCTATATATATTAGAAATAAGTATTTAGGCTACTTAAAGGAAAAAGTATATTAGTAAAAAACTAAAGACTAAAGGAAAAAAAAAGTACCTTTAAGCTAAGTTTTATATAAAGGTATAAAGGGTTTATAGGTAAGTAAATTATAAGGAACTAAGGGAATTAGGAAATTAAGTTTAAAAAAATTATACTAAGAATAAATAAATTACTCTTTCTTATTACTATACTTATAAATTCTATAAGATTCCTTAATATTTAAATTAATAATAGCTATAATTACTATAGGGCTATTAGTAAAAGAATAGCCTAATACCTATAACTTAAGTTTATTCCTTTTTTAATAAAATAATTACTTTAAATAGCTATTATAATATTTTAATAAAATATAAGTAATACTCTTACCTACTTTATAATAATTAATATAATTTATATAATAATTAATATAAATAGCTAAAAAAGCCTAATACTCCTATATATTATCTTAAGCTTAAGTTAAAATACTATATTAGGCCTACTATAAATAGAATACTAAAGGGTTACCTTAAATATAATAAATTAAACTCTTATAATTAAAGTAATAAGTAACTAAATTATATAAGTAAATAATATTTATCCTCTTAATAGGTCCTAAGAGGTATACTTTATATTAATATAAACCTTTTTATAAAAGTAATAAGAAATATTAATAGTAATAAGCTTATAAAAATAGTAATAAAATTATAAAAAATAGTACTATAAGTACTTAAAAGTATAAATATAATAGTAATAGCCCTACCTATACTTTTAGTAGCCCTTTAAAACTATATTAATCTCTTTAATAAGGAATAAGCCTTAGGCCTATTATTATACTAAGGCTTTTAGAACTACTATATTTAACTATAATAAAATAATAAGGAAGAAATACTATAGTTACCTTAGGGCCTACTATATAATATACTATAAGATTAACTACTTAAAGTCTATAAATAAATTATAGACCTATTAAATAAGGAATAAATATAAATAAGCTTATTAATAGTAATAGTATTAATATTACTTACTAAAAAAAAATAAAGAATAAAGGCTATATATAAACTATTAAGCCTTAAATAAAATTATATAATAGGATTACTACTTACTTCTATTAGTTCAAGAAATACTTTACTTACTTTTAAAGGTATATTAGTTTACTAAACTAAATATATAAGTAGCTTTTTATAAATTATATATAGTATTAGGAAATAAACTACTTATAATATTTTATATATAATTTAGTCTATTTAAATAGTTAGTTTACCCTTTTAGTTTAGCTAAAGTATTAGCTTTATTCTAAAAATATATTAATAGGGTATTATAGAATAAATTAAGAAAGTAAATTATAGCCTACTTAAATAATATTTTAATTTATTCCTTAGAATTAAAGGCTAATTACTTTACTAAAGTTAGGGAAATCCTTAAGTAACTTTAGGTAGTTAGCTTATACCTTAATTTTAATAAGTATATATTTATAATAATAAAAGTTAAATACTTAGGGTTTATTATTTAAGTAGGTATTAAGGTTAGGCTTAATTTAGTAAAAATTACTATAATTTTAATAAGTATATATTTATAATAATAAAAGTTAAATACTTAGGGTTTATTATTTAAGTAGGTATTAAGGTTAGGCTTAATTTAGTAAAAATTACTATAATTTAAAAGTAATAACTACTTACTAAGGTAAAAGGGATTTAAATCTTCCTAGGTTTTATAAACTTTTACTATAAATTTATTTTTAATTTTATAAGCCTTATAAAACTACTTATAACCCTTATAAGTAAGGGTATATTATTTTACTAAAAACCTAAAGAAAATATAGCCTTTTAATTCCTTAAGTATACCTTTTTATTATATTTAATCTTAATATAATAGGACTTAAATAAAAAGACTTTAGTTAAAACTAATTACTTAAGTAAGGTATTAAGTAGATACCTTTTATAAATTAATAGTAAGGGGGTCCTATAGTTAGTAACTTACTATTTAACTAAACTTATACTAGTAGAAAGGAATTATATAATTTATAATAAGGAACTTTTAGTAGTTATTAATAACCTTAAGGTATAGTTAGTAAACCTATAAGGTATTATAGAACTATTTATTATTTTAATAGACTATAAGAACCTTAAATATTTTACTAAATTATAGGAAATATTAAAATAGTAAGTATCGTAAGTGGAAGTCCTTATAAACTTTGATTACTTACTATAGTATAGATTAAGCTTATAAGTATAACGGCTAAATATACTTTTATATTAGGAATAAAATAAGGAAGATATACTATACTTAGGATAAATACTTTAATTAGTATTAATCTTTATACTATTGGAGGTACCTAAAGGCTAACTTATATAAAAAGGCCCTAATACTTAGAATATAGTAATTATAAATATAGGAATAAATTAAACCTAAGCTAGCTATAAGTACTAAGTACCTAAGATATAATAGCTATAGATATAGAAATAAACTAAATATATTTAGAGATAAAAAGGAAATAAAGAGCTACTAATATATTTTAACTATTTTTAATAATATAGGGTTAAACTAAAAGGAAAATACTATTTCTATAAAATATACTAATTAATTCATTACTCTTTCTAAAACCTTACCTATAGGAATTATAGAATTAAGTATTATAAAATAATATAATATATAAAGTTTAATAATAAATAGTTATAATAAGTATATATAAATTCCTAGTAAAAGTATAATTAAAAGAATAAATAACTAACTATACTATTAGTACCTATAGTATAATATACTATAGGGGATACCTATAGTTACTAGCCTAAGAACTACTTATAATATAAATAATATAATAGGTATATAAATTACTTATTATTAAGTTACTTTAGTTAAAATAAAATATTCTAAGTACTTTAGTAGGACTTTTACTAATATAGTATATTATAGGATATAATATAATATATTTAAAATTATTACTATTACTAAAGCTATAAGAGCTATTTATTAAGATAGGAACTCTTATAATTAATTCTATTACTAAATTAGTATTAAAAGTAAATATTAATTAACTTTATAACTAATCTATTAATATAAAATAATAAGGACTACTAATTCTTAATAATTATTATAGACTACTTTTTTAAGTTTATTTAACTAAAGATAATAATTATAATAAGTATAAAGGCTTATATAAAATAGTTTAAGACTTACTAATAGTAATTTAGGGGTTTCCTTATATAAATTATAATAAATTAAAAATTAAACTAACTTAGTAAGTTCTAAATATTCCTATACTCCCTTATAAGTATAAAATAACTCTTATTAACCTTATATTACCCTTAAATAAATAGGGGTATAAAGAGGGTAAATTAAGAAATTTAAGCTACCCTATAGATTTTAATTTTATTTAAATAATTTAACTAACCGGCCTACCTAACTACTTACTAACTTACTTTAAATAATAGGAAGTCTTTAGTTATAGGAGTTAGTCTAAATAAGCTATTATTAGGCTATAAAATTAATATAATACCTAAGGTAAAGGATAACTAAGTAAGTATAATAATACTAAAAGGAAGGGTTATTATATTCCTATAATACCTAAGGGAAGAAATAAAAATTATATAAGTAGTTATTACTTTTATATAATAATACTTATATAAGTTAGTAATAGCTTTAAGTTACTTAGTAGAAAAGTTCTAAGTAGATAATAAGGTCTAGCTTAGCCTTAGGTATATTAAAACTAATAAGCTATATAGAAAGCTAAATTAAATAGCTTTTAAGTTTATAGTACTAATAGTACTAATACTACTTATAGTAATACTAAATATTCCTTAGGGCTTATACTTTACCTTTTATATAGACCTTATAAAAAGAATAGTAAATAACCCCTTACTTAATTAAATAGTATAAGATTTAAAACTAAGCCTACTATTAATTTAATATAAGAATAGGACCTTATAAAAAATACTAAGTTAAATATATTTTAATAATAAAGGGAGCCTAAGGCTAAAGGGAATAATATAATACCTTTATAAAATAGCTAAATTATAAATAACTAATCTAAGAACTAATAGAGGCCCTTATATAAATAAAAGCCCTAAAGGAACTTATATAGTAATAGGGGGATCCCTATATAAATAGTAGAGTATAGGTAAGCTATAAAATAAAATTTAAAATTTAAATATACTAAAGGAAAAAACTAACCCTAGAGCGGCCCTAATAAGGACCTAACCTAATATTATTATAAATATATACTAGCTATACTACTTAAACTTATTAGTTTCCTTTAAACCCTTTTTACTTTTATTTTTATTTTTATTCTCCTTAGTATCCTCCTTAGGAAGGGTCTTAAAACTATTTATTATAGTACTTAGGTAAGGGTAAAATATAACTAGGGGGGGTAGGAGTATAAAATAAAGGTACTAAGTAATATAAGTAATATAAAGAATAAAAGTAATAAGGTAGTATAATAAAGTTATATTACCTAGATAAAATAAGTATAACCTATTATTATTATAAGTAATATAAGGGGTAAAGGGGGTAGAATAGTATAATAAAAAGGAACTATTTATATAAGACTTATATAACTTATAGATATTTTAGTATATTTTAGCTAAAGTAGCTATTAATTTAGTACTAATACCCTTTTGTATTTATTAATAGTAAATAAAACTATATATATTACTCTAAATACCTATTAGGGCCTAGGCTATACTTTAGGTAAATATACTAAGCTATATACTATTAGTATAGCTACTAACCTAAGTTAGGGTTAAAGCGTTAGCAGTAAGGATAAAAGTATAGTTTAGGTTATTATTACTAATAGTAATAGGAGGGGAAATAATACTTAGTATAGGGGTAAGGGTATAGGTAGGACGTATAGGGGTAGGCTTTATTTTAGCTAAAGCTAAGGTATAGGCCTAAACTTAACGCAAGGCTAGAAATTTAAGTTAGAGGATAGTATAAGTACTTAGTATAAATCTAACCTTAGGGTAGGCCTTAACTAAAATATAAATATTATACTAAGTATAAGTATAAAGGTTATATAGGGTATAATATAGCTAAAGGTATATAATAAATAAATATAGTACCTAAATATATTTAGTATATATATATATATATATAATAACTAGTACTACGGCCTAATATAAAGTTATTATAGCTATTAGTAATAAGGTAATTAATATAGGGGAGGTATATTCCTTATACCTTTTCTAAAGGAATAAACTCCTTATTAAAGGAATTACCCTTTACTAAAAAGTCGCTTAAGGTATAATAATAGTCCGACTTATTAGTATTATAGCTATAATATAGGCCTAAACTATATTTAAAGGAAGGGGGGGGAGTACCTATAGTAGTAAATATAATAATAGTAATAGTAGTAATAAAAAGGTAAATAAATCCTCTATAAGGAAGGAGTAATAGTAATAAAAGTAAAATTAATAATTCTTATTAATACTAACTTATTAACTAATAGTATAAAGAATAACTTTAATAAGGAAGTAGTAACTTACCTTATAGGGAGGAATAATAATAATAAAGAAATAAGTATAATAAAAGGTAGTAAAGGAATTAATAATAAATTATATAGTAAGAAGCTAAAGAAATAAGTAGGTATAATAATTAAAGGAGAAAGAAATAATAAAGTATAATAGGAAGGGAATAAAGAGGTTAATATAAAGGGAGTAGTAAGGGGGAAAAGTAAAGTAATACTAAGCGCTTTAAGTACCTAAGGAGTACTTAAGGAAAGGCTAAGGTAAGGTAGAGTTAGTTACCTTAAGTAATTAGTAAACTCCTAATAGGGGATAATATAAGGAGGAGGCTATATATATTAAGTACTTAATAAATACCTAAAAATTTTTTTAAGGGAAGCTATAAATTAAAAAGCTAGCCTAAGGAAGGGTAGTTTAGCTATAGCTATAGCTAGACTTTACTTTAAATAGGTAAAGCAAAATAGTATATTATAGTATTAGGCTTAGCCTAATATAGGAGAATAAAGGGAACTAAGGGACCTATTAAGAGGAATATATATAACTAAAAGCCCAAATTACTAAGTAGTTTTCCCTCCTTTAAGTCTTTTAATAAATATTATTAAGAGTCCTAAAGCAGTTACCTAGTAACTCCTTAATACTTATACTCTAATATTTACTTTATTATTATAAGGCTAAGTATATAAGTAAAGCCTAAATAAATAGGAAGGTAAGGTAGCCCTAGGAGTAAAGTATACTTTAGCTATAAGAGAATTATAAGTATAAAAGCTTAAAAGGAATTAAACTTTAGTCTTAAATATTACTCGATTTTTTAAAAAAGGCTTACTTACTTACTTAATTATCTTTAAACTAGCCTACTTATTATAGTTATAGTATATATATTATATACTTTAGTATATAACTCTATTATATAATATAGCTTTATTAAGTAAAGCTTAATCTTATAATATATCCCTTACTTTTTTGGATTTTTCTAATAGTCCTATAAGTACTATATTATTATAGTATTAGGCTTAGCCCGATATAGGAGAACGAAGGGAACTAAGGGACCTACTAGGAGGAATACATATAACTAAAAGCCCTAGTTATTAAGTAGTTTTCCCTCCTTTAAGTCTTTTAATAAATATTATTAAAAGTCCTAGAGCAGTTACCTAGCGACTTTATAATATTTAAAAGACTTTACTTATACTAGCTAGGAGGAAGGAAAAGCCTAACTATTATAAGTTAAAATAGATAAGGGGAAACCTAAAGAAATTAACCTTTAGTAAGTTATAGAGGACTTTATAATAAAAGTCTATATAAAGTTTAGCTAAATATATACCTAAATAGAAATATACTCTATTTAAATTTTAGCTCTATAGAAGAATAAGTAGTAATAGGTATAATAGGACCTAGGGTACTCGTTAGCCTAGCTAATAGATACCTTAACAATTAACCCTTAGTAGGAACGGACTAGGGATAAGTTAGGTATACTATAGGCCTATATTAAATATAAACTAATTTTAGTTAGGGACCTATATAATAGTAATAAGGGTACCTTTATAGCCTAGAAGTTCTATATAGACTGTAAGCTCTAGGTAGATAGGGACTTTATTAAGTCCGCCTAAGACTAATAGATCTTTATTTAGTAAAACCTTTTAACTAAAGTCTAGTAATAAGTTATAATATACTTTAAGGAAGGCTCCTGTATCGGTTATAACCCGTTCTAATTTCTAATATACCTTAAATTAGCTTATAGTAACTCTTACTGCTAATAACTAATAGTTATTAAACTAAAGGATATTAAGTAAAGGATATTAAAATTATTCCTAGCGTTCCTTATATATTTTAAAGAAAAGCTTATACTAATAGGAGGGATATATTAGCTTAGTAAGGTAAAACTTATAAAACTCTATATTAAACTAACTAAGAGAATAAGAGACTATATCCTTTAGCAGGGGACTATAATAAATAACTATAATAAGGTAGTTAATATATATAAATAAATTATATTTAAAATAGAATTGCAATATATAAAGAATAAAATTAAGAACTAAAGCGGGCCTAGCTAAGGGATAGCTAGAGTAACCCCTTAACCCAATAAGAACAGTAATACCCTAATATTAGGGGTTAATACGGTAGGCTCTAGGGCTACGGCTAGGCCTAGAGTAGCTATAACTAAACTAATAATAAAAACAAACTAAGGCTAAGGCGGGCCCTAACAGTAGGTAAAATAGGTTATATAGGAAGAAAGAGATAAGTATAGGGTAGTTAGTATATATATCTACTATAGGGAGGGAGGCTACTATATCTAATAATACCTATAATAAGCTATAATCCTATATACCCTAGGGATAAGTATTTAGGCCGCTTAGGGAAAAGAATATATTTATAAGGAATTAAAGACTAAGAAAAAAAAGGAAAATAAAGCGCCTTTAAGCTAAGTCTTATATAAAGGCATAAAGGGTTTATAAGTAAGCAGACTATAAGGAACTAAGGGAATTAAAATATTAAGTTTAAAAAAATTATACTAAGAATAAATAAATTACCCTTTCTTATTACTATACTTATAAATTCTATAAGATTCCTTAATATTTAAATTAATAGTAACTATAACTACTATAGGGCTATTAGTAAAAGGATAGCCTAATACCTATAACTTAAGCTTATTCCTCTTCTAATAAAACGGTTACTCTAAATAGCTATTATAACTTTTCGGTAAAATATAAGTAATACCCTTACCTACCCTATAATAACTAATATAGTCTATATAATAATTAATATAAATAGCTAAAAGAGCCTAATACTCCTATATATTATCCTAAGCCTAAGTCGAAATACTATACTAAATCTACTATAGATAGAATACTAATAGGTTACCCTAAACGCAATAGATCGGACCCTTATAATTAGGGCAGTAGGTAACTAAATTATATAAGTAAATAATATCCGCCCTCCTAATAGGTCCTAAAAGGTATACCTTACGCTAGTATAAACCTTTTTATAAAAACAATAAGGAGTACTAATAGTAATAAGCTTATAAGAAATAGTAATAAAACTATAAGAAATAGTACTATAAGTACCTAAAAGTATAAATATAATAGTAATAGCCCTACCTACTTTTCTAGTAGCCCTCTAGGACTATACTAATCTCTTCGATAAGGAATAGGCCTTAGGCCTACTACTATACTAGGGTTCCTAAAACTACTATATCTAACTACAATAAAATAATAAGGGAGAAGTACTATAGCTACCCTAAGGCCTACTATACAATTTACTATAAGACTAACTACTTAAAGTCTATAAATAGATTATAGACTTACTAAATAAGGAATAAATATAAGTAAGTTTATTAGTAGTAGTAGTACTAATACTACTTACTAAAAAAGAAAACGAAAAATAAAAGCTATATATAGACTACTAAGCCCTAAATAAAATTATATAATAGGATTACTACCTACTCCCGCTAGTTAAAGAAATACTATACTTACTCTTAGGGGTATACTAGTTTACTAAACTAAATATATAAGTAGTATTCTATAAGTTATATATAGCGCTAGGAGATAAACCGCTTATAGTATTCTATATATAATTTAGTCTATTTAAATAGTTAGTCTACCCTTTCGGTCTAGCTAAAGTATTAGCTTTATTCTAAAAATATATTAATAAGGTATTATAGGATAAATTAAGGGAGTAAGTTATAGCCTATTTAAATAATATTCTAATTTATACCTCCGGATTAAAGGCTAACTACCTTACTAAAGTTAGGGAAATCCTTAAGTAGCTTTAGGTAGCCGGTCTATACCTAAATCTTAATAAGTATATATTTATAATAATAAAAGTTAAATACCTTAGGTTTATTATCTAAGTAGGTATCAAGGTTAGGCCTAACCTAATAAAAATTACTATAATTTAAGAATAATAACTACCTACTAAGGTAAGGGGGATTAGGAGCTTTTTAGGTTTTATAAACTTTTACTATATATTTATTTCTAATTTTATAAGCCTTATAGAACTACTTATAGCCCTTATAGAAAGGGGTATACTATTTCGCTAAGGACCTAAAGAAAATATAGCCTTCCAATCCCTTAAGTAGGCCTTTTCATTATACCTAATCCTAGTATAATAAGACCTAAATAGGAAGACTCTTATTAAGACTAATTACTTAAGTAAGGTACTAGGCAGATACCTCTTATAAATTAATAGTAAGGGGGTCCTATAACTAATAGCCTACTACTTAACTAAACTTATACTAATAAAAAGGAATTATATAATCTATAATAAGGAACTCCTAGTAATTATTAGCTACCTTAAGGTATAGTTAGTAAACCTATAAGGTATTATAGAACTATTTACTATTCTAACGGACTATAAGAACCTTAAATACTTTACTAAACTATAGGAGATATTAAAACAATAGGTACAATAGGTAAAAGTCCTTATAAACTTTAATTACTTACTATAGTATAAACTAAGCTTATAAGTATAACGGCCGAATGCACTCTTATATTAGGAATAGGATAAGGAAAATATACTATACCTAGGATAAATACTTTAGCTAGTATTAATCTCTATACTATAAAAGGCGCCTAAAGGCTAACCCGTATAAGAAGGTCCTAACGCCTAAGATACCTAGGATATAGTAATTATAAATATAGGAATAAATCGGATAAATATAAGGACAAACCGGGCCTAGGCCGGCTATAAAGTACTAAGCGCTTAAAATATAATAGCTATAAATATAAGGGTAGACTAAGCCTATTTAGAGATAGAAGGGGAATAAAAAGCTATTAATATATTCTAACTACTCTTAGTAAAATAGGAATAAATAGGAAAGGAAATACTATTTCTATAGAATATACTAACTAACTAATTACTCTTCCTAAAACCCTACCTATAGGAATTATAGGACTAAGTATTATAAAATAATATAATATATAAAGCCTAATAATAAGTAATTACAATAGGTATATAGAAATTCCTAGTAAAAGTAAAGACAAAAGAATAAATAGCTAATTATACTATTAGTACCTATAGTATAATATACTATAAGGAATACCTATAGTTATTAGCCTAAGAACTACTAATAATATAAATAATATAATAGGTATACAAATTACCTATATTAGGCTACCTAAGTTAAAACGGAATATTTTAGGTACTTTAGCGGAACTTCTACTAAAATAATATATTATAGGATATAGTACGGTATATTTAGAATTACTACTGCTACTAAAGCTATAAGAGCTATCTATAGAGATAGGAACTCCTATAACTAATTCCCCTACTAAACTGTTATTAAAAGTAAATATTAATCGATTTTATAACTAACCTACTAATATAAAACGATAAGGACCCCTAATTCTTAATAGTTATTATAAACTACCTCTTTAAGTTTATTTAACTAAAGGTAATAACTATAATAAGTATAGAGGCTTATACGGAACGGTTTAAGACCTATTAGTAGTAATTTAAGGGTTTTCCTACTTAAATTATAACGGATTGAGGATTAAACTAGCTTAGTAAGTTCTAGATATTCCTATATACCCTTATTAGTATAGAATAACTCTTATTAACTTTATACTACCCCTAAATAAATAGGGGTACTAAGAGGGTAAATTAGGAAATTTAAGCTACCCTATGGATCCTAATCTTATTTAAGCAATTTAACTAGCTAACCTACCTAACCGCCTACTAGCTTACCTTAAATAATAAGGAGTTTTTAGTTATAGGAGTTAGCCTAAATAAACTACTATTAGGCTACAAAATCGGTATAATACCTAGGGTAAAGGATAACTAAGTAAGTATAATAATACTAAAAGGGAGGGCTATTACTTTCCTATAATACCTAAGGGAAGGAATAGAAATTATATAAGCGGCTATTACCTTTATATAATAATACTTATATAAGTTAGTAGTAGCTATAGGTTGCCTAGCAAAAAAGTTCTAGGTAGGTAATAAGGTTTAGCTTAACCTTAGATATATTAAAACTAATAGGCTGTATAGGAAGCTAAACTAAGTAGCTTTTAAGTTTATAGTACTAATAGTACTAATACTACTTACAGTAATACTAAATATTCCTTAGGGCTTATACCTAACTTTCTATATAAACCTTATCGAAAGGGTAGTAAATAACCCCTTACCTAGTTAGGTAGTATGGGATTTAGTATAACGCGCGGATCGGTTAACAACAGTTAGGTAAGTAAGTAAGCCTCCTTTTAGAAATCGAGTAGTATTTAAGACTAAAGCTTAGCCCTTCTCGAGTTTTCGGGCTTATATTCCTTTTATAGCCGGGGCGTACCTTAGGCTACCCTACCTTCCTATCTACCCGGGCTTTACCTATACGCCCCTGTCTACTCGGGCTTTACCCGTACGCCTAGCCTTATATTTAGAGCTAGGCCTACTACTAGTCTAAGACAAGGACGGTACTTTATAAGAGGAATACTAAGTTAAACGCATCCTTATAATAAGGGGGGCCTAAGGCTAAGGGGGATAACGCAATACCCTTATAAAATAGCTAGGTTATAAATAACTAACCTAGGAACTAATAAAGGCTTTAGTATAAACGGAAGCCCTAAAGGAATTTATATAGTAATAGGGGGATCCCTATATAAATAGTAAAGTATAAGTAAGCTATAAAATAAAATGTAAAATTTTAACTATACCGAAAGAAAAAACTAACCCTAAAGCGCCCCTAATAAGGGCCCGACCTAATACTACTACTATAGATATATACTAGCTATACTACTTAGACTTATTGGTCTTTATATCCTTTTTACTCTTATCCTTCTTAATATCCTCCTTAGGGAGGGTCTTAAAACTATTCGTTATAATACTTAGGTAGGGGTAGAATATAACTAAGGGGGGTAGGGGTAGAGGTATAAAACGAAGGTACTAGGTAACTTAAGTAATATAAAGGGCGGAGGCAATAGGGTAGAGTAATAAAAACATACTGTCTACGTAAGATAAGCGCAACCTACTACTATTACAGGCAATACGAGGAGTAAAGGGGGTAGAATAGTATACTAAGGGGGAACTACCTACATAAGACTTACGTAACTTATAGATATTATAGTATATCTCGGCTAAGGTAGCTACTAACTTAGTACTAATACCCTCCTATGCTTACTAATAGCGGGTAAGGCTATACATATTACTCTAGATATCCGTTAGGGCCTAAGCTACGCCCTAGGCAAATATACTAAGCTATATACTCAGTATAGTACTAGTACGGCTACCCGCTTAAGTTAGGGTTAAGGTATTAGCAGTAAGGATAAGGGTACAATTCGGATTATTATTATTATTAGTAGCAGTAGGGGGAAAGGCAATACCTAGTATAGGGGTAAGGGTATAGGTAGGGCGCATAAGGGCAGGCTCTAGCTTAGCTAGAGCTAGGGTACAGGCCTAAACCCGGCCTAGGGCTAGAAATTTAGGTAAGAGGACGGTATAAGCGCCCAGTACAATTCCGACCTTAGGGCGGGCCTTAACCAGAATATAAACATTACGCTAAGCATAAGTACAAAGGTTATATAAAGCGCAATACAGCTAAAGGCATACAGCAAATAAATACAATACCTAAACGCATTTAGCATATATATATACATACATACAGTAACTAGTACTACAGCCCAGCATACAGTCGTTACGGCTACTAGTAATAAGGCGGTTAATATAAGGGAGGTATATTCTATATACCTCCTCCAGAGGTATAAACTCCTTATCGGAGGAATTACCCTCTACTAAGTATTCGCCTAGGGTACAGTAATAGTCCGACTTATTGGTATAATAGCTATAATGTAGGCCTAAACCGCATCCAGGGGGGGGGGGGAGGAGTACCTATAGCAATAGATATAATAGCAATAGTAATAGTAACGAAAAGGTAAATAAGTCCTCTATAAGAGAGGAGTAATAATAGTAAAAAAGGGATTAATAGTTCCTATTATTACTAGCTTATTAGCTAATAGCCCAAAGGATATATAGAACGGACCTAATAAGGAAGTAATAACCTACCTTACGGGGGAGGAATAATAGTAATAAAGGAGTAGGTATAATAGGAGGTAGTAAAGGAATTAATAATAATTATATAGTAAGAAGCTAGAAAATAAGTAAGTATAATAGTTAAAGGAAGAAGAATAATAAAGTATAATAGGAGGGGAACGAAAAGGGTAATATAAAGGAAGTAGCAAAAGGGAAAAGCAAGGTAACGCTAGGCGCCTTAGGTACCCGGTAAGTACCTAAAGAATACCTAAGGAGGGGATAGAACAAAATAGAATTAGTTACCCTAGGTAACCAGTAAACTCTAAACAAGGGACAATATAAGGAAAAGATAGTATACACTAAGTACTTAACGAATACCCTAAAAAAAAAAAAAAAAAAAAATTCAAGAGAGCTACAGATTAAGAAAACTAGCCTTAGGAAGGGTAGTTTAGCTACGGCTATAGCTAGACCTTACTTTAAATAAGTAGAGCAAGATAGTATATTATAGTATCGGGCTTAGCCTAATACAGAAGAACAAAGGGAACTAAGGAACCTACTAAAAGGAATACATATAACTAAAAGCCCTAGTTATTAGGTAGTTTTCCCTCCTTTAAGTCTTTTAATAAACATTATTAAGAGTCCTAAAGCAGTCGCCTAGCAACTCCGTAATATATATATTTATAGTAGCACCTTATAGTATTATAGTAATATGTATAATAATAAAGTACTTTAATTAACTTATTTTATAAGTTTTACTAAAATAATATATAAGTTTATTACTTATTTTTTATCTAAAGGTAGTTATTAAATATAGTATATTAATACTTTTATAACTAAAGTTTTACTATAGCTTTACTATACTACCTATTTATATTTCTATTAAAATACTAGTATTTATACTAGTAAGACTACCTAAATAGGATACTATTCTATTATTACTAGTAGTACTACTATTAGTAAAGATACTGTACTATACTGTAAGTATTAGTAAGTATACCGAGTTAACTAATAGTATATAACATACTACTTCTCCGAACTACTACTTAGAACGACTAACGGTAGTACTACTACCGGCCAACTTACTACTACAATACAACTTGTATACGTAGTAGCCAGTTAACTACAGGAGCTAATTAATCAGAATAACAATTGCCGCTCTCCTAGTCGCTACTAGCTATTGCTAGCCTACAGTACTACTACGGGTAATTATACTATTGTACGACCGAAACGGCAATTAAACTATTATGCAACTAAATAGGCAATTAAACTATTGTACGACCAAACGGGCGATTAAACTATAGTATAACTGCGCAGCTACAATCTAGACCTATACAGTACTACTCTATAGGCATAAATAGCCGTACTTCCCTTGCACTTTAGGTAGAAGAATAATTGCATTTATTTATATATTTCGGTACTACTAATTGTATACTCTTGCCTAGTTACTAACTGGTACCCCTTATACTGTTACTAATAGCTTAATTAATTCCTTAGTCCGTGCAATATACTTTTACTACCCCCTCCTCTTATACATACAAATTGCAAGAATTTCTTATATATTTATTTTATTATAAGTAAGTTATATTTTCTTCTCTTCTTTTTTTATAATTACTATTACTTATAACTAATTACTTATATTAATAAGTTTATACTTACTTTTTCTTATAATACTATTATATTTATTACTATTAATACTTTTCCCTCCCTCCCTAATAATAATAATAGCCTTAAATATAGCTATACCTTAAGTAAGTTATTTATTATAGAGTTACTAAATAACTACTTTAGAACTCTTAATAATATTTATTATAAGACTTAAAGAAGGAAAAACTACTTAATAGTTAGGGCTTTTAGTTTATATACGTTCCTTTAGTAGGTCTATTAGTCCCTTTATCTTATATCCTATATTAGGCTAAGCCTAATACTATAATAACTTATTATTATACTATTATATTTCTTTTTAGATATAGCTTTTTATTTTATTACAATACTTTACTATAGTATTGAGCTAAGCCCAATTATGTAATATAAGACAAGGGGAGATAATAAACCTACCTAAGGGGTATATATAGAAAAGGAAGTCCTTATAGATAGGTAGTCTTTCCTTTTTTAAGTTTTTTATAAACATTATTAAGATAATTAAAATAACTACCTAGTAACTCCGTATTATACTATACTTATACTCTTTATTACTACTCTATAGCTATTTAGTTATATCTCTATGTATTATAAGAATTATAACTATATTTTAAAAGTATTATAATATTTATAGATATAGTTAAGTTATAGTTCTACTTAAATACATATTTAAGTTACTTATATAGTAAATATATATATAGTAATAAAATGTAATACTAGGCAAAAATTGTACTTTTCAATATAATTCTGAATTATAGGTACTGTATTAAAACTTGTATTCCTTAAACTATGGGCATGTATTTAATGCCTACAATAAACTATTGAGGATGGAAATTATCATCTCCAGCACAATGCCCAAGCCATAAACGCATACCGCAATTACATGTTCATTCAATAGGGATAAGGTCACTATTTATCACTACCCACAGCATCTTAATACCCATTCGCTCTACAACAAGCACAAAATCGACGAGTTAGTCATACCAGCAGCATCATGGCCGAGACTCTCGTGGATCTACTCAACCTCCGTGTAGTGGAAGACGAAAAAACAACATTGGCGTATCTGTCGTATCTAGCTGAGCAGTCCGCCGACGTCCTGAACTTATCGGAGCCTCAACGTCTTGCCCAAGCCTCGCAGTCTCTGCTGCTATGCGTGCAGTCACTGTCCAAGCGTTCGTTTAAACCTGTTGTCGAGTCATCTTCCTGCCTTAGCTCCCTGCGGCAAACATTACCTGTCCTCGCGCAGCGGGCGACAGAGCTGAGCCAATCCGTCCCTCGGCTTGACCAAGAGGCCGAAAGTTTCTCGACTACATTCAGCAAGGTTAGCGAGGGTACGGTGGTCGCCCGTAGGAAGCAGGCCCTCCTCCTACTGCATAACGCGGAGCGCCTGGTTGATGTTATGGAACTCCCCCCCCTACTTGGCTCGGCTGTCAAAACGAACCCCGTTAGCTATTCGTCTACCCTCGATCTGTACGCCCACGTCCGCCGCCTTGCCTCATTCTATCCCTCGTCCAAACTAGTCGCATGCGTGTTGGCCGAGGCTGATACGGCTATCCGGCAGATGGCTACCGACCTCGTTGTTGCCTTAAAAGCTCCGAATCTCAAGCTCGCCGCTGGTCTTCGCACGGTCGGTTGGCTTAAACGCATTGTGCCTGACCTGGTCTCTAAACCCCCCTCGGAAGATGTTCTACTCGCCCTGTTCCTCGTCTGTCGCCTGATGACACTATTGAACACGCTCGCGGCCCTGGAACCTCTACGTGAGTTAGCAGACCAGGAACGGCTCCGTCTGAAGGGAGCAGCGCATGCGTTGAGTGGCGGCCAACAAACGGAGCGCTACCTCAGACGCTTCATAGAGATATTCCGCGAGCACAGTTTCAACATCGTTTCCATGTCCAAAAGCGTTGATAACAGCTTTAATACGCCACCTGTTACCAAGAACGATGATATGCTCACTCTACTCCCGTTAGCTTTGTCTGCTTTTCCGCTGCATCTGGTTGGTCTGTTGCTTGAGACGCTAGATAATCATCTTCCAACCATCAGAGATCAGGCGTCTCGTGATAGTATCGTTACCCAAGTCCTCTACTGCGCCGGAAGTTTGGGAAGACTCGGCGCTGACTTCAGCATGCTGCTTGCTACGGCCAATGTCAACGAGTGGGTGGATGTTGTCAAGCGCCATCGGTTGCTGGCCGGGAGGCTTGAATCTGTTATTGGCGACTACCGTAACCACCAGCACGCCATGACCTCCGTTTCTATAACTGCCAACCCCATTAATCAAGCCTGACAATGTTGTGCACTCCAACATGATTATTAGCAAGAACTTGATGCTGTGTGGCCCTGCTCAGAATGAGACCTTACTACATGGTGCAGAGCAATTTAAGCGTACGACGCCTTACGTACAGTAATGTAAGTACTGTACTGTACCGTACATGTGGCGCAGGTGGGTGATTACCAATACAAGTCCTAATTGCTACAAATTCGTCCTGCCGCCAATCGGCACGACAGAGCAAACCCCATGTTCTCCGACCCAAGCAAGACCAGGCAACTTAACATTCATCGTTTTGGATCTGTCATATCAAAAGCACCAGCAGCATGCTCGTGGTGTACCAGCCACTGATATCCCCATGACACGAATAGCTCGCCAACAATGAGCGAGACGCAAACTCAAGTCCGCGCCACATCAGGTATGGCTAGCGTCCGTTAAAACAAACCAAGCCCAGGGCACCAGAAATGAACATGGAGAGCACTCCCTCACTATTGCCCACAGCACATCATTTTGTTTCTGGTCTTGGCTCTGGCGTTGCTTCGGCTGTCCTCCTGCAGCCGCTTGACCTCTTGAAGACCCGAGTGCAACAGCCAGGCCGCCCGTCGCTCCTGGCTTGTTTGCGGGATGTGCAGAAGTCCACAAACCCGATTCGAGCCTTGTGGAGAGGTACAGTGCCCTCTGCATTACGGACCGGCTTCGGCTCTGCATTATACTTTACCTCGCTCAGTAAAATTCGTCAATGTTTCCACCAAGTGGACGTTCATGAGAGCCGGACGCTACGCCGGAGCAGCTCATCCGTCCTTCCCACCTTGACAAACTCGGCAAACTTGATATCCGGAGCAGCGGCCAGGACATTTTCCGGCTTGGTTCTCATGCCCCTTACCGTGATCAAAGTTCGATTTGAATCTAATATCTATTCGTATTCATCCACCTGGGCCGCGGCTCTCGATATTCGACGCGTGTATGGCTTCCAGGGTTTCTTCGCAGGCTTTGGCGCCACTTGCCTTCGAGATGCTCCTTACGCTGGTCTGTATGTACTACTTTACGACGTTCTCAAGACCCGACTTGCCATTGTGGCATCATCCCATCGTTCGCACGAGTCCGAGCAGGGTTCAATGCAAGGGTGGCTAGCTAGTTCGGTCAACTTTAACGCCGCGATCATTGCGGGGGCTGCTTGCTCTGTCATCTCAAATCCGTTCGACGCAATCAAGACGCGAATACAGCTGCAGCCACGGCGGTATCGCAATGCTTGGAAGGCTAGCTATATGATGGTGATCGAGGATGGTTTTTTATCTCTTTGGAACGGGCTAGCCTTGCGAATGTGTCGTAAGGCCCTCAGCTCAGCATTGGCTTGGACGTTATATGAGGAATTCATCCGCAAGTCGGTTGGGGCGTAAAGATGTTGTAGTATCAGCTGTCATACCAGCAATCAGACGATAAAAATGTTTGAACAACAGAAATCAACATATGCGGGCGAAAACTCAGGCTAGGATGTCATGTAATAGACAGTAGGGTTGTGATAGGCCCTCAGTCAAGTCAGATTGGCGAAGTCATGCGGGCCGGCCACCGGCGAGATACATAAGAAGGCCAGGTGACTTGCTCCTCTTACGGTCGCTTTTCTTGCGGACCCATTCAAACTCGGGCTCGAGGTGGCGGTGCTTCTTGTCCTCAAACAGCAGCATACCACCGCCGCTGCGCCTCTCGCGAACGATCTTGGTATGTTTCCAAAATTGATCCTGTTCCCATTCAGGTACCCATCTCTTGACTAATATATACTCCGGATCCTGCACAGCTCCAGGTCAGAAGAAATGAAAAAGATGTTTCAGGCTGATATTTGCTTACTGGATCGAAGTCAAAATCGACGCGGAATGTCCTCAAGGTTTCAATGGATAAATGCCGGCGGGCCATGCGAGTATACGTAGGTCGGACGCCTGGCTCCATGGTGGACCCATAACCTGTTGATTTGTTGATGATGGCAGCAATTGTCGTCTCATCTAGACCGGAATTAAGGAGGTCGTCCTGTAGCCGACGCTTATATTCCTTATCGTTCTCTTCTTTCTGCATCGCTTCCTTGGCGATGCGCTTGGCCTCATGCTTCTTGTATCGCTCAACGGCTTCAGTGGCCTCCTTCTCACGGAGTTTCTTCTCTTGGGCAGCGTGCTCTTCTTCTTGAAGACGCTTCAACTCAAGCTCCTTCTTGATTCGCGCCTCCTCGTCCGCGAGAGCCTGGCGCTTTTTCATGTCATCAAGTTCGCGCTTAGCTCGACGAAGTTCTCCCTCGTCGCGATACTCCTTTGCCAAGCGACGCTCTTCTTTGTCGTGAGAATACACAAGCCGTAACTGTTCAAGCTCACGACGAGCATGCTCCGACTCCCAGTCCTCTCGCGTCCTGAAGGCTGACGAGCGCGAGCGCGAGCGTGGGTCAGGGCTGTGGCCGTGACAGACAGGGTGCCCGCGATGACCGCTTACCGCTTCGTCGTCTGACGAGCAATCGTTGTAAATACGATTATTGATGATCACGGGGTTGGCGGGGGTCAGAACAGGGGCGACAAGGGGAGGGCTAGCCCGGCGGGTTCGTGAGCGGGACCGAGAACGAGCCATTACAGTTGTGTGTCGTTCCGGAATGAAATAGCTAGGCCCCGTGGCGCCGACGCCTTGGTAACTTCGGGGACGCGGCTGGCTCTGAACATAGCTGATGGGATAGGGAGTGTAGCCACGGTGGCGGACGTGAATGTCAACGTCATCTTCGTCATGATAGTAATTGGCCATAATTCTCCTGCGGCGGCGGTGAAAGTGGAGGTTCTACAGTTCACTGACTATCGCTTGGTGTATCCAGCCGAACAGTGAGAATTGACGAAGGGTGGGGGATCGAAGCCACTTTATTGTTAGTACTTAAAAAACTTTGCATTATTTTTAATGCGTCGCCTCAAGCTGGCTGGTGGCCATGTGTACAGATGAGTGAAGATAGTACCAGAATGGGTGAGGGGAGACGCCGGACTACTGGTGGTGAAGGGAACAGTTCTTCGGACTGGCCTAGAAGGAAATGGAACTAATTACCCCTTGTTCAGGGCTGGAGTAATAACTGAAGGTATTGGTGTAGGTAATACTAACTAACGGCGCTTATAAACGGAGATGTGTGGAGTAACATGAACTGTAAAAAGTAGTCCAATCAATTGGCCGGACCAAATTTGGATTGCAGGGGGACCCTCTCTTGCGGTGGTGGACTTGGCGGGTGACTGATGTACTTACATGTACTTAAGCCCCCCTCACCCACTTGTCCTGGAATTGAACCAACCGCTTATCTACTTACAGTACAACTACTCCGTACATGTACTACTGTACCTACCAATCGACGTGTTACGTTTATTTTTCTCCACAGGGATTGCTCCGGCGATTTGTTGCGGCTTTGTTTTAGCGCCAGGTTGTATTTAGCGCGACAATGGCCAAAAATATCACGTCGTGTCTTGGAACAGGCAGTCTTCCTATTTGAGCTTGCTCACCTTTTTCAGGCTGGTAGTCGCCCATACTCCAGGTCATGGCCACCCCTATCATGCCTCAGAACACTCAAGAAGTGGCTCAAGTGCTGGATGTTCTCGAGGAAGCTCGCAAAGAGAAGAAGAAGGGCGCCTTTTCAGTGAAGAAAACCACATTTATCGTCAAGCATTCCAGACGAGGCATCCAGGTGGAATCTTGGAGGCTTCAAGACTGGGACTATAAGCGGCCGGATCTGCCCACATATGCCCGTGGCTTCTTCACAACGAAAATACCAGACAAGAAACCCGAGATTGCCATCCGTGGTTACGATAAGTTCTTCAATGTCGGGGAAGTGAGGGAGACGCACTGGGAAAGCATATCCGCAATGACCCAACCTCCCTATGAGTTAACACTGAAGGAAAACGGCTGCATTATTTTCATATCCGGCCTTGAGGATGAGACCCTGCTCGTCTGTAGCAAGCACTCCACTGGCGACCGTTCGGATGTCGAGATTAGCCATGCCCGCGCCGGAGAGGACTGGCTTGCAAAACAACTTGCGATGATTGGTAAAACCAAAGGCGAGCTTGCCAGCGAGCTTCACCGGCGCAACGCAACCGCCGTCGCTGAACTTTGCGATGACTCTTTTGAGGAACATGTTCTTGCGTATAGTCCTGAAAGGGCTGGCCTATATCTACACGGCGTTAACCTCAACCTCCCCGAGTTCACAACTTACCCCAGCTCAGCCGTTCAGGAGTTTGCAGATCAATGGGGCTTCCATAAGACAGGCTTGATTATCATGAACGATATTGGGAATGTCAAGGCATTTCTTGAGGAGAAAGCTCAGTCCGGTGCATACGACGGCCGTGATGTTGAGGGCTTTGTCATACGCTGCAAGATGAGTTCTAGCCCAGGCTCAACTCCCTATCGAGATTGGTTTTTTAAGTACAAGTTTGAAGAGCCGTATCTCATGTATCGCCTGTGGCGAGAATGCACAAAAGCACTCATCGCCGGCAGGCAGCCGAAGTTCAAGAAGCACGTAGCTATCACTCAGGAGTACTTGATTTACGCTCAAAAGCGCCTGGCATCGGACCCTCTGTTAGGTCAGTTGTACAACCAGAATCATGGTATCATTGGACTGCGCGACGATTTTTTAAAGTTCAAGAACCTCAACGGGGCAGACGCTGCCAGCATGGGCGAGTGCAGCCCTGTTGTCATGGCAGAGGTTGCCAGGGACTTAATCATATGCCCTGTTGCTACAATCGGTTGCGGCAAGACTACCATTGCCCTCGCCTTAACACGTCTGTTTGGATGGGGTCACGTTCAGAATGATGATATTTCCGGGAAAGGGCGCCCTCCTCGGTTTACCAGGGCTGTTCTCGACCAGCTGAAACAATATGCTGCTGTCTTCGCCGACCGAAACAACGCGCAGAGACATGAGCGAAAACAGATTATTGCAGACGTTAAGTTGCAGTGCAGAACCGTCAAATTGGTCTGCCTCAATTTCCGTCATGATGAAGAGCACATTAATGAGATCCGCAAGATCACGCAGGAGAGAGTTATAGCTCGGGGCGATAATCATCAGACCATTCACGCAGAATCAAACCGAGATAAGTACATTGGGGTTATGGAAGGGTTCATCAACCGCTTCGAGCCATGCAACACCGGTGTGCCACCGGACGACGGCTTCGACGTGGTGATAAACTTGAATCCTACTGCATCGAGCCGAGCGAACCTTGAAACAGTGGTGAGACAGCTGCACCTGTATTTCCCCAATGTCGTTAAGGAGGTCCCATCTGCAAATGAGCTTTATGCCGCCATGGAGGTGGCATTGGCATACAAACCCAACTTTCACCACTCCATTCCTGATCGGTCGAACAAGAAGACTGGTTTACCCCAGCAAGCCACATTGCATACGACACAGCCGAGAGCGAAGAAAAGGCAGCTGCAGTATCTGGCCGTCGATATCCCTACAGCCACCATCAATGCACTTCTTGAAGATACCTTTCAAGGAAGTCAGACAGAATCATCGCAATTTTATAACCGATTGAGGCAGACCAGGAGGGTACAGGAGAAATTCCATGTGACACTCATGCATCGTGCCATGTCCCAGAAGTACCCGAAGCTATGGACACGGTATGCACATCTCCACGAAGCAGCTGGAGGTGGAGATGAGAAGCTTGGCCAGTGTGAGCTGTTGCTTGAAAGGGTAGGTCATACATGGATGCGTCTTGCCCTCGGGTATCTGGATAATTGGAAACACTAATGCTACTTTCTTCACGTGTAGGTTGTATTTGACGATCGCGTGATGGCTATCGTCGTGCGCCTCATTGATTCAGAACACATTTGGGAATGCGCAAACGACGTTGCTCATATTACAGTGGGGACGCGCGATGATTTCGTGAAGCCGAAGGAAAGCAACATTCTGCTTGGAAAATGGCTCAAGGGTGGTGTCACGGAAGGTAGTATTGGGGAATGGGTATTTCAGAACCCGCCAACGATCCAGGGCGATGTTAGAGGTGTGCTATAAAGAATGCTAGTTGGACCAGAGGAATGGAGTAATATAAGTAGTTAGTTGACCAAGTTGACATCTTACCGTTCAATTATTGGTCTCAACGTAGTGGAACAAGAAACTAGTGAATCGTGGCAATGGGCATCAAGAATTACCTTGGCGATATACTAGTAATATATATGTATTGATTGACTAACTAATAACTACCTCATGATTAGTTAGTAGTAACTAATAAGTTGATTTAGTATACTATCAATATAATAATAGTAGTAGTAGTAGTAGTAGTAGTAGTAGTAGTAGTAGTAGTAGTAGTATTTATTATGGAGTTACTAGTACTACTAGTATCTAGTAGTCGGAAATAGTTATTAAGAAATCTACGGAATACTAACTTAAGGTACTAGGTATTAAAGCACTTATACTCTAATGCCTGCTTAGTTATAGGATATAAGTTACATATAGTAGTACGTAACTCTATCCTAGGATATAGCTCTATTAGGTAAAGCCTAATATTATAATATATCTTCTTCCTTCCTTAATTTCTCTAGTAGTTCTTAATTAACTTAGTAATTTTCTTATTCTTTTTTTTTAAAGTTATTGCCTCTATCCTGTTCGTAGGTAGTTGCCGGGCGTATATATTAATACTTCTGTAGCTAAGGTTCTATTATAGCCTTATTGTACTGCCCCTCTGTATTTCTTATATATTTATTATAGGTAAGTTGTATTTTTCCTCTTTCCTTCTTTATAATTACTACTTCCCTTAATACTACTATTATAATTTCTTACTTCCTCCTATACTCCTACCTTCCTTACTATATATATTGTACTAGGGTTCCTACTACTACTTATTGCTAACTACTTATATTAGTTAATTACTTACTTTCCTATTATTATACTATTATATCTACTGCTACTAATACTCCTCCTCCCCCTCCTAATAATAACAATAGCCCTAGTTATAGCTATACCTTAGATAAGTTATTAGTCGTTTGGTTAATAGGTAACTTTACTATTTAGGGAGAGTCCTTAGATAAGGAGTATAATATTCCTATTGCTAAGGCTTAAATATACTTACCCTATATTAAACGTTTGGTCCGTACTAGTACTACTTACTGTAAATATAGTAGCAGTAATAGCTGTACTACTTACGATTTAGTCCGATATAAGTATAAATAAATTCCGTACCTACTAATACTATATTTATGCCTTTACTGTATTATTTATAAGCTTATTCTTATTGTTACTAAAGGTAACTATATTGTTTTGGCTGCCTGTATTAAGACGGCCGAATTGCTTAGCTATTGCGTTTACCTTTCCGCCCTGTTTTGCTAGCTTAGTAATACTTAGCGTAAGCTCTATAATACTACTAGGACGACTCCTATTAATATTGTTCCTACTACTCCCCTTACCCCTACTAGTAGTACTGCTTGTAGTACTACTGCTATAGTACTGCCCTTAACTCCCGGTAACCCTATAGGTACCTTAGTACTAGCCTTATAGGCCCTAATGCTATTACGTAGCGGTAGTATATAGTAGCAGTAGCTATAGATACTAGTACGCGGCTTTACTAGCGCTATGTAAGGCCTATTTAATTATTAGGGCGTATAGGACGCCTGGCTTAATAGCTTTAAGCTAGTACAATAACTATAGTTAGGCCTTATAGCTATAATTTATAAGGAGCTAGTTATTACTTATTATACCTATAAGGTAAGTATACCTTATTTACTCTACCCCCCCCCATTAGGGACTATAGTTCCCTTCCTCCTCCTATTGTACTATTACTAATTGCTTTAACCTATTTTATCTTACTATTACCTTACCCTCTACTACCCCTAGTAGAAATTATACCTATTGCGTTTTATTTATAGATAGCCTTTTAGTACTAGTTTAGTCCCTTTACCTTTTGTCTTTTATTAAGAATAACTTAAGTAAGCTACTAGTAACCTCCTCCCGGCTATTAAGGGCCTAATACTTATATACTATAGCGCTAAAACTTTATCTTACTTATAGTATTCTGATTAGGGCTAGGAATTCTTTAGGGCTAACTTAGGTCTATTATTTTAAGATATTTTAATTTAGGACAAAAGAGTTATTTATATTCCTTTCGGGCTGGTTAAATATAAGCTATATTAATATTATTATTATAAGAAGATTAGTTTATTATAAGTAAGTATACTATCTTATTTTTACTTATAGTCTACTAGTACTTTAGTTTCCTATAGGTTTTCTAGTAGTTCCTATATAGGTTAGTTATACCTACCCTATTTAACTAAAACGTTATAGTACTTACTTTACCCTTTTGTATTCTTTATAGCTAAGATTTCCTTTATAATATACTCTTCCTATAGTATACTGTCCTTATCCTTTATTAAGAGCAGCCCTAGCTTAGTATTTATTAAGGCCTAACTAGGTAGTAGATCTATTACGGCCTACTCTACTAGGTTTACGTAAAAGGTAGGGTATATACCTTAGGGGACGTTTAGCGTAATAGTTAGGGGGGTCGGTATAGCTATAACTATATACTTAGCTATTACTTAGTTTAGCTTTTTGGATAGGTATAAAGACTTTATATAGTATAGACTTAGCTATACCTTATCCCTTACCTAAAAACGCTCTACTAGGTACTAGTAGGAATTTAATTTTTCCTCTAAGCGTTATTATATAAATATAATTACTACTTAAGTTAGCTTAGTACTTTTATATAAGTACTATATAAATACTACTACTTACTCCTTACCTATAGTTACGCTTAGGGTAAAAGCTTTTACCTATTGTACTATATTAATCTTATATTCTAATAGGAGACTATTCGGACTTATACCAGTAATAGAAGAGTTCTTACTATTTAGCGTTAGTTAGTATACCGCTAAATAGTCCGGTTAGTTAAATTAGTTAAATACTATAAAAGTATATAGGATTACTTAACCTTTTTGGTTTACTTATTCTATACCCCTATCTAACTATAGGTAATATACTATAGATAGCTACTATTTAATCCTAATAATATAGTATAATATTACCTAGAACTAGCCGACTTAATTTAATCCTTAGTTAAATATAATATATATAAGGCTAGGCGCACAAGTAAAGCCCAAGTAGACAAGGGCGTACGGGTAAAGCCCAAGTAGACAGGGGCGAATAAGTAAAGCCTAAGTAAATAGGAAGGTAAAGCAGCCTAAGAGTAAGGTATACCCTAGCTATAAAAGGAATATAAGCCTAAAAACTTAAGAAGGGCTAAGCTTTAGTCTTAAATACTACTTAATTTCTAAAAGAAGGCTTACTTACTTACCTAACTATTATTAATTAATCTATATATTATAATTCTAAAGCTTTTATTATAGTTACTTAAGTAAAATAGTACCTATTATATATAGTATAAGAGAGATACTATACCTTTTACTAAGGGGTAAAATAAATATAATACTAAAAGTATTTCTTATACTAAGTATACTAAGTTCCCTTAAAATAATACTAAGGAGTACTTAAAGGGAACCTTTTATTTTAAAAATACTAACTATAGTATAAGAATAACTAGCTTAGCTATAAGAGTTAGAAAGGCTAAAGGAAAAGGAAAAAGAAATTTATACCTACCTAAGAATAAGTACTAGCTATTAACTAGGGAAGGTAAAGAAAAAGGCCTAAAGAGAATTAAATACTTTCTTAAAGAATAACTAAAAAGTTAAAGTAATACTAAAACTTAGGTAACCTATAACTCTATAAAAAAGGTAAGAATAGCTTAATAATTTAAATTATACCTTTAATAGAGTAAGATAGAAGTTTAAAAAGTACTACTAAAAAATCCTACTAGCCCTTAACTATATATAGGCCTAAGGCTAAATATACTAAGAAAGGTATTTAAATAAACTACTAAAAGATTAATAAACTATAGTTAAAAATAATTAGGATTATTTCTAAGAATAAATACTTACTCCATTAAGAGAAATTAAAAATTACTTTAGTAAAGTACTAAAGCCTAATTAAACTTACTTTTACTTTAGTAAGTTACTACTAAAGTTATAAAGCTAAATTAATTTATATAAAAATATTAAAGAATATATATAGAAAGAAATAATCTAACTAGCTTAATAACTTTAGAACTTTACTAAAACCTAACTAAAAAGGAAAACTAATATAAAAAAAGAAAAGAACTTAAATTATTAAAGGAAAGTTACTAAAAAAATAAAAATATACTAACCTTAGTATAATAGTAAGGAATTCTCCTAAAAATCTATAACCTTAGGCTTAAAAAGGGTCTATAGTAGTAAAGGCTTACTACTACTAAGGTAAAGTAGGAATAATTACTATTTTAACTATTAAAAGAAAGGCTATTAAGTAAGAGAATACCTAAAACTCTAGAAATAAGGAAACTTTTAATAACTAAAGTAGTTACTCTTACTTTAGTCGGTAATATAAAATATAAAGTACTACTTTAGTTTATAGCTAATATAATAATTTTAAAATAAACTACCTAAAAGGTTAAGGTAGGACTAAATAGCTATATTAATATAGACCTTATTAATATATAAATAGTAAGGTAATATAGACTTTATTAGGTTTTAATAAATAGAAATAGCCTTTAAGCTATAGGGGGTCTTTAAGTTACTAGTTATAAAATATAAGAAGTACCTATATATATAATAAATAGTAAATAAAGAAAGAAAACGTTTACCTATTACTATATTAAAGTAAATATAGGACTAACTTTAAACTAAATATAAATTATACTAAAAATACTAATATTAACTAACCTAAGGATCTATCTAAACCCTATAGAAGTATATTAATAGTTTTAGTAGGACTAGTTAAGGGTATAGCTATTATTACTTATAAAGTTTTAAGTTAAATATAGAAATAAAGTAAAAATCTTTATAGTAATAGGAATAAAAAGTAATCCTATTAAGCTACTAAAGAGTTATTAAGGATAACCCTAAGGGATTCTATAAGAGCTAAAAGAATTTAAAAATATTCTAAATATAAATAGTATAAAGATCCTATTAGTATATAAATAAATAAATTATATAATTAACCTTTAACTAAATATATTACTACTATATAGATTAATTTACTTATTTTTTTAAATAAAGCTAAAGGAGCTTAAAGAATATTTAAATAAAAACCTATAAGCTAATAGGATTTACTCTTTAAAGTTACCTATAGAATTACTTATTCTATTTATACTAAAAAAGAATAATATATTCTAATTATATATAGATTACTAAGGATTTAATAAGATTTTAGTAAAATTTTAATATACTTTTCTATTAATATTTAAGATTATAAACTAATACTAAGGAGCTATAGTATTCTTTAAGATTAATATTAAAAATACTTACTATTAAATCTAAATTAAGAAAAGTAATAAATAGAAAATAGTATTTAAAAATATACTATAAGTATTTTAAAAACTTAATAATACTACTTAGGCTAACTAATATACTAACTACCTTTTAATATTATATATATTAAGTACTCTAAAGGTATATAGATATAATTTATATTATATACCTAAATAATATTTTAATCTTTTTAAAAAACTATTAAAAATATACTAAATTTCTTAAAGAAATCCTAAGGTAGTTATAGTTAGCCGAATTATATATTAATCTAAATAAGTATAGATTTTACTAAGAATTAGTTCAGTTTCTAGAATTTATTCTATCTAAAATTAAAATAGTAATAGACCTAACTAAGGTATAAGCTATAACCTAATAGGAAGAGCCTACCTTATTTTATAATATTTAAGTATTTCTTAGGTTTTATAATATTTAAGTATTTCTTAGGTTTTATAACTTCTATAGAAAATTTATTAAGAACTATTTAAACATTATAGTACCCCTATATATATTCCTTAAAGGAAGTAAGAATAAGAAAAAGCTAGAAAAAGTTTACTTAAATAAAAAGGAATTAATAGTCTTTTAAGAGCTAAAAAATATATTTAGAAAGGCTTTACTATTATATTATTTTAACCTAATAAGACCTATTAAAATTAAAATAAATATATTAAGTTTTATAATAATAGGTATCCTATTTTAATTAAATAACTAAGGGTATTAGTATTTAATAGTATTTTAGTTAAGGAAATTCTTAAATATAAAATAAAACTATAGAATACTAAACTATAAAACTTTTACTATTATTAAGTTATTTAAATATTAGTAATAATATATAGAAAGAGTAATAGTTTTAGTAAAAGTATTATTAAATTACTATAACTTATAGACCTTTATAAATAGGCTAAGGTTAATTAGGTATTAAGTATATTAATATATAAACTTAATAACCTTTAATTTTATTATTAAATATAAAATAGGAAAATCTAACTTAGTAAATAGGCCCTTAAAAAAACCTACCTATAAGAGTAAGGCCTTAAGTAATACCTACCTACTAATACTATTATAAAAGTAGCTTATAGGTATAGTAAGGGAAGAAAATATATATATATAAGAGTATAGTAAAATACCTTTATAGGATAATAAGTCTTAAGCTTTAAGTAAGAATAAGGGTAATAAGATATTCTTATAAGCTAAAGAAAGCTAACCTTATTAAGGTAAAAGTAAACCTAAAAAGGTACTAAACCCCTTTTAAATAGCCTAATAGGCTAAGGAATAAGTTAGTTATAAATAGCCTATTACCTAATAGTTTATAAAAAAGAACCTAAAGAAGGGAATAATATATAATACTACTCTTAAGTTACTAAAGGACTATCTTTATAAAATTTAAAGTAAAGACCTAAAGATAAAAAGGCTATAAGGTATAAAAATCTATAGCTAAAATAGTATACTTAATAAGAATTAGTTAGTAAACTTAAAAGGAATACTATATTTTTAAGAATATATCTATATTTTAAATAAGGCTATAGTATACTAAAAGCTTCTATAGCTATACTATAATAATTCCCTTATAGACTACTTTAAAGTTAAAAGGATAATATAATTACTATAAAGAGTAGTTTACTAAAAGGGCTTATTAGTAAATATAAAATACTATATATAAATATACTTAGTTTACTAAAGGGTATTATTAAAAAAGTATTACCCTTATAAAGAGTTATAATTATTATTAATTTCTAATAAACCTTAGGCTAAAGTAATAATAAACTTTATTATAGGACTACCTATTACTTAATTTAAGGGGAAGAAGGTAAGTATAATTTTAGTAATAGTAAATAAAATAACTAAACATTTTATATTCCTCCTATACTAAACTATAGTTAATATAGCAAGTTAGTATAACTATTTTATTATAAAATAAAGCTTTATTTTAGTATACCTAAGGGAGTAATAAGTAATAAAGAGCTAGTATTTATAAGCTAATTTTAATTAGAACTATACTATTACTTTTAAATAACTAAAAGGCTATTAATAGTATTTTACTTATAAACTAATAAGTAAACTAAAAGAATAAACTAAGTACTAAAGTACTACCTATAATACTTTATTAGTTAGAATTAATCCAACTAAGCTAACTTACTATAAGTAGCTTAATTTACTTATAATAATATAGTTAATATAACTATAGGTTACTCCCTAAACTAAGTACTACTAAGTTACTACTTATAGTTCTATACTAAAGAAAAGGATAATAAGTATATAGTAATAATCTTAAAAGTAAAAGTAAAAGTAATAAAACTAATAAAAATTAAGAAATAACTAAAAAAGTATTAAAGAAAAGCTATAAAAATATAAGTAAAGTATTATAACTATAGGTATAATTCTTTATCCCTTAATATAAGTAATTTAGTATTACTATTTATATAGAATATTAACCTTAAAGGGGAAAAATAAAAACTAATACTAAAGTATATTAAGCCCTTTTAGATTTTAAAAAAAATTAACCAATAAGTATACTATTTAGTACTTTTTAATAAATACTTATACCTATATAATATATTCTATATTAGCTTACTAAAACCTTAGAAGGAGTAAGACTAAAAAAGAAATAGTATAAATAATATATTACTTTTAGACCTATTAAATAAAAAGAGTAAATAGTAAGTTAAAAAAATATATAACTATTAGTAATTAAAAAGAGCCTAACTATATTTTATAAAATTAAAGGGCTAATTAGTAAAATATAATTAGTAAGTATATAAAAAAAATATAAAGAATATACTAAAAGTAATAGTAACTTACCTTTAATAAAAAGGCCTAGGAAAGGAATTATATAAAAAACTAAATAAAAGGGTATAATAATAAATATAAGGTATAAATATAGTTACCTTACTAATAACCTACTAATTTTATACTAATTCCTAACTAAACTAATTAACTTAGTAATAAGTTATTACTTATATAAAGGGGGAGTAGGAAAACTATAGGATAGTTTAAGGATAAAAAGAGTATTAAGGTAAGAAAAAGAAAAAAATATACTAATAAGAACCCCTAAACTACTTATAAACCTAAAGCTATTACTATTTATACTAAGTTAAAAATAAAAATAATAAGATAAAGAGAAAAGGAATATAAAATATAAAGAAATATATAAACCTATTATTAATAATAGGATTACTCTTATAGGATAAAAATAAAATAACTATTAGTATTATTAAAAATAAAATAAAATAATAAAATTACTTAGGTAACCTTATTATCTAAATCCTTATTTAGTAATCTAGTAGTTACCTTATACTTATATATTGCAAAAGCTATTTACTAAAATAAATACTTAGTATTCTTAACTAAAAGACTAAAATACTATATTACCTTTTAAGTAGTTAGGTTAGTAGTAGCCTAAAAAAGGAAAATATTAACTAACTCCTAAAGGATAATCCCTATAATATAATAGAAATATATATTAATCTAAAGGGTAAGGGGAGTAATTACTTAGTAAGTATCTTATAATATAAGTCTATTATAAAGTAATAAGTAGCCTAATTAGCCTAATAAGTATATTAGTAAAAAATAGTATAAAAACTTCCTTCTAACTTAGTATATACTTTATTTATATACTTAGTATTAGTAAGATAGTACTCCCTTTAGTACTACTCCTTAGATAAATTAAAGGACTTACCTAAGTACTAGGCAGAAACGGTAAGTTAGTATTATTCCTTAAGTAAAAGAAGAAATAAGTACTTACTATTATTATTATTACTACTATTAGTGCCCTAAAGCAATATATTGCCTACCTTTAGGAACGCTTCCGCCCTTTAGGAGCAAAAGTAATAAATATAGTTATAGACTACAACTAGGTTATTGCAATCCGTAGCTATAAGCGCTACTACCTACGCCCAAAAGAGCTAGTAAATATAAGCTAATTCTAGGGAGCCGAGAGCTATATACCTAAGAGCAGGTAGTATACCGCTTGTTATACTGCTAGTAGCGGGAGGACCGAACTGCAGAATAATATATTCCGGGAACTTACGGAATACTACTAGTACTCCTTAAACTATTTAATATATACTTTTATTATTATAGATATTATAACTTTTAGCTATATATACTTAAATAGTTTGTCTATAAGTACTATTATATACTATAGTACTTATTTATTTTATATAGGTAGCTTTATTATAAAGTCTATAGAGATCTATTTTTAATATTTATTTAGTAGTTCTATTAGCTATAGTAGGCCCTAGTAGTACTACTTATTCTTATAGCTATAATAATAATAGTAGTTTTATATAAATTGCCCTACTACTATTAATATATAATCCTAATAGTAATTCCTCTTTAGCGCTATAAATATAGTATTATATCCTAGGTACCCTAAGATAGGGGAGTTATAAACTTAATAAATAATATATATAGTTAGTAGTTCCTATAATAGTAATTATAGGTACCCTTAGAATTATAGTATATTATATATATTAATAGTATAGTTAGCTACTTATTCCTATATATTTACTTTATCTAGGAACTTATAGTCTCTATAATATATAGTATTTAGGCATATTATATACAGTTAGTCCTTAATAACTACTTAGTCCTATAGCTCCTATAAGCTAGAGTTATAAAATAGCTATAATTTTAGTAGTAGGTTACTAAGTAGTTACTCTATAGGTACGCTATAGGTACTTAGCAAACTCCTAAAACTACTAATTAATATAGGTTATGATACTTATATAGTTTAAGGTTAGTACTCTATATTCTACTACTTATATAATAGTATATCTAGCTGTTATACTTAAGATCTAGGTCTATACTATAAATAAAAGTTAAACTATAAGAGCTTTTTAGCCTATTATACCTAGTACTTTAAGATTTCCTATAGTTAGGTAAAGTATTTTAGGTTCTTATAGTTAGTTAGGACTATAAACGGTATAGATATACCTTATAGGTCTACCTACTATACCTTAAGGTAGTATACTATTACTAAAATCTCCTTATTATAAAATATATAATTATACTTTATAGCTATTAATTTTACTAAATAGTATATAACTAGGCATAGAATGCCTTTTTTATCTACTTATAATAGGTATTCTTTTAGAGCTATATTGGAATAATTTACCTTTATAAATATTTATCTTTCTATATCCTATTATACTAAAATTAGGTATAATATAAATAGTTACTTTAGTTCTTTAAATATATTATCCTTATTAGTTATTTAGTAAAATAGTTACCCCTTATAAGTAAGTTAGGATAGGGGTACTATTAATTTTATAAACTAAGGAATAAATTCTTAGTAGAAGTTAGTAAACCCTAGGAAGCTATATACCCCTTAAATAGTCCTTAGCGCCTTCTAATTATAAATAGTAGCTATCTTTACTAGGTCGGTTTGGACTTTTACTCCTACCTAAATAATATAGCCTAAATACTTAACTTCCTTAACTGTAAAGGTATACTTATTTAGGTCTAAGTATAAACTTACTTTATGTAAGTATTAAAGTACCCCTTTTACCTTTTAAATATAGTCCGCCTTAGAGCTACTTATATATACTAAGATATTATTTAAGAAGGCTATTATAAAGTTACCTAAGTTAATCTTAAGTACCCTATTAATATAATACTAAAATATTATAAGAGTACCTATAAGTCTAAATAGGTAAACTAACTATTTAAATAAGCTAAAGTAGGTATAAAATACTATAAGGTACTTACTACTAAGTATAATATAGATCTTATAGAAGGCTATCTATATATTAAGTTTTATAAACTAATAGGATCTTAATAGAAAGTATAATATTATTTTATTAATAATAGGGGATACCTATTCTATATTATAATCTTATTTAGTATATAGTAATTTATATAAAGGTACTACTTCCCCTTTAGTTTTTTAGTTAAGAGGATTAGTACTACTACTACTAAGGAGTTAGTATATATTTATCCTTTATCTAATAATTTAATAATTTACTATTATACCTTTAATAACTAGTCCTATAGTATATTATATAATAGTCCCTATAGTAGCTTTAGGGGTTTCCTATTAGGCCTAATTTATAGCTTAATATAGTAGACCCTTAGTCCTTAGTATAAAGGGAGGCCAATAACATAGCCATACGGGACGAACTAGCCGAATCGGGGTCTGATTTAGGTACTTTTGCCTATATTAGGCCTATAACACAGCTATTCCGGCTACTATCGAAAATCAAGGAAATAATAGGCCCTAACTGGGGCCTAGAGAGACAAAGAGCGGCCTGGCAAGCCCCCTGGGCCCTAGGGCCTAGGGCCTCTATAAGTATTTCGCAAAGCCCCAAGGAGACCGCTAAAGTAGAACACGAAACCCTTCTAAGGGACCTAGAATTTAATAACTGTATTATTTATTATACAGACGGGTCACAAGGGACTATTAGGGGTCAAACAACGAACTCGTGCGCCTTTTACGAAACGGACCCTACAGGCCGGGCCCTAGGGGCAAAGGCCTATAACCTAGGCCCTAGGATCGAAGTAGTTGATGCCGAGCTAATTGGTATAACGAGGGCCCTAAAGGCCTTATCCCAACGAAACCCCCTACCGCAAGAAGCCTATCTTTGCCAAGCAGCTATCCAGAAGGTAACCGTAGGCTATAGCGATATCTTTTTATAGATAGCCAAGCAGCTATCCAGAAGGTAACCGTAGGCTATAGCGACCTAGCCTATAAGGCAAGGCAGCTAGTAAATAGCCTAGCGGACCGGAAGGTAGCTATAACCCTAACGTAGTACCCTAGCCACGTTGGAATTATAGGGAATGAAATTGCAGACCAGGTAGCAAAAGGAGGCCTAACTAGGCCTAGTATAGGTACCCCCTATACCTCCCTAAGCTATCTACGGAGGAGGGTAAAGGAAGTAGCCCTAAGGGGGTGGAAGGAGCTATGGGCTAGGGAGGAGGCCCGAGGCCCTAAGGCTAGGGGCCTAGGGGCCTACTATCGAAGGACTGGGAAACCTAGGTTTGCGTATAAGCCTAGCCTACCCGATTTGCCTAAGCCTATCCAATCGGCCTATATATAACTAAAAACAGGGATCGGATACCTTAAGCCCTACTAAAAAAAGATTGGAAAAATCGACTCGGACGCCTGTAAGTGCGGGCAAAAACAGACTGTAACCCACCTATTGCTACAATGCGTACGTTATAGGAAGGAACGGAAAGACCTAAAGGAAGCCCTACAGGGTAAGCCGCTTACCCTACCGATTTTATTTAGTACTAGGCAAGGAAGGGGGGCTCTATTTGAGTTCCTAACTACTACTAATATCGGTACGGCAAAGTGGTACCTAGAGGAATAGTACTAGGCCTAGGCCTAGGGACTAAGATTCGTGAAATGCGAGGGAAAGCCCTACTGATTTAAAATAAATAGCCAGTCGTTACTGCTAGTTTAGTTAGCTAGTTAGCTCCTGCGGGCCGTTAGGGCCCTAAGGGTCTAGGAGGCCTATTAGGTCTTCTAGGCCTTAAGGGATCTATAGGCCGCCGCGCCATAGCCCCTAGGGCTGCATGCGCGTAATGAATGAAAAAAAAAAAAAAAAAAAAAAGGGAGGCCAAAGGCCTATACCTTATTGAATAAGTCGGTAAACTCCTTTAGGTAAGTAAGTAGGTATCCCTTTATCCTATTAGGCTTAGTACTTAATACTACTTAGCAAAGTACTACTAAGATTTCCATTAAGCTAATAACTACTACTTAGCTCTTTAGTTTAGCTATAATAAATAAAATAATTATAATCTTTAGGTTATAGCTATTATATTATAAGTATATATCTACTGCTTATACTACTTAGCCCCTTATTGCTTTAATTATAAGGTAGTATTTAGCTATATATAGGTTAATACTATAGTATTCTATCTATAGTAGGCCTAGTATTATATTTTAGCTAAGGCCTAGTACTATATATAGTACTACTAAAGACTTTTAGCTATTTATATTAAGTATAACTTATATTATATATAAAATATATAGGTATACCTTTGTTAGGCTACCCTAGCAGTATATTACTACTATAGCTATCTTTAACTAGCGCTATACTAGTAGTAGAATAAGCTTAAGGTATAAACTTTAGGCTATATATTTACTAATTGTATTATAATAGTTATACCTATAATTAATTTAAATATTTAAGAAATAAGTAGAATTTATAAGTATTAGGATAAGGAATAGTAGCCTATTTAACTATACCTTAATATTTTAAAATTACTCCCTTTAACGCTTAGTCCTCCTACCTTAGTCTTTATTTATACTATCTTACCCTTATATAAGACTTAGCTTAGGGGTACTTTATTTTCTAAAAACTAATTTAAGGATTCCTTTTATATATTCTCCCTTTTTATATTTACCTAATATATAAATAAATTTTATACTAATTGTACTATAGGCTATATCTTATAGTCCTTAATAAAGTACTACTTAGATCTATAGTATAAATAAGTACCTTTCTCCTTATATATATTAATTATACTATAGGAGACCTAAGTTATATACTAGCTTAAAGACTACCTTAGGCTAGTCCTTATTCCTTAGGTTACTAAGTAATAGTACCCTATAGTTACTATATTAATACCCATTATCTATATATTACTATCCTTATTTATTATAGGTTTTATTAAGGCTATTACATAGCTATAGAAATTTTAGTATTTTTCCTTTAAGTAGTATAATTTAATATCTACTGTAATACTATAGTAAATATTAACGGCTACCTTATAACTATCTTGTAGGATATTACGCTTAATACTACTATTCTATATAGTCTTATTAAGTATATAATATAGCTTAATAAGTTTAATTTCGTTAGGTTAATTTATTCCTCTAGCTAATACTAGCTTTTATTTAAAGTATATATAGAATAAGATAAATACCTTATTGCTTACTTACTTTAGTTATTTAAGCTTGGTTTATATTATTTCTATCTAATAAGGGTTAGTAAAAACGGATTTAAGGTAAGCTAAGAATTATAATAGGTTATATTAATATAACGGCCCTACTTTAAAGAAGGCTATAATATAGGACTAAATCTTAGGCGCTAAGTACTATTAGATAAATATCTACTAGTCCTTATTGGTACTAATAAACTTACAGTCGGTAACTAGCTTATAGGCTATAAGTATCTTCTAGGCTGTAAACGTAGTCTTATCTCTATTATATAGTACTCCTATTAGTATTAGTTTATATTAGGCTTAGGGAAGTATTACTAGGCTATTAATAGTTAAGGGGGTCTATACTAATCCTAGTGTAGTACCGGACTGTACCTCTCGGAACGCTTAGTACTATATTACTATAGTAATTTACTAGTATAACTACTAGATTTCTATAAACTAGTTAGGTAGTAGTTAACTAGCGGTAGTATTTTATTTACTAGGTAGTATATTATTATCTTATTAATCTATTGTTTAATAGTCTACGGCCTACTACTTACCGTAACGAAGGGAGATTTCTTAAATATTATAGAGTTACTAGTACTACTAGTATTTAGTAGTTAGAAATAGTTATTAAGAAATCTACGGAATACTAACTTAAGGTACTAGGCATTAGAGTACTTATACTCTAATGCCTGTTTAGTTATAGGATATAAGTTATATATAGTAGTATATAACTCTATCCTAGGACATAGCTCTATTAGGCAAAGCCTAATATTATAATAGTATTCTTAAAAATAAAGGGGAAAATAGGAAGGTTATATAATAGAAGTATAGTTATACGGACTATTTAAAATAGATATTACGGACTAACCCCAGTAGGGTATAAGCAGTAGCTATACTACTAGCCGTTGCACTATGCGGTACCCCCTTATTGTATTTAGAAAAAGAGTACGTATTAATAAAGCTAATGCATTATTAACTAGCTACGCTTATAAGGGCTGTTGCTGTTCTTCTTAACGATTGTATTTAGGCAAAGCCCAAGACTATAATATAGCTCCCTCCTTCCGGAGCCCTTCCTTATAAGCCGTACCCCCCTAAGCATCCTACTTTACGCCTATAAGCCTAAGTCCTATACCTATAGTCTTAGCATTATACCTTATGCTCTTTTAGCTATACTACCTTATATATAGTTCGAACTTATAGTCTTAGGTAAGCTTTATTAAATATTACAAACTAACCCTAGTAGAGTATAAGCAGTAGTTATACTACTAGCCGTTGCACTATATAGCGCCCCCTTATTATATTTAGTAAAAGGGTATATAATAATAAAGCTAATGCTTTATTAATTAGCTATACTTATAAAGGTTATTACTGCTCTTCTTAATAATTGTACTTAGGCAAAGCCTAAGACTATAATAATAAATATTAATTAAGTCTATTAGTAATAGTAGGAAGTATACTAGTTAGTAACTAGGTAGGGAATATAGATTTAAATAAGTTAAATAGTAATAATAAGATATAATTTAGAAAGACTTACTTATATTTCTTATACTTACTTATTTCCTATCTAGGAGTATAAGAAAGGTAGGACTATTATATACCTAAGAGGTAGTACCTTAATTAATATAGTACTATTATAGAGTTACTAAGTAGTTAACTGCTTTAAGACTCTTAATAATCTTTATTAAAAGACTTAAAGAAGGGAAAACTACTTAATAATTAGGGCTTTTAGTTTATATATATTCCTTTAGTAAGTCTGTAGTCCCTTTATCTTATATCCTATATTAGGCTAAGCCCAATACTATAATAGTAACCCCCTTTATTTCCCTAGGTAATAGGGGACTAAAGGTACTTTGTAAAATAGTAATTAAATTTACTATTTTAATTTCCCCTTTTAACTCTAGTCCTTTAATACTAGGACTTAGTAGTTAGGAAAGCCCTTAGAAAATAGGGCTAATACCTTTTAGGATTTTTAGGAAAGTAGTTTTTATAACTATCCTCCTAAAAGATATATATATAAGGTAATAAGGTATATTTTTTAACTTAGTATTACTAATAGTTTTACTAGTTCTATATATTAAAATACTGGTATTTATACTAGTAAGACTACCCAAATAGGATACTATCCTATTGTTACTAGTAGTACTACTACTAGTAAAGATGCTATACTATGCTGTAAGTATTAGTAAGTATACCGAGTTAACTAATAGTATATAACATACTACTTCTCCGAACTACTACTCGGAACGACTAACGGCAGTACTACTGCCGGCCAACTTACTACTATAATACAACTTATATACGTAGTAGCCAGTCGACTATAGGAGCTAATTGATTAGAATAACAATTGCCGCTCTCCTAGTCGCTACTAGCTATTACCAGCCTATAGTACTACTACGGGCAATTAAACCATTGTACGACCAAAACGGTAATTAAACCATTATGCGACCAAATAGGTAATTAAACTATTGTACGACCAAACGGGCAATTAAACTATAGTATAACTGTACAGCTATAATCTGGACCTATATGGTACTACTCTATAGGTATAAATAGCTATACTTCCCTTGCACTTTAGGTAAATAAATAATTACATTTATTTATATAATTCGGTACTACCAATTATACACTCTTGCCTAGTTACTAATTGGTACCCCTTATACTATTACTAATAGCTTAATTAATTCCCTGGTCCGTACAATATACTTCTACTACCCCCTCCTCTTGCGTATCCAAATTGCAAGAGGTTATAAGCCCGGAAGGACTATAATTAATCCTCCGGAATTAATCTATACGACTTACTAAGTTACCTACCAGTACTACTAGTAAATCGTCCGAATCGATCTCTGTAACTTACTAAGTTACCTACCAGTACTACTAGTAACGATTGATTGAATCCTATAACTTACTAAGTTACCCACTAGTACTACTGGTAATAATTAATCGAATCCTATAACTTACTAAGTTACCTACTAGTACGACTAGTAACTCTTGGTCGAATCTATAACTTAATAAGTTACTTACCAGTACTACTAGTAATCCTTAGTTACCAAACTACAGCTCCCCCAACTACTAGTACTACTAGTACATTAACTACCAGTACTACTAGTAACTCTTAGTTACCAAACTACAGCTCCCCTAACTACTAGTACTACTAGTACGTTACCTACTAGTACTACTAGTAATCCTTAGTCACCAAACTACAGCTCCCTTAACTACTAGTACTACTAGTAATTCTTAGTTACCAAACTACAGCTCCCCTAACTACTAGTACTACTAGTATATTACCTACTAGTACTACTAGTAATGCTTAGTCTCCAAGCTACGGCTCCTTTCCCTACTAGTACTACTAGTAGGAGACCTAATTACTAATACTACTAGCTAGATAAGTAAGGTAAGATTTAAATCTAGTTACTAACTAAAAAATGGATCCTACTAACTAAGGTTAGAAGATTAACCTATTGGAGATTAAAAAATATCTATAGGTACAATAAATATAGATTAACAAACTATTACAGTAACTTAATACTATTGTCCTATAGATATAGGAACAACTAAATATTATTAAGTTAATACTTAGTACTAGTACTACTATTACTAAGATAGAGGATGCCTGCTCTAACTATGCCCTGAATAAAAAGGCATTTTAATTCCTAGAATATATAAAGCTTAAAGGTACTAAGAACTATAAGTTATAGGAGCAATCCCTGTTAATTTAACTCTAAGCTCTTAACCTAGAAGGCTTTCTGGATAAGCCCTTAATTGCTTTTAGCTTTTTAAGTAGAAATTAGGCCAATTTACTTATACTACTATAGGATAGTTACTCGAAAGAAATCTTAAAATTAACTATATATATTAAAAATCTAACCGATATTTTCTTACTATTAAAAAAGTATTACTCTAAAGGTTATAAAGCCAAACGCTCTAACCTATATAAGGCCTACTATAACCTTATATTTAAGGGGTATAAAGGAATACTTTATACATTTAATACTAAATTTAACAATCGACTTACTAAGCTATAACTAGCCGGCGTAATAATTAATCTATTAGACTAAACTAACTATTACCTTACAATAGTTAAACCTATATTTCTACAATAGGTTACTATATAGAATAGTACCCTTATACCTTCTCGAGCCCTAGGACTCTAAACGGATATTCTTAACCTATAATATCTTATAGCTAACCTACTAAAAGAAAACTCTAGTACTACTAGATTAAATATATTTAGTTACTAGGTATTCTAAGTACCTAAGAAAAAGAAGAAAGAAAATAGATCTACTAGATCCGGTTAATCTAGTTAATCTAAAACAAGCTAATCCAGCTAAATAAGCTAATCCAATAAATCTAACTAATCGACTAGGTAACTAAAGAATACTACTAATTTCCTAGTTAGTAACTATAGCCTAACAGCTAGCTATATAGACTTACCTAATTCCTATTAAGAATTAAATACTAATTCTAACTCTATATAAGAATTAGAAATATTACCTAACTTAGGTAATATTAGTATACTATATAGTATTACTAATACTAATATATACTATATGGGCCTACTCTATAATACTAGCTCAACCTACCATCTAGTAAATAATTAGTCTAAGTTTATAACTTTTTAACTAATTGCAAAATCCTAGGCAAAACCAATTACTACTAAAAGTAGCCCAATATACCCTAGTAGAATTGGAACTATAGAATTTACAGTATTAATTAATACTAATCTACTAACCTATAGTACTTTTGTACTATAAGAGGTACTATATATTCCGAAACTAGAAGTTAATATTATTAGTAGGATACAATACTATGGATTAGGGGGAATGCTTATTAAGCAGTCCCTGGACAACTCGAATCGAAAAATATATAGCCTACTTAACTTCCAGAGGTATAGCTTCTTCCTATAATAAGAAGGCCTAGATATACCCTATCTAAGAAAACTAGATTTAGCTTACTTAAGCTACTATAGTAGCTATAGAATAGTAGTAGAAATTTCCTTACAGTAACCTTCCTGGGCCAATAAGGCAGAAGACTAGTCGGTACTTAGATCGGTACCCCAGTCGGTACCTAAATCGGTGCCTAGGTCGGCACCTAGATCGGTGCCTAGGTCGGCACCTAGATCGGTACTTAGGTCGGCACTTAAATCGGTACCTAGGTCGGCAACTAGATCGGTGCCTAGGTCGGTACCTAAATCGGTACCTAGCTCGGTACCTAGATCGGTGCCTAGGTCGGTACCTAGATCGGTACCTAGGTCGGTACCTAGTCCAGTACCGAAACCGGGACCTAGACTAGGACCAGGTCCTAGCCCAACTACTAGTTCGGCTAACCCAAGGGACCTTACTAAGGCTACCCTATACAAAGACCCTATAGAGGACCCAATCCCTATAGAGGCAATAGACCTACCAGCAGTCCCTACTGCTAGTACTAAGGAACAGGCTATTCCAACTACTAGTACAGAATTTAGTAACTAGTCTTACCAAAGACTACTGCAATAAGCAGGCATTTAGTATATTAGACTAGGATATATTAGTCTACTATTATTGAAAAAGACTAATAAGATTACTAGTAGGTTACCTAACTTTTTATCTATTAAGGTTACCGATTTTTAATACCTTACCTATATACGGGCAAAATCCACTAAACGCTAGTTAAGGGATCCAATCGAGGATCTAAACTATATACTTAACTTAATTAAAGGGGATACATTTAGGATTAAACCTATATCCTATAATCAAAAGTCCACTAGACTAATCCTTATCGATTGCAAATCCCAATTCTATTAAGTATATATCCTACCCAATAAGGAAGGACTAATAATTCTCTAGGCTATAAAGAACTTCTTTTAAAGCCTAAAAACATACTATAGCCGTTACCCAAAAAGGCTATTTTATAATAGAGGACCTAAAATTAACATACTACTTTAGGACTAGTTAGGTACTAAAGGAATACTATTCAATATATCTTACCCGTATACCCCTAAACAAAATAGACTTACCGAACGGTCTATATAAGTTATTCTAGACCGGCTATAAGTAACTATAATCTAGACTAGCCTCCTACTATTCCTCTAGTCTACTATACTTCCTGCTATAGTTAACCTAGTTAACTATACTGCAATTACTAATAGGGATCTAAGCCCCTACTAATTACTTAGGCAGGAGTTACAAGGGCTAAAAACGCTACTAAACCTTATAGCCTATAAGGCTATTAGTACTTACTGTAAAGTCCTAATCCCTTACCAGAAACGGATTTAAAGTACTAAATTAGCATAACGCATAGAACCAGTAAGGCTACTAGTAACGCTAGGTTCAAAAACATACCTTATATATATACCTTCCAGAAGGGTAGTTACAAAAACTACCTTCCTTAAAGTCCTAAAAGGTATTGGCCCTATCTCCCAAGGACTTTAACGACTACTAAGTCCTAGTCTCTAAGGACTAGAGTCAAAGGGGGAAATTAAAATAGAAGACTATATCTTACAAAATAGCTCTAGTCCCCTAACACCTAGGGAGACAAAGGGGGCTAACGGACCTACTAGCCCTACTAGGGCTAGTAGACCTACTAGTCCTACTAGGACCAATAGGTTGCAAGGAGCCAACGGACTAACTAGTCCTACTAGGACTAGTACAATAGAGGGGGTTCTGGCCCAGCCAATAGAGGATCTACTAAATACCTCTCTTCTAAATGCACTACTAAAACCAAAAGACAACCCTAACCCAATAGATCTCAACCTAGCGTATTGGATCCAGAACCTATACTACTAAGCTAAGGCAAAGCAACTACTAGTTAGTAGTAAGCCTACTAGCTAGAAACAGGTACTTAAGTTAAATAACAAAGACCAGTAGATAAGTACTATATTCTTAGAATTCCAGTAGCTTATTTAGGTAGGAGTATTTTATTTTATCCTCCTTTAAGAAATACTAACTAGCAGATAACTTTTGAAAAGCCGACTTATACTATAAGTTAAAAAGGATTAGCAGAATAGCCCTATTAAATTTAAGGTACAACTAGTAGCTAAGGGATTTATATAAATTAAAGGCCTTAATTATATTAAGACTTTTGTAACTACTAGTATTCTACCTACCTAAAGGATACTACTAGCCCTAGCCGCTTAAAACAACTAATACGTTAAATAGATCGACCTTATTAGTACTTTCCTAAACAGTAAGCTACCTAAAGTTAATTACCTTAAAATTCCTAAGGGACTGGAAGTATTTATTAGTCTTAATAAGACTAATAATTTAGCTAAGCTACTAGCTAAGCTAGGCTATAACCCAATAGTTAAACAAGGTATCCTTTTAAAAAAGGCACTCTACGGCCTAAAACAAGGACCTAAAGAGTAGTAGGAAGTACTTACTAAACTACTATACCAATACGGATACAGCCCTTTAGTATTTAATCCAGCTATTTACTATAATAGTACTACTAGTACTTATATAGTTAGCTATATTAACAACTACCTACTTATTAGACCAAACCTTATATACATTAATAGGTTAAAATAATAACTATATAAGGTCTACCTAATTAAAGACTACGGATAGGCCGCCTTCTTCCTAGGCGTATAGATTAATCAAACAACTAAGGGTATTTGACGGCTATAGCCCCTAAGGTCTTATTTACATCAACACCACGCGCCCACCCGATCGATTGAAACCACAATAAAATAGCCAAATTGCAGTTCTTTCAATTCCCCTCAATTGGGACATTACGATCCTCGAGTTACAGCCGCGCGCAGCCGATTGCGCGCGTGCAGTCGGGGGTCAAAGATACCTTCAACTGGGAGGAAGAGGGCCGCCAGAAACGCAACCCCGCGCGTGCCGACCCCACCCAACGAGACCCACCCGATCCTACCCAATAAGACCCATCCGACCCCGCCCGACGGGACCTGCCCAATCGCACCCAACGAGACCCACCCAATTGCACCCAACGAGACCCACCCAATTGCACCCAACGAGACCCATCCGATTGCACCCATCGAGACCCACCCAACCTACCCAACCCACCCGACTATAGGCCCGGCTACAGGCCCGGTCCTAGCCCAGCCTACCCTATACCAGAAAAATCAGGAAAAAAATCAGGAAAATCAGGTTCAGCCTACCCTATACAGGGAAATTCAGGAAAAAAATCAGGAAAATCAGGAAAGTCAGGAAAATACTATAAATATTAATATAACTCCAGAAAACGAAGAAAATACAATAAACGAAGACGAAATCGAACTTATATCCCTAGGTCAACCTACAGATACCGATATGGAAGACCTAGAGGATACGGAAGCCCCTATCCAACCAGAAACCCCCGAAACCCCCCTTATACTACAACAACGAAAACGAACCCACGCAGACCTAGAGTCTCCTGAAAGGCTACCTAAATTAGCTAAAAAGGGGATATCTAGGCCTATAACAACCGACCAAAACGAGGGCCAAGACCTAGCCCTATAAATCCAACAGGCTACTATACTTATACAAAGTGCAGTATCGAAGATGCTATATAGCCTCTTCGAACCCCTTATAAATGCACTACAAAATGCATTTCCAAGGGGCCCGAAGAGCTATAGCGAGGCAGCCCAAACACATATACCTACAGGTCTCCAGGACAGCGCTTGGGCGGTTGTCCCACCAAGGGGCCGAGGACCCAAAGGCTCTAACGGGCCTAGCAGGCCTGGCGGGCCTAACGGGCCTAACGGGCCTAGCGGGCCTGACGGGCCTAGCGGGCCTAACGGGCCTAGCGGGCCTAATGGGCCTACTAGGCCTAGTGGGCCTAACGGGCCTAGCGGGCCTAACGGGCCTAACAGGCCTAGCAGAACCAACGGGCCCAAACGCCCTACAAAGGAAGGCTTACAAGTTATCCTAAAACTCCGAAAGGAGCCTAAGGGACCTACAGAAAACAGACCCCAAGTACCCGCACTAACGCTACGGAATGCACTAAATAAGACCTTAGGGGCTATAGCCGTAGCTAGCATCGAGCTATCGGCTAGGGGCAACCTAGTTATTACAACAAAAGAGCCCTATACAGCAGCCCAACTGCTAGAAAAAAAACAGGCCTGGATAGGGCTATTTAATACTTATCCGGTTGAGGCAATAGAGACCCCTATTAGTTGGATAAAGCTAGTAGTACACGGGGTACCTATTCTTACGGAGACCAATATTCTTAAAATTACTAAGTCGGAAATCGAGACCTTTAACCCAGTTACGGTTAGGGGCCAGCCCCGCTGGCTTAAAAAGCCTAGCCTAGGTAAGGCCGCCGGGTCTATTGTTTTTGCCGTCCCTACAGAACAGGAGGCTAGCTATAGCCTTAAAAATGGGCTATTTATAGCTGGAATTCGGGCCAAGGTGGTAGCCTATAAGGCCTATACGCCAAAGACCCAATGCTTTAGGTGTTAGGGCTACGGGTACGACCCAAGCCTTTGCAATAAGAAAATCCACTACGCACTATGCGCCAAAGGGCACTATACAAAGACCCACCGGTGCACTAGCTGCAACGCTACAGAGCCCTGCAACCACCTCGAACTAGTATGTGCTAACTGTAACGGTAAGCACAAGGCTAATAGTACCGAGTGCGAAATCTATCAGGCTATTAGACTATAAGTCGAAATAGCCCAGAAAAGTGCTATCTTAGGCTTATCCAGCATAACGCACGGAGGCATAATTTAGCACACCAATCGGTACTCCAACAGGCCTACGAGCAACGTACCGATATTATCCTTCTACAAGAGCCCTACTGCCCTAAAATTCAAGGAGCATTTATAGGGCTCCAACACCCGTCTTACTATATTATTACACTACAACAGTCAACTAGCCCTTTAAGTATTACAGTTAGACCTAGGGTCTTAACGTATATTAGGAAGGCTAGTAGGCTAGCTTATAATCCCCGATACGACCTATTTTCCGATCCGGATATCCAAGCTATAGAGATATTAGGTCCTAAACCATTTATCCTAATTAACCTTTACAACGAAAAGGAACAGGCCTACGAGGACCCTAGCGGGCCTAATAGGCCTAGCGGGCCTATCGGGCCTATCGGGCCTAGCGGGCCTAACGGGCCTAGCGGGCCTAACGGGCCTAGCGGGCCTAACGGGCCTAGCGGGCCTAACGGGCCTAACGGGCCTAACGGGCCTAGGCCTAGCGCTAGGCCTAGCGGGCAACCAAGCCAGAACCCCTATACAGTCGAGAGGCTCCTTCTACCCTATAGATGCAATAAGCCTACACTTATTATAGGGGATTTCAACTTACATCACCCATTATGGAATCCAGCGGTAGACCCTATTAGGGCTACTAAGGCACAAAGGCTAGTAAACTGGCTAACAAGCCAGAAGGCTAGCCTAATCCAGGACCCAGAAGAGGTTAAAGGGGGTACCTATTTTAGGCCCGGCTTAAAGTCTAGGTCTATTATTGACCTAGCCTTTAGTACCCCTTTTAACCTACTAAACTGGTCTAACTGGAGGTACTTAGAGGCATCCGGGTCCGATCACCAGGTAATCGCCTTTAAAGCTAGGGCGCCTGTCCTACCTACAGCAAGCCTACTATTCCAGTCTAGGCCCCCCTTATTCGATTACAAGAAGGCCAACTGGAATAAGTATAACTGTTTATTACAGGAAAAGCAGGCATCCCTAAATTAGCAACTAGATACCCTAATTTCAGTAAGGGATCTAGATAGAATAGCTATACTAATTACAGAGGCTATACAGGCAGTAGCTATAGAGGCAATCCCTAGGCTACGGCCTAGTGAACGGTCTAAGCCTTGGTGGACCCCCGAGCTACTAGACTTACGGAAGACCCTTAGCCGTACACAAAGACTATTTCGGAAAAACCGGAAATGCAAAGAAGACTGGAAAACGGCCCGTAATGCCTATTTTTATGCTATTCGGAAGGCTAAAGTAGGCTACTGGGAGACCTTTCTAGCTAATGCAGTTAACAGGGAGGTTTTCCAAGCCTATAACTATACGAAAGCTAGCTAGAATACTAACCTTCCGGGTATATTGTATACTAAGGAAGGAAGAGATATAATAGCAAATACCTTCCAGGAAAAATGCGATGCCTTTATTACAACCCTATTTCCGACAGGGCCTACAGAACTAACGGAGCCAACAGAACCTATAGGGCCTAGTAGGCTGCTTAGCAGGCCTAGCGGGCCTAGCGGGCCTAGCGGGCCTGGTGGACCTAACGGACCTAATGGGCCTGGTGGGCCTAGCGGGCCTGGCGAGCCTAGCGGGCCTAACAGACCTAACGGGCCTAGCGGGCCTAGCGGGCCTAGCGGACCTAACGGGCCTAGCGGGCCTAGCGGACCTAACGGGCCTGGCGGGCCTAGCGGGCCTAGCGGGCCTAGCGGGCCTAGCGGGCCTTGTAGGAGGCCCACTATAAAACAGCCCCAGGGCCCGATACTATCGGTTTCCTCCTTATCCAACAGACTTATAAGGTTATTCCTAAATTCCTCTTTAAGGCCTATAACGCTTTATTTACAGAAGGCTACCACCCTAAGCTATGGCGACAAAGTATAGGCATTATCCTTCCTAAGCAAGGCAACCGAGACTATAGGAAGCCTAAGTCTTACAGGGTAATAGCCTTACTAAATTGCCTAGGCAAAGTCCTCGAAAAACTATTCGCTACGCAATTAAGCTACCTAGCCAATACTATAGACCTATTAGGCCCTACACAACTAGGCGGGCGGAAACAAAGGTCTGCAATAGATACAGCCCTACTACTAACCCACTATATCGAATTACAGCGCCTATCGAGGAAAAAAGCTAGTAGTACTATTACTACTACATTATTTCTTGATATTAAAGGCACCTTCGATTACGTATCAAAGACTAAGCTTATAGGGGTTTTACGAAGGCTAGACCTCCCAAAGGCCCTAATTAGCTGGGTTACATCGTTCCTATCAGGCCGATCGATCCAACTAGCCTTCGACGGCCAAATCCACCAACTAGTCGAAATAGCTATAGGAATACCGCAAGGATCGCCTATAAGCCCTATCTTATTCCTAATTTATATTAGGGATATTATAGCGGATAAGGCCTTCCAGTTATCCTATATTGATGACTTTAGCCTAACGGTATCGTCTAGATCTGCCTATAAGAACTGCCGGGCGCTAGAAGGTATTGTAACTAGGCTTACAGCCCAAGCAACGGACCAAGGGGTCCAATTTGACTACGGGAAAACGGAACTAATCCACTTTACTACACAAAGAGCCCCTATAACGGAAGGCGTAACAATAGCTAATATAGCAATTTCACCAAAGCCCGTTATTAGGTGGCTAGGTATTTGGTTCGACTCAAAGCTATCGTTTAAATTACACATCGAAAACCGGATAGCCCTAGCTAGGGCCGCCTTCCTAGGCCTATCTAGGCTAGCAAGTACCCAAAAGGGCCTACCCTATAGGGCACTACGGCAACTATATATTGCGTGTATTACTACTATAGCGGACTTCGGGGTCCCTGTTTGGTACAAAGGCCAGGGCAAAGGCCTAATGCAGTACTATCAACGCCTACAAAACGAGGCCCTACCGAAGGTCCTAGGGGCTTTTAGGGGGTCCCCTACAAAAGCCCTAGAAATCGAGGCCGCGATCCCCCCGCTGGAGATACGGTTCCAGAAGGCCTGCCTAGGCTACGCCCTAAGGACCCTAATGTTTCAGTACAACCACCCGATCCGTAAGGCCTACAACATAGCCATACGGGACGAACTAGCCGAATCAGGGTCTGATTTAGGTACTTTTACCTATATTAGGCCTATAACACAGCTATTCCGGCTACTATCGAAAATCAAGGAAATAATAGGCCCTAACTGGGGCCTAGAGAGACAAAGAGCGGCCTGGCAAGCCCCCTGGGCCCTAGGGCCTAGGGCCTCTATAAGTATTTCGCAAAGCCCTAAGGAGACCGCTAAACTAGAACACGAAACCCTTCTAAGGGACCTAGAATTTAATAACTGTATTATTTATTATACAGACGGGTCACAAGGGACTATTAGGGGTCAAACAACGAACTCGTGCGCCTATTACGAAACGGACCCTACAGGCCGGGCCCTAGGGGCAAAGGCCTATAACCTAGGCCCTAGGATCGAAGTAGTTGATGCCGAGCTAATTGGTATAACGAGGGCCCTAAAGGCCTTATCCCAACGAAACCCCCTACCGCAAGAAGCCTATCTTTTTATAGATAGCCAAGCAGCTATTCAGAAGGTAACCGTAGGCTATAGCGACCTAGCCTATAAGGCAAGGCAGCTATTAAATAGCCTAGCGGACCGGAAAGTAGCTATAACCCTAACGTGGTGCCCTAGCCACGTTGGAATTATAGGGAATGAAATTGCAGACCAGGTAGCAAAAGGAGGCCTAACTAGGCCTAGTATAGGTACCCCCTATACCTCCCTAAGCTATCTACGGAGGAGGGTAAAGGAAGTAGCCCTAGGGGGGTGGAAGGAGCTATGGGCTAGGGAGGAGGCCCGAGGCCCTAAGGCTAGGGGCCTAGGGGCCCACTATCGAAGGACTGGGAAACCTAGGTTTGCGTATAAGCCTAGCCTACCCGATTTGCCTAGGCCTATCCAATCGGCCTATATACAACTAAAAACAGGGATCGGATACCTTAAGCCCTACCAAAAAAAGATTGGAAAAATCGACTCGGACGCCTGTAAGTGCGGGCAAAAACAGACTGTAACCCACCTATTGCTACATTGTGTACGTTATAGGAAGGAACGGAAAGACCTAAAGGAAGCCCTACAGGGTAAGCCGCTTACCCTACCGATTTTATTTAGTACTAGGCAAGGAAGGGAGGCTCTATTTGAGTTCCTAACTACTACTAATATTGGTACGGCAAAGTGGTACCTAGAGGAATAGTACTAGGCCTAGGCCTAGGGACTAAGATTCGTGAAATGCGAGGGAAAGCTCTACTGATTTAATATAAATAGCCAGTCGTTACTGCTAGTTTAGTTAGCTAGTTAGCTCCTGCGGGCTGTTAGGACCCTAAGGGCCCAGTAGGCCTATTAGGTCTTCTAGGCCCTAAGGGATCTATAGGCCGCCGCGCCATAGCCCCTAGGGCTGCATGCGCGTAATGAATGAAAAAAAAAAAAAAAAAAAGGGTATTACTCTTAGTTAAAAAGGGTATATTAAGGAAGCCCTATTCCGATTTAGGTTAAAGGAGGCCAAGATAGTAGCAATACCACTATAGCTAGGAGTACTTAAGCAGGCTACTATAACGCCCCTTACTCCTTTATCCGCAACCGACTAACTAGTATACTAATAAATAATAGGGACTTTAATATACCTTATACTATTAACCCGACTAAATATAGCCTTTGCAATTTAATAGCTATCTCGGTATATGCACTAGGCTACTAACCTATAGCTATTAGCCGGTAAGAACCTTTTTCGATATCTAAAAGGAACTATAGACCTAGCTATTTACTACTAGTCTAAGCCTATAGTATCCAACCTACTTAGATTTTCTAATAGCAACTTTATAAGTAACTTAGACTCCTTTAAGTCTACCTATAGGTACCTCTTTACCCTAGTAGGTAGACCAATCTACTAAAAATTAAAAAGGGCTAATACTATTGCTCTTTCTACCATAAAGGTAGAATTAAATACCCTACTAAAAGCTATTTAGGAACTTAAATAGCTAGATAGTTTATTTACAGAAATAGGTAAGGGTCTTAAAAAGCCTATCCTACTTTTATATAATAATAATAGATCTATCTCTAACGCTAATAATTCTAATTAGCATAACCGAATAAAGTATATACTACTAAAGTTCCAGTATATTCAGTAAGAAGCAGCAAACGGATTAACCAAAATCAGTTACCTAAACACTAAGTCTATACCTACCGATAGCCTTACTAAAGCCCTTACTGCTAATTTCTTCTAATACTACCTTAGCCTACTAGGTCTCTAAGGATCCCTATTTAGTAGTAGTAGTACTAACTAAATAAAGGGGGTATTAAAATACTAGTATTTATACTAGTAAGACTACCCAAATAGGATACTATCCTATTATTACTAATAGTACTACTACTAGTAAAGATACTATACTATACTATAAGTATTAGTAAGCATACTAAGTTAACCAATAGTATACAATATACTACTTCTCCGAACTACTACTCGGAACGACTAACGGCAAAAAAAAAAAAAAAACTTACTACTACAATACAACTTATATATATAGTAGCCAGTTAACTACAGGAGCTAATTAATTATAATAATAATTACCGTTCTTCTAATTGCTACTAGCTATTACTAGCCTATAGTACTACTGCAGGTAATTAAACTATTATATAACCGAAACGGTAATTAAACTATTATACAACTAAATAGGTAATTAAACTATTATATAACCAAACGGGCAATTAAACTATAGTATAACTATACAGCTACAATCTGGACCTATATAGTACTACTCTATAGGTATAAATAGCTATACTTCCCTTGCACTTTAGGTAGATAAATAATTGCATTTATTTATATAATTCGGTACTACTAATTATATACTCTTACTCAATTACTAACTAGTACCCCTTATACTATTACTAATAGCTTAATTAATTCCCTAGTCCATATAATATACTTTTACTACCCCCTCCTCTTACGCATCCAAATTGCAAGACTATATAAGGTATTAATTTAGTACTTTAAATCCGTTTCTAATAAGGAATTAGGACTTTGCAATATATACTAATAGCTTTATAGGCTATAATATTTAGTAGTATTTTTAGTTCCTATAATTCTTACTTTAGTAATTAGTAAGGACTTAAGTCCTAATTCGAAATTATAATATAGTTAATTAGGATAACTATAGTAAGAAGAATAATAAACTAAAGAAAAAGTAAAAGGCTAGCCTAAATTATTATTATTATAGTATTGGGCTTTACCTAATATATAAGAACAAAGGGAACTAAGGGACCTACTAAAAAGTATATATATAATTAAAAGCCCTAGTTACTAAGTAGTTTTCCCTCCTTTAAGTCTTTTAGTAAATATTATTAAGAGTCCTAAAGCAGTTACCTAATAACTTTATAATATTTAAAAAACTTTACTTATACTAGTTAGGAGGAAGGAAAAGCCTAATTATTATAAGTTAAAATAAATAAGGGGAAGCCTAAAGAAATTAACCTTTAGTAAGTTATAAAGAACTTTATAGTAAAAGTCTATATAAAGTTTAGCTAAATATATACCTAAATAGAAATATACTTTATTTAAATCTTAGCTCCATAAAAGAATAAGCAGTAATAGGTATAGTAGGACCTAAGGTACTTATTGGTCTAGCTAATAGATACCTTAATAATTAACTCCTAATAGGAATAGGCTAAAAATAAGTTAGGTATACTATAGGCTTATATTAAATATAAACTAATTTTAGTTAAGGACCTATATAATAGTAATAAGGGTACCTTTATAGCCTAAAGGTTCTATATAAACCGTAAGCTTTAGGTAAATAGGGACTTTATTAGGTCTACCTAAGACTAATAGATCTTTATTTAGTAAAACCTTTTAGCTAAAGTCTAATAATAAGTTATAATATACTTTAAGAAAGGTTCCTATATTAGTTATAATTTATTTTAATTCTTAATATACCTTAAATTAACTTATAGTAACCCCTACTACTAATAACTAATAGTTATTAAACTAAAGGATATTAGGTAAAAAATATTAAAGCTATTTTTAGTATTCCTTATATACTTTAAAGAAAAGCTTATACTAATAGGAGGAATATATTAACTTAATAAGGTAAAACTTATAAAGCTCTATATTAAATTAACTAAAAGAATAAGGGACTATATCCTTTAGTAAGGGACTATAATAAATAACTATAATAAAGTAGTTAATATATATAAATAAATTATATTTAAAATAGAATTATAATATATAAAGGATATAATTAAAACCTAAGGTAGGCCTAACTAAGGGATAGCTAAAGTAACTCCTTAACCTAGTAGGAATAGTAATACCTTAATATTAGGAATTAATATAATAGGCTTTAGGGCTATAGCTAGGCCTAAAGTAGTTATAATTAGGCTAATAATAAAAATAAACTAAGGTTAAGGTAGGCCCTAATAATAAGTAAAATAAGTTATATAAAAAGAAACAAAATATAAAGTAATTAGTATATATATTTATTATAGAAAGGAAGGCTACTATATTTAATAATACCTATAATAAGCTATAATTCTATATACCCTAGGGATAAGTATTTAGGCTACTTAAGGGGAAAAATATATTAGTAAAGAACTAAAGATTAAGGAAAAAAAGGAAAATAAAGTACCTTTAAGCTAAGTCTTATATAAAGGTATAAAGGGTTAATAAGTAAGCGGACTATAAGGAACTAAGGGAATTAAGAAATTAAATTTAAAAAAAATAAACTAAGAATAAATAAATTACCCTTTCTTATTACTATACTTATAAATTCTAAAAGATTCCTTAATATTTAAATTAATAGTAGCTATAACTATTATAGGGCTATTAGTAAAAGGATAGCCTAATACCTATAACTTAAGCTTATTCCTCTTTTAATAAAATAGTTACTTTAAATAGTTATTATAATATTTTAGTAAAATATAAGTAATACCCTTACCTATTCTATAATAACTAATATAGTCTATATAATAATTAATATAAATAGCTAAAAGTACTTAGTACTCCTATATATTATCCTAGGCTTAAGTTAAAATACTATACTAAGTTTACTATAGATAGAATACTAATAGGTTACCTTAAATATAATAAATTAAACCCTTATAATTAGGGCAGTAAGTAACTAAATTATATAAGTAAATAATATTTACCCTCTTAATAAGTCCTAAGAAGTATACCTTATATTAGTATAAACCTTTTTATAAAAGTAATAGGAAGTACTAATAGTAATAAGCTTATAAGAAATAGTAATAAAACTATAAGAAATAGTACTATAAATACCTAAAAGTATAAATATAATAGTAATAGCCTTCTATATTCTTTTAGTAGCCCTTTAGGACTATACTAATTTCTTTAATAAGGAATAAGCCTTAGGCTTAATATTATACTAAGGCTCTTAGGATTACTATATTTAACTATAATAAAATAATAAGGGAGAAATACTTTAGCTACCTTAGGGCCTACTATATAATATACTATAAGACTAACTACTTAAAGTCTATAAATAAATTATAGACTTACTAAATAAGGGATAAATATAAGTAAGCTTATTAGTAATAATAGTACTAATACTACTTACTAAAAAAGAAAATAAAAAATAAAAGCTATATATAAACTATTAAGCCCTAAATAAGATTATATAATAGGATTACTACTTACTCCTATTAGTTAAAGAAATACTTTACTTACTTTTAGGGATATATTAGTTTACTAAACTAAATATATAAATAGTATTCTATAAGTTATATATAGTACTAAAAGATAAACTACTTATAGTATTCTATATATAATTTAACCTATTTAAATTATTAGTTTATCCCTTTAGTTTAACTAAAGTACTAGCTTTATTCTAAAAATATATTAATAGGATATTATAAAATAAACTAAAGGAGTAAGTTATAGCTTATTTAGATAATATCCTAATCTATACCTCCGGATCGAAGGCTAACTACCTTACTAAGGTTAGGGAAATCCTTAAGTAGCTTTAGGCAACTGGCCTATACCTAGACCTTAATAAATATATATTTATAATAATAAAAGTTAAATACCTTAGGTTTATTATTAAAGTAGGTATTAAGGTTAGGCCTAACTTAGTAAAAATTACTATAATTTAAAAATAGTAACTACCTACTAAGGTAAAAGGGATCTAAAGCTTTTTAGGTTTTATAAACTTTTACTATAAATTTATTTCTAATTTTATAAGCCTTATAGAACTACTTATAGCCCTTATAAGAAGGGGTATACTATTTTACTAAGGACCTAAAGAAAATATAGCCTTTTAATCCCTTAAGTATACCTTTTTATTATACTTAGTCTTAATATAATAGGACTTAGTTAGGAAGATTTTTATTAAAACTAATTACTTAAGTAAGATATTAAGCGGATACCTTTTATAAATTACTAATAAGGAGGTCTTATAACTAATAGCCTACTATTTAGCTAAACTTATATTAATAGAAAGGAATTATATAATCTATAATAAGAAATTTTTAGTAATTATTAACTATCTTAAGGTATAGTTAATAAACTTATAAGGTATTATAGAACTATTTACTATTTTAATAGACTATAAGAACCTTAAATACTTTACTAAACTATAAGAAATATTAAAATAATAAATATAGTAGGTAGAAGTTCTTATAAACTTTAATTACTTACTATAGTATAGACTGGGCTTATAAGTATAATAGCTAAATATACTCTTATATTAGGAATAAAAAAAATATTACGCTTAGGATAAATACTTTAGTTAATATTAATCTCTATACTATAGGAAATACCTAAAGGCTAACTTATATAAGAAGGCCCTAACGCCTAGGATATAGTAATTATAAATATAGGAATATATTAGGTAAATATAGGAATAGACTAAGCTTAAGCTAGCTATAAAGTATTAAGTACCTAAAATATAATAGCTATAAATATAAGGGTAAACTAAGCCTATTTAAATATAAAAAAGGAATAAAAAGCTATTAATATATTCTAATTACTTTTAATAGTATATGAATAAATAGAAAAGGAAATACTATTTCTATAAAATATACTAACTAACTAACTATTTTTCCTAAAACCCTACCTATAGGAAATATAAAATTAAGTATTATAAAATAATATAATATATAAAGCTTAATAATAAGTAGTTATAATAAATATATAGAAATTCTTAGTAAAAGTAAAACTAAAAAAATAAATAGCTAATTATACTATTAGTACCTATAGTATAATATACTATAGGGGATACCTATAGTTATTAGCCTAAGAAATATTAATAATATAAATAATATAATAGGTATATAAATTACCTATATTAGGCTACCTTAGTTAAAATAGAATATTTTAAGTACTTTAGTAAAACTTCTACTAAAATAGTATATTATAGGATATAGTATAGTATATTTAGAATTACTATTACTACTAAAGCTATAAGAGCTATTTATAGAAATAGGAACTCCTATAATTAATCCCCTTACTAAATTATTATTAAAAGTAAATATTAATTAACTTTATAACTAATCTATTAGTATAGAATAATAAGGATCCTTAATTCTTAATAATTATTATAAACTACTTTTTTAAATTTATTTAACTAAAGGTAATAACTATAATAAGTATAAAGGCTTATATAAAATAGTTTAAGACCTATTAATAGTAATTTAAGGGTTTTCTTACCTAAATTATAATAAATTAAAAATTAAACTAACTTAGTAAGTTCTAAATATCCTTATACTTCTTTATTAGTATAAAATAACTCCTATTAACTTTATACTACCCCTAAACCAATAGGGGTACTAAAAGAGTAAATTAGGAAATTTAAGCTACCCTATAAATCCTAATCTTATTTAAGTAATTTAACTAACCGGCCTACCTAACTACTTACTAGCTTACCCTAAATAATAGGAAGTCTTTAGTTATAGGAGTTAGCCTAAATAAGCTATTATTAGGCTATAAAATTAATATAATACTTAGGGTAAAAAATAACTAAATAAGTATAATAATACTAAAAGGGAGGGCTATTACTTTTCTATAATACCTAAAGGAAAGAATAAAAATTATATAAGTAGCTATTACCTTTATATAATAATACTTATATAAGTTAGTAGTAACTTTAGGTTACTTAGTAGAAAAGTTCTAGGTAGGTAATAAGGTTTAGCTTAGCCTTAAATATATTAAAATTAATAAGCTATATAAAAAGCTAAACTAAATAGCTTTTAAGTTTATAGTACTAATAGTACTAATACTACTTATAGTAATACTAAATATTCCTTAGGGCTTATACCTTACTTTTTATATAAACCTTATTAAAAGGGTAGTAAATAACCCCTTACTTAGTTAAGTAGTATAAGATTTAAAGCTAAGGTTACTATTAATCTAAAATAAGAATAGTACTTTATAAAAGGAATACTAAGTTAAATATATTCTTATAATAAGGGGGGCCTAAGGCTAAGGGGAATAATATAATACCCTTATAAAATAGCTAGATTATAAATAACTAACCTAAGAACTAATAGAGGCCCTAATATAAATAGAAGCCCTAAAGGAATATATATAGTAATAGGGAAATCCCTATATAAATAGTAAAATATAGGTAAGCTATAAAATAAAATATAAAATTTTATATATACTAAAGGAAAAAAACTAACCCTAAAGTAGCCTTAATAAGGACTTAACCTAATTTTACTATAAATATATATTAGTTATATTACTTAAACTTATTAGTTTTTATATTCTTTTTATTTTTATTCTTTTTAGTATCTTTCTTAGGGAGAGTCTTAAAACTATTTATTATAGTACTTAGGTAGGGGTAGGATATAACTAAGGGGGGTAAGAGTAAGAGTATAAAATAAAAGTACTAAATAATATAAGTAATATAAAGGGTTTTTAGGCAATAGGGTAATATAATAAAAATATATTATTTATATAAAATAAGTATAACCTATTACTATGATAGGTAATATAGAGAGTAAAAAGAGTAAAATAGTATAATAAAAGGGAACTATTTATATAAGACTTATATAACTTATAGATATTATAGTATATTTTAGCTAAGGTAGTTACTAACTTAGTACTAATACCCTTTTATACCTATTAATAGTAGGTAAGGTTATATATATTACTTTAGATACCTATTAGGGCTTAAGCTATACCCTAGGTAAATATACTAAGCTATATACTTAGCATATTACTAAAAGGACTACCTACTTAAGTTAGGGTTAAGGCATTAGCAGTAAGGATAAGGGTATAGTTCGAATTATTATTATTATTAGTAATAGTAGGGGGAAAGATAATACTTAGTATAAGGGCAAAAGTATAAGCAGAATATATAAGGGTAGGCTTTATCTTAACTAAAGCTAAGGTATAGGCCTAAACTTAACCTAGGGCTAGAAACTTAAGTAAAAGAATAGTATAAGTACCTAGTATAAATCTAACCTTAGGGTAGGCCTTAACTAAAATATAAACATTATACTAAGCGTAAGTATAAAGGTTATACAAAATGCAATATAGCTAAAGGTATATAGTAAATAAATATAGTACCTAAATATATTTAGTATATATATATATATATATATATATATATATAGTAACTAGTACTATAGCCTAGTATATAGTTATTATAGCTATTAGTAATAAGGTAATTAATATAAGAAAGGTATATTCTATATACTTCCTCTAAAGGTATAAACTCCTTATTAAAGGAATTACCCTTTACTAAGTATTTACCTAAAGTATAATAATAGTCTAACTTATTAGTATAATAGCTATAATATAGGCCTAATCTATATCTAAAGGGGGGGGGAAGGAGTACTTATAGCAGTAGATATAATAATAGTAGTAGTAATAAAAAGGTAAATAAATCCTCTATAAAAAAGGAATAATAATAATAAAAGAAAAATAAATAGTTCTTATTAATACTAATCTATTAGCTAATTACCTAAGAAATATATAGAATAGCCCTAATAAGGAAATAGTAACCTACCTTATAGGGAAGGAATAATAATAATAAGAAAGAAATATAATAAAAGGTAGTAATAAGGTTAATAATAAAAATTATATAGTAAGGAGCTAAAAGATAAGTAGGTATAATAATTAAAAGAAAAAGGAATAATATATAAAAATAAAAAAGAAATAAGAAGATTAATATAAAGGGATTAGTAAAAGGGAAAAGTAAAGTAAGGTAAGGCGCTTTAAGTACCTAGTAAATACCTAAGGAGGGGTTAAAGTAAGGTAGAGTTAGTTACCTTAAGTAACTAGTAAGCTCCTAAGGAAAAAACAAAAAGGAAGGAGGCTATATATATTATATACCTAGTAAATACCTAACTATTTAAAATTTTTTTAGGAAGGGCCTTAACAATAAGGAGGCTAGCCTAAGGAAGGGTAGTTCGGTTATAGCTATAGATAGACTTTACTTTAAATAGGTAGAGTAAAATAGTATATTATAGTATTAGGCTTTACCTAATATACAAAAATAAAGGGAACTAAGGGACCTATTAAAAAGTACATATATAACTAAAAGCCCTAGTTACTAAGTAGTTTTCCCTCCTTTAAGTCTTTTAATAAATATTATTAAGAGTCCTAGAGCAGTTACCTAGCGACTCTATAATAATTATTATATATGAGTAATATTCTTAAAAATAAAAGAGGAAATACCTCTTAGAATAAAGAGGTAAAATAGGAAGGGTATATAGTAGAAGTAAAGTTTAAAAGGTAATAAAGAAGTTAATAATAAAATTATATAGTAAGGAGCTAAAAGATAAGTAGGCATAACTAAACTAATAGTAGGAGTAATATAATAGGTAAGTCTACCTATAATACATATAGGGAGGTGTACCTATATGGACAATAGACCAGTTAACCGTTTGACTAAATAACCAAACTGTTAAAAGATCCGCTAGTATCCGCACTTAGTGCGGGTACTGTACCTTATATTTGCTTATAAGGCCTATACGCCTATAGCGCGCCTTATAACTATCCCTTCTCCTAAACAATACGGTCCCTCGTATTGCTAGGTACCTCAGTTGGCTAAGGTTATGGGTCTAACGAATGCGAACCCCTAGGTTCTTAGGCAAATAGGCCGCGGCCCGGCCAGCGCGCCTATACCTTCCTTATTCCTATAAGCCTAACGTAGAGCCCGTTGCTATAGTATTCTTTTTTGGTATTGTAGTAGCGCTCTAGCTCGAACCTACAACCCTCGCTTATATGCGTATATAACCCAGAAGACCTACTTAGTGCGGATACAATTGTAATACATATAGGGAGGTATGCCTATATAGACAATAGACCAGTTAACCGTTCGACCAAATGGCCAAACTGTCAAAAGATCCGCCAGTATCCGCACTTAGTGCGGGTACTGCACCTCACATTCGCTTATAAGGCCTATACGCCTATAGCGCGCCTTATACTACCTAAACTAAATTAAACAATACTAGCTAGGGAATCCCTAAAATAGTACTTAAACAATCCCTATAGGAGGAGGAATAATTATAAGGCTAGGTATATAGGTAAAGCCTAAGTAGACAGAGAGGTAAAATAGCCTAAAAGTAAGGTATACTCTAGCTATAAAAGAAATATATACCTAAAAACTTAAGAAGGGTTAAGCTTTAGTCTTAAATACTACTTAATTTCTAAAAGAAGGCTTACTTACTTACCTAACTATTATCGAACTAATCCGCTTATTATACCTAACTACTATTACTATACTAGCTTAAAGCTATTAAGGTAAGTATTCTATATATCTTAATAGTTATATAGGCTTTATATAATATTAGTAAAACTATATACTAATATCTATAGCTACTATTACTATATACTATTATTATATAATAGTATTAAGGCCTATAAGGCTAGTACTAAGGTACTTATAGGGTTACCGGAAGTTAATAGTAGTACTATAGTAAAAGTACTATAGGTAATACTATTAGTAAAGGTAAGGGGAGTAATAAGAATAATATTAATAAAAGTTATTCTCATAGTATAATAAAGCTTATATTAAATATTAATAAATTAGGAAAAAAAGTAAAAAGATAAATATAATATTTAAGTAATTTAACTATTTTAATATAAGTAGCTAAAATAATATAATTACCTTTAGTAGTAATAAGAATAAGCTTATATATAATACAGTAAAAGGATAAATATAGTATTAATAAGTATAGGATCTATTTATACTTATATTAAGCTAAAGTCTAAATAGTATATTTATTACTATTACTATATTTATAGTAGGTAGTACTAATATAGACTAAATATTTAATATATAGTTAAGCTTTAGTAATATTAATATTATATTTTTTATTAAAGAGTCTTTTTAAATAATAAAACTACTTATTAACTAAATAGCTAATAACTTATTTAAAGTATAGCTATATCTAGGGCTATTATTATTACTAGGTGGAGGAGGAAGAATATTAATAATAGTAAATACAGTAATATAGTAATAGGAAAGTAAGTATAACTTACTAATATAAGTAGTTAGTAATAAGTAGTAGTAAGAACCTTAGTATAATATATATATTAAGGAAAGTAAAAGTATATAAAAAAAGTAAGAAATTATAATAATAGTATTAAAAAAAGTAATAATTATAAAGAAGGAAAAAGAAAAAAAATATAATTTACCTATAATAAATATATAAGAAATATAAAGGGGTAGTATAATAAGTGTAATATATATAGGGAGGTATGCCCATATGGACAATAGACCAGTTAACCGTTCGACCAAATGGCCAAACTGTCAAAAGATCCGCCAGTATCCGCACTTAGTGCGGGTACTGCACCTTACATTCGCTTATAAGGCCTATACGCCTATAGCGCGCCTTACAACTATCCCCTCTCCTAACAATACGGTCCCTTGCATTGCTAGGTACCTCAGTTGGCTAAGGTTAAGGGTCTAACAAATGCAAACCCCTAGGTTCTCAGGCAAATAAGCCGCGGCCCGGCCAGCGCGCCTATACCTTCCTTGTTCCTGTAAGCCTAACGTAAAGCCCGTCGCTGTGGAGTTCTTTTTGGTATTATAGTAGCGCTCTGGCTCGAACCTACAACCCTCGCTCGCATGCGCACGCAACCCAGAAGACCTACTAAGTACGGATACAATTGTAATACATATAGGGAGGTGTACCCATATGGACAATAGACCAGTTAACCGTTCGACCAAATGGCCAAACTATCAAAAGATCCGCCAGTATCCGCACTTAGTGCGGGTACTGCACCTCATATTCGCTTATAAGGCCTATACGCCTGTAGCGCGCCTTACAATAAGGCTATAATAGAACTTTAGCTATAAAAGTATTAATATATATACCTAATAATTACCTATAAATAGTAAAGAAGTAATAATTTTATAAATATATAACAAATATAAAAGGGTAGTATAATAGGACTATAATAAAACCTTAGCTATAAAAGTATTAATAAATATACTTTTAGTAACTACCTATAAATATGAAAGAAATAATAACTTCTTATATATATATATATATTTTAAAGAAAGTTATTAGGTTAATAAAAGTAAGTTACTATATAAGTATTACTATATTACTCTAAGGTACAGTATACTATAGATATATATTATTAGTAGGACTACTAAAGAAATCTAAGAAGGAGGAGGATATATTATAATACTAGGCTTTACTTAATAAAGCTACATCCTAGGATAGAGTTATATACTACTATATATAACGTATACTCTATAATCAAGTAGGTATTAGAGTATAAGTACTCTAATACCTAGTACTTTAAGTTAGAGTTCTATAGATTTCTTAATAACTATTTCCGACTACTAACTATTTCCGACTACTAAATACTAATAGTACTAGTAACTCTATAATATCGGGCTTATTGTTACGGAGTCGCTAGGCGACTGCTCTAGGACTCTCAATGATGTTTATTAAAAGACTTAAAGGATAGGAAAACTACTTGGCAACTAGGGCTTCTAGTTGTGTGCGTTCCTCCTAGTGGGTCCCTTGGTTCCCTCCGTTCTCCTATATCGGGCTAAGCCCAATACCATAACACTTATAGGTATAGAGTAGGACGCCTAAGGGGGTACGGCTTATAAAGAAGTACTCCAGAAGGAGGGAGCTATATTATAGTCTTAGGCTTTACCTAAGCACAATAGTTAAGAAGAGCAGTAATAGCTCTTATAAGTATAGCTAATTAATAAAGTATTAATTAGCTTTATTAATATATACCCTGCAATAAGGGGGCGCCGCATAGCGCAACGGCTAGTAAGTAGTATAACTACTGCTTATGCCCTACTAGGATTAGTCCGTAATAAATAAGTATAAATAATATAAACTATAATACTTAATACTACTATAATAAGAAGTACGAAATAAATATATAATATGTACAATAATTATATTATATTCTAAGTCATACACGTATTTATAAAATTTATATAATATACTAAGTGCCTTATCTTATTAATAAACCCTTTATTATAGGTTACTATAATACTAGTATGTATGTATTAAGCATAAAAATTAACAGTCTGTAATTTAATTAGTTGCTGCTTCATCAATCCGTATAATCCCATCTGCAGAAAGGCAACTTACATCTTTCTTCTTCGCCTGCACTTCGGCAATTGCGTCCACGTAATGTTCGTGCCCGATCTTATTTTTGCCAGACCGTAGGGCTATCATGCCGGCCTCAACACAGACAGCCTTAAGCATAGCGCCACCGAATTCATCAGTACTTCGAGCAAGCTCGCCCCAGTTCACTCCTGCATCAACCTTCATTTTTCGTGAGTGAATTTTGAGAATCTGACCTCGAGCTTCCTCATTCGGGAGTGGGAACTCAATCTTTCTATCCAGTCGACCGGAGCGGAGCAGGGCCGGATCCAAAACGTCGACTCGATTAGTCGCAGCCAATACTTTGATCCGGTCGTCTGATGCAAAGCCATCCAATTGGTTCAGCAGCTCTAGCATTGTTCGCTGCACTTCGCGATCGCCGCTCTTCTCGCTATCGAATCTCTTTGTGCCAACAGCATCCAGCTCGTCAATAAAGATAATAGCTGGAGCCTTCTCCTTGGCCAATGCGAAACAATCGCGAACAAGTTTCGCGCCGTCGCCGATAAACATTTGCACGAGTTGGGGGCCTGCAAGTTTCAAGAATGTGGCATCCGTTTGGGCGGCGCAGGCTCTTGCCAAGAGGGTCTTGCCTGTACCAGGCGGGCCATACATCAGAGCCCCTGATATCCAAGTCAGCATTACACTTGCCAAGGGATCATGTCTAAGGAAATAGAGCCGAAGTTCGTGATTGACCCGCATCACGAGGACCAAATATGACGAATCCCAATTCACGCACCTTTGGGGGCCTTAATGCCAATCTTCTTGAAACGATCGGCTTCTTTCATCGGCCATACAATTGCCTCTACCAGCTCTTCGATCTGCTTATCAAGTCCACCCACATCAGTGTACTGTTCGGTTGGTTTCTCATCTACCTCCATGGCTTTGACACGGCTGTCGTATTCAGCGGGTAGGGTGTCGAGGATGAGGTAGGAATCCTTGTTGACACCAATGAGGTCGGCGGGTTTGAGCTTGTCTGAGTCCACGAGGCCAATCAGCGGTAGGAATATCGTTTGTCTCGTAGAAGTCTTGATCACAGCGGATCGGCCCACCCTCGTCGCATCCAAATCAATATTGGCACCCTCCTCAGAGGATTCAGCTGTAGGATCCAAGTCTAGGAGCTCAACAACATTTCCAACAAGATATGGCAGTTGTCTGCAATCAGGGTCAGTTGTCCAGCCCATCATCATAAGGAGGCAAATGGGGCAACATGCCTGTTGTTGACAATCTTGTCAACATTGTCTTTAATCTTTTCGCCCATGGCTGCCTTCTCGTGTGACAACCGGGACAGTTCACTTTTCATGATTCGGGAATCGTTTTCCAACAGTCGCTTCCGTGTGTGGATGTCTTGGGTGCTGAGGCCGAGAATCTCATCATCAAGAACATCGCTATCCTTCTCCTTCATCACCTCATCCACATCTCGGCCAATCTTCTGGTCCAAATCGCTACCGCCATCTTGGTTCTTCGCATCTTTGTCTTGACGATCAAGATCGTGAAGCTCCTCGAGCGTTGACATGGCAGGAGGTTGAATGAAAGGCGGTTACGACAAGAATAAGGGACACGGTCTGAGGCTAGCAAACAAGTGCTAGGAAGTTTTGGTTTGAAATGCAATGATAGACGATGGGAGGTGAGGCTGTTGGACGATGGAACGAATTGTACAGTGACCAGTTTGCTTCGTTGACAACTGCAAATACATGTAGAGTAGGTGTAAGTAGTAGTTGGATGAGTAGTGGATAGTCAGTACCCACAACTCAGCTTTAGGCAATGCTCGAGGACGAATCGGTACCTAGCAGGCGACTGAAATACAGGTACGGAGTACTTCGTTATCTGTACATGTACTGTACAGTATAGAGCAATTGCGCAAGTTCTTACAAGTACCCCAAAGAATACTTATGAACCATCAGCTTAGTCATAGTGAAATTCCCGGGTCGGGTTAATCCGAAATCAATTCTTGGATTGAATGTACTGTAGTCACCAACGCATTTACTTACCGCTTGTCTGCACCGTTGACAATCGACAGCACACACCAGGTAAATAAATTATTCTGGAGCTCCCACCTGTTCCAGCGTCGCCTTATTCTCTAATAAGCATTGGCACAGTATGTTATGGCAGGTGGTTCATGCTGGAAAGCCCCCTTTGCGGCAGATGAGCCGGGATCATGTGGCTCGCGCATGCTCCTGGTCCATTACCAACAGCCGGAGCTTCTCAGCAACCTCCTTGATTTATACCTCCGTCCTACCTTCCTCGACTGTGGCAGCCACGCAACCAATTGCTTACGCACAGCTAAATAATCCCATCGGCGCACGGCCCGTGGAAGAAAGGAAGAGTCAACTAATTCGGACCTACACCTCGCTCCTCCGGACCACTCCTCTAATGGTCTTTTTTCAGCACAGTAACCTTACGGCCGTAGAGTGGGCGGCAGTAAGGCGAGAACTGAGGAAAGCCATCGCCGTTGTGCCTCTGTCAACTTCATGCTCCAATACAGAGCCTTTGGAGCTCTGTCAGAGGGTACAGCTGCAGGTTTTAAGAACAAATATGCTGGATGTTGCGTTGAGGATAGTCGAGTTTCATTGCCCCAAGGTAATGCGGGGTCTTGGGTCTACGGTCCACCCCCCCCAAGGTTTGATGATACACGACTTGTCGAGGGCTGCTTACGACGCTATTCGTACCGTCGATACTCTACCAAGCTCTGCCTACACACAGATTGAGCCACTGATGACCGGACCGGTAGCCGCACTCGTAATGCCTGTTGTGTCACCCGCTCACTTGGCTGCAGCATTAAGCGTTCTTGCTCCAGTCCCTGGAAAGTTTCCGCCACCAACACGGACAACAACCCCAGGTTATTATGACCCGGCGTGCCAGAGTGGACTAGCAAAACTTGTTCTTATTGGAGGGCGGATTGAAGGCAAGATCCTTGACCAGGTCGGGGTCAACTGGGTGGCTGGTATCAATGGGGGGTTGGGTGAGCTTTACAGTCGGCTTATTAATCTCCTCAAGGGCACTGGCCCAAGCGTTACGAGAGCTCTGGATTACAGGAGCCAGAATCTCTGGCTAACGTTAAATGGAAGACAATCACAGTTAGAATAAGGCTAGATACATAATTAAGTACGGCTAAGTAAGTACATTAAGATTATTGAGCTTATTGCTACTTTTTGCAGTATGTAATAATAAGAAGAAAACATTCGCAATAATAGCAAATGATTTAATATATGTTCTATAATAATTATATTATGCTAAATATATAAAAATAGTAGTTTTATAATCTACTAAGTGTATTGAAATAAATAATATTTTATTATAATACTTATTTGATTTAGTAAGTAAAGTTACTATTAGACTAGTTAGGACTGTTTATTATACTTTATATATTTTTAAGAAATATTAAAGGGGGTATTATTATTTAATTGTTAATTAAGGAGTCACTAGGTAACTGCTCTAGGGCTCTCAATAATGTTTATTAAAAGACTTGAAGGAGGGAAAACTACTTAACAACTAGGGCTTCTAGTTGTATGCGTTCCTCCTAGTGGGTCCCTTGGTTCCCTCCGTTCTCCTATATCGGGCTAAGCCCAATACTATAACATTAATAAGGATATAGTATATAGAGTAAGTACTATATATTTAAGTACAGGACTAAATAGTAGTAGTACAGTAAATTAAAAGCTGAAGGAGCTCCCTAGCTATTACTTTTCTATTTACTAAATAATTAATATAAGCTAAGTATTAGTAAGAGCAATTTATTAGTAGATTAGCTTAGGTACTACTTAATAAAAAATAACAGAAATAAGCAAAGCAGCTATAGAGTAGAATAAGGAGCTTAAGTTATATAGCTCTCGAAAAACATAAATAATTATACTTTATATATCTATTAGAGGTAACTTATTATTTTTATATCCTTGTCTACTTTTTGTATTTATAGCTATATAATATTTATTTTTTACTATATACTTTGTTATAATATTAGGCTTTGCCTAATAGAGCTATGTGTTACGGAGTCGCTAGGCGACTGCTCTAGGACTCTTAATGATGTTTATTAAAAGACTTAAAGGAGGGAAAACTACCTAATAACTAGGGCTTTTAGTTGTGTGCGTTCCTCTTAGTAGGTCCCTTGGTTCCCTTTGTTCTCCTATATTAGGCTAAGCCCAATACTATAATATACCGTCTCGCTCTATCCGTTTGAAGTAAAGTCTAGCTGTAGCTGTAGCTAAACCGCCCTTCCTAAGGCTGGTTTTCCTAATCCGTAGCTCCCTTAATTTTTTTTTTTTCGGGTATTTATCGGGTACTTAGCGTACGTAGTCTCCTCCCCGTATTGTCCCTTATTTAGGGTTTACTAGTTACCCGGGGTAATTAATTCTATTCTGTTCCGTCCCCTCCTCGGGTGTTTACCGGGTACTCGCCGGGTGCCTAAGGCGCCTAGCGTTACCTTGCTTTTCCCCCTTACTACTCCCTCTATATTACCTTTTCCGTTCCCGTTCTGTTGTACTTTTTGTTCCTCTTTCCTTTAACTATTATACCTACTTGTTTTTTAGCTTTTTACCGTACGATTGTTATTAACTCCTTTACTGCCTTCTGTTGTACTTACTCCCCTATTGCTATTATTCCTCCCCCGTAAGGTAGGTTGCTACTTCCTCGTCGGGGCCGTTCCGTATATCCTTTGGGCCGTTGGCTGATAAGCTAGTAACGATAGGAACTATTAATTCTACTTTTGCTGCTATTGCTCCTCCCTTGTAGAGGACTTATTTACCTTTTTGTTACTACTGCTATTGCTATTATATTTACTGCTATAGGTACTCCTCCCCCCCCTTCCGGATGCAGTTTGGGCCCTCGTTATGGCTACTATACCGATAAGTCGGACCGCCATTACGCTTTAGGCGAATACCTAGTAGAGGGTAACTCCTCTAATAAGGAGTTTGTACCTCCGGAGGAGGTGCATAAAATATACCTCCCTTGCGTTAATCGCCTCGTTACTAGCGGCCGTAACGACTGCATACTGGGCCGTAGTGCTAGCTGCTATACGTACGCGCATACGTACGCTAAATGCGTTTAGGTACTGTATTTATTTACTGCGCGCCCTTAACTGCATTGCGCCCTATGCGACCTTTGTACTTACGCCTAGTGCAACGTCTATATCCTAGTCGAGGCCCGCCCTAAGGTTAGGGCCGTACCGGGCGCTTGCGCTGTCCTATCGCCTAAGTTTCTGGCCCTGGGCTGGGTTTAGGCTTGCACCCTAGCTCTAGCCGAGATAGAGCCTGCTCTTATATGCCCTGCCTATACCCTTGCCCTTATGCCGGGTGTTATCTCTCCCCCTACTACTACCGACAATAACGATAACCCGAACCGTACCCTTATCCTTGCCGCTAATGCCTTAACCCCGACTTAAGCGGGTAGCCGTTCCGGCGCTATACCGAGTATATAGCTCGGCGTATTTGCCTAGGGCGTAGCTCGGGCCCTAACGGGCATCCAGAGTAACGTGCGCAGCCTTGCCCGCCGTTAGTAGGCGTAGGAGGGCGTTAGTACTAAGTTAGTAGCTACTTTGGCCGAGATATACTGTAATATCTGTAAGTTGCGTAAGTCTTACGCTAGTAGTTTACCCTTAGTGCGCTATCCTACCCCCTTTACTCCCTGTATTGCCCGTAATTGCAGTAGGTTGCGCTTGTCCTGCGTAGCTAATGTAACTCCGTTGCGCTGCCCTATTGCCTTTACCCCTTATATTGCCTAAGTTGCCTGGCGCCTTCGTTTTATACCTCCGCCCCTGCCCCCCTTGGTTACGTCCTACCCCCGCCCGAGTACTATAACGAATAGTTTCGAGACCCTCCCTAAGGAGGATACCGAGGAGGATAAGAGCAAGAAGGATATAGAGACTAATAAGTTTAAGTAGTACGGCTAGTATATATCTATAGTAGTAGTATTAGGTCGGGCCCTTATTGGGGGCACTTTAGGGTTAATTTTTTCCTTTAGTATAGTTAAAATTTTACGTTTCGTTTTGCAGCTTACTTACGCTCTACCGTTTGTATAGGGATCTCCCTATTACTATATAAATTCCTTTAGGGCTTCCGTTTGTACTAAAGCCTCTATTAGTTCCTAGGTTAGTTATTTATAACCTAGCTATTTTATAAGGGTATTGCATTATTCCCCTTAGCCTTAGGCCCCCCTTATAGTAAGGATATATTTAACTTAGTATTCCTCTTATAAGGTACCGTCCTTATCTTAGACTAGTAGTAGGTCTGGCTCTAAATCCTATACTACCTAACTAGGTAAGGGGTCGTTTACTGCCCTTTCGATAAGGTCTATATAAAAGGTAGGGTATAAGCCCTAAGGAATATTTAGTATTACTATAAGTAGTATTAGTACTACTAGTACTATAAACTTAAAAGTAACTTAGTTTAGCTTTCTATATAACCTATTGGTTTTAATATATCTAAGGCTAAGCTAGACCTTATTGCCTACTTAGAACTTTTCTACTAAGCGACCTAAAGCTACTACCGACTTATATAAGCGTTATTGTATAAAGGTAATAGCTGCTTGTATAATTTCTATTCCTTCCCTTAGGTGTTATAGGAAAGTAATAGCCCTCCCTTTTGGTATTATTATGCTTACTTAGTTGTCCTTTACCCTTGGTATTGTACCGATTTTATAGCCTAATAATAGCTTGTTTGGGCTAACTCTTATAACTAAAGACTCCCTATTATTTAGGGCTAGCTAGTAGGCGGCTAGGTAGGCCGGCTAGTCGAACTGCTTAAACGAGATTAGGATCCTTAGGGTAGCTTAAATTTCCTAATTTACCCTTTTAGTACCCCTATCCGTCTAGGGGTAGTATAAAGTTAATAGGAGTTACTCTATATTAATAAGGGAGTATAGGGATATCTAGAACTTATTAAGCTAGTCTAATCCCCGATTTATTATAATTTGGGCGGGAAAACCCCTAAATTACTACTAATAGGTCTTAAACCGTTCCGTATAAGCCTTTGCGCTTATTATAGTTATTGCCTTAAGTTAAATAAATTTAGAGAGGCGGTTTATAATAACTATTAAGAATTAGGGGTCCTTATCGTTCTATACTAGTAGGTTAGTTATAAAGTCGATTAATATTTACTTTTAGTAACGGTTTGGCGGGGGGATTAGCTATAGGAGTCCCTATCTCTATAGATAGCTCTTATGGCTTTAGTAGTAGTAGTAATTCTAAATATACCATACTACGTCCTGTAATATACTATCCTAGTAGAAGTCCCGCTAAAGTATATAGAATGTTCCGTTACGACTAGGGTAGCCTAATATAGGTAATTTATATACCTATTGTATTATTTGCATTATTAATAGTTCCTAGGTAGGTACCTATAGGCGTCCCCTATAGTATATTGCGCTATAGGTATTAATAGTACAATTAGCCGTTTGTTCTTTTATCTTTACTTCTACCGGGAATTTCCGTACGCTTATTACTACTGCTTATCGTTAAGCTTTATATATTATATTATTTTGTAACGCTTAGTCCTATAATTTTTATAGGTAGAGTTCTAAGAAGAGTAGTCGGCCGGCTAGCGTATCCTATAGAAATAGTATCTCCCTCCCTATTGGTCCCTGTACTGCTAGGAGTAGTCCCTATACTACTAAGAGCAGTTAGGATATATTAATAGCTTCCTATCCCCCTTCCGTCTCTAGACGGGCCCGATTTGCCCCCGTATTTATAGCTATTGTATCTTAGGTACTTAGTACTTTGCAGCCGGCCTGGGCCCGGTTTGTCCCTATACTTACCCGATCTATGCCCGTATTTATAATTACTATATTCTAGGTATCCTGGGCGTTAGGACCTTCTTACGTAGGTTGGCCTTTAGGCGCCTTCTATAGTATAGAGATTAATACCGGCTAAAGTATTTATCCTAGGCGTAGTGCGTCCTTCTTATCTTATTCCTAATGCAAGAGCGCATTTGGCCGTTATGCTTATAAGCTTAGTCTGTACTATAGTAAGTAATTAAAGTTTATAAGGACTTCCGCCTATTGTACCTATCGTTCCGATATTTCCTGCAGTTTAGTAAAGTATTTAAGGTTCTTATAGTCCGTTAGAATAGTAAATAGTTCTATAACGCCTTATAGGTCTACCGACTATACCTTAAGATAGCTAATAACTGCTAGGAGTTCCTTATTGTAGATTGTATAATTCCTTTCTGCTAGTATAAGTTTGGCTAAGTAGTAGGCTACTAGTTGTAGGACCCCCTTACTATTAATTTGCAAGAGGTATCCGCTTAGTACCTTACCTAAGTAATTAGTCTTAATAAGAGTCTTCCTATCTAGGTCCTATTATATTAGGATTAGGTATAATAAAAAGGTATACTTAAGGGATTAGAAGGCTATATTTTCTTTAGGTCCCTAGTAAAATAGTATACCCCTCCCTATAAGGGCTATAAGTAGTTCTATAAGGCTTATAAAATTAGGAATAAATTTACAGTAGAAGTTTATAAAGCCTAGGAAGCTCCTAATCCCCCTTACCTTAGTAGGTAGTTACTATTCTTAAATTATAGCAATTTTCGCTAGGTTAGGCCTAACCTTAATGCCTGCTTGGATAATAAACCTAAGGTATTTAACTTCTATTATTGCAAATGCATACTTATTGAGATTTAGGTAAAGACTAGCTGCCTGGAGCCGCTTAAGGATTTCCCTAACCTTAGTAATATAGTCGGCCTTTAATCTAGAGGTATAGATTAGGATATTGTCTAGATAGGCTATAACCTACTCCCCTAATTTATCTTGCAATACCCTATTAATATATCTCTAGAATAAAGCTAGTACTTTAGTTAGGCCGAAGGGATAGACTAACTATTTAAATAGACCAAATTATATACGGAATACCGTAAGTAGTTTATCTCCTAGCGCTATACGTAACTTATAGAATACTACTTATACGTTTAGTTTAGTAAACTAGCGTACCCCTAAGAGTAAGCGGAGCGTTTCTTTAACTAGCGGAAGTAGGTAACGGTCCTATTATATAATCTTATTTAGGGCCCGGTAGTCTATATATAGCCTCTATCCTTTGTTTTCTTTCTTAGTAAGTAGTATTAGTACTACTACTACTAACGAACTTACCTGTATCTATCCCTTATTTAGTAGGTCTATAATTTACTTACGGACTTTAAGTAGTTAGTCTTATAGTATATTGTATAGTAGACCCTAGGGTAGCTATAGCGTTTCTCCCTTATCGTTTTGTTATAGTTGGATATAGTAGTCTTAGGAGCCCCGGTATAGTAGTAGGCCTAAGGCCTATTCCTTATCGAAAAGGTTAGCGTAGTCCTAGAGGGCTGCCGGAAGAGTAGGTAGGGCTATTGTTATTATATTTATACTTCCGGGTACTTATAGCGCTATTTCTTATAGTTTTATTACTATTTCTCGTAAGCTTATTATTATTAGTACTCCCTATTGTTTCCGTAAAAAGGTTTATACTAGCATAAGGTATACCTCCTGGGATCCGTTAGGAGGGCGGATATTATTTGCTTATACAATTTGGTTACCTACCGCTTTAATTGTAAGAGTCCGATCTATTACGTTTAGGGTTACCTATCGGTATTCTATCTATAGTAGGCCTAGTATAGCGTCTCGACTTAGGCCTAGAATAACGTATAGTAGTACTAGGCTCTCCTAGCTATCTATATCAATTATTATACGGACTATATTAGTTATTGTAAGGTAGGTAAGGGTATTACCTATATTCCGCCGAAATATTGTAATAGCCGTTTGGAGTAGCCGTTTTGTTAGGAGAGGGATAAGCTTAAGTTATAGGCATTAGGCTATCCTTTCGCTAATAGCCCTATAGTAGTTACAGCTACTATTGATTTAAATATTAAGGAACCTTATAGAATTTATAAGTATAATAATAAGGAAGGATAGTCTATCTATCCTTAGTATAATCTTTTTAAACTTAGTCTCCTAATTCCCCTAGTTCCTTATAGTCCGCTTACCTACAAACCCTTAGTACCTTTAAGTAAGACTTAGCTTAGAGGTACCTTATTTCCCTCCTCTTCCTTAGTCTCTAATTCCTTATAAATATATTCTTCCCTTTAAGCAGCCTAAATACTTATCCCTAGGGTATATAGGATTACGGCTTATTATAGGTATTATTAGATATAGTAGCCTCCCTCCCTATAGCGGATATATATACCGGCCGCCCTATGCCTATCTCTCTCTTCCCGTATAATCTATTTCGCCCGCTATTAGGGCCCGCCTTAGCCTTAGTTCGTTTTCGTTATCGGTCTAGTCGTAGCCGCCTTAGGCCCGGCCGTAGCCCTAGAGCCTACCGTATTAACCCCTAATATTAGGGTATTACTGTCCTTATTGGGTCGGGGGGTCGCCCTAGCCGTCCCCTAGCCGGGCCCGCCCTAGTCCCTAATTTTATCCTTTATGCATTGCAATTCTATTTCGGATGCAATTTGTTTATATACGTTAACCGCCTTATTATAGTCGTCCATTATAGTCCCCCGCTAAAGGATATAGTCCCTTATTCTTTTAGTTAGCCTAATACGGAGCTTTATAAGTTTTACCTCGCTAGGCTAATATATCCCTCCTGCTAGTATAAGCTTCTCTTCAAAGCGTATAAGGAACGCTAGGAATAACTCTAACATCCCTTACCTAATGTCCTTTAGTTCAATAACCATTAGTTACTAGCGGTAAGGGTTACTGTAAGCCGATTCGAGGTACGTTAAGAATTAGAACGGGTTGTAACTAATACGGAAGCCTTCTTTAAAGTACGTTATAACTTATTGCTGGACTTTAGCCGAGAGGTTTTACTAAACGAAGATCTATTAGTCCTAGGCGGACCCGATAAAGTCCTTATCTACTCGGAGCTTACGGTCTATATAGAACTTCTAGGCTATAAAGGTACCCTTATTACCGTTATACGGGTCCCCGACCGGAATCGGTTTACGTTTAATACGGGCCCGTAGTATGCCCGACTCGTCCCCGGTCCGCTCCTGCTAGGGGTCGATTGTTAAGGTATCCATTGGCTGGGCCAACGAATGCCCTAGGTCCTACTGTACCTATTGCTACCTATTCTTCTATAGAGCTAAGATTTATATAGAGTACGTTTCTATTTAGGCGTACATTCGGCTAAACTCCGTATAGACTTTTGCTATAAAGTCCTCTATAACTTACTAGAGGTTAATTTCTTTGGGCTTCCCCTTATCTATTTTAACTTACGATAGTTAGGCTTTTCCTTCCTCCTAACCGGTATAAGTAAAGTGTTTTAAATATTACAGAGTTGCTAGGCAACTGCTCTAGGACTCTTAATAATATTTATTAAAAGACTTAAAGGAGGGAAAACTACTTAACAACTAGGGCTTCTAGTTATATGCGTTCCTCCTAGTAGGTCCCTTGGTTCCCTTCGTTCTCCTATATCGGGCTAAGCCCGATACCATAACACTATGTCCTAGGATAGAGTTACGTACTACCGTACGTAACTCGTATCCTATAACTAAGCAGGCATTGGAGTATAAGTACTCCAATACCTAGTACCTCGAGTTAGTGTTCCGTAGATTTCTTAATAACTATTTCCGACCACTAGATACTAGTAGTACTAGTAACTCCATAATAGTACGGATGCTATACTATACTATAAGTATTAATAAGTATACTAAGTTAACTAATAGTATATAATATATTACTTTTCCGAACTACGACTTAGAGCGATATACGGTAGTACTACTACTAAGTTACTATTATAGTATAACCTATATATATATTAGCTAATTGATTACTAAAGCTAATTAATTAAAACGATAACTACTACTCTTCTAATTACTACTAGTACTTACTAGCCTATAATACTATTATAGGCCGGACTACCTAATTATTATATAATGGAATTAACTAACTTAATAACTAAGATAAGCTATCTAACCTTATAACGGAAGTAGTTCCAACTATATTATAGTTTTAGCTATTAAGCTATAATATAATAGAGCCTTTAATCTATAATAGAATCTCTAATTAAGTATTACGGGGTCGCTAGGGGACTGCTCTAGGACTCTCAATAATGTTTATCAAAAGACTTAAAGGAGGGAAAACTACTTAGCAACTAGGGCTTCTAGTTGTATGCGTACTTCCTAGTAGGTCCCTTGGTTCCTTCCGTTCTTATATATCGGGCTAAGTCCGATACCATAATATTAAGCCGTTATTAGGAATTATTCTATAGATATTAATAGCTGCTCTTTTCCTATACTATAGCTAGAAGAAATAATTGTATTTGTTTATATAATTTGGTACTACTAATTATATACTCTTACCTAGTTACTAACTAGTACCCCTTATTACTATTACTAATAGTATAATTAATTAACTAGTCTGTATAATATACTTTTATTATCCTATCCTCTTATGTATTAATTGCAAGAGTACTACTTACTATAATTCTAGGAAATCTACTTAACTATAGTATATAGCTACTAAGATAATAAGTACTACTTATTATAAATACTATATTATAATATTAGGCTTTGCCTAATAGAGCTATGTCTTAGGATAGGGTTACGCACTACTGTATGTAACTCTATACTCTATAACTAAGTAGGTATTAGAGTATAAGTACTCTAATACCTAGTACTTAGGTTAGTATTCTATAGATTTCTTAATAACTATTTCCAACTACTAGATACTAGTAGTACTAGTAACTCTATAATATTTAAGAAATCTCCCTTTATTACAGTAAGCAGTAGGCTATAGACTATTAAACAATAGATTAATAGGATAATAATATACTACCTAGTAAATAAAATACTACCGTCTATTCCTCTAGGTACCACTTTGCCGTACCGATATTAGTAGTAGTTAGGAACTCAAATAGAGCCTCCCTTCCTTGCCTAGTACTAAATAAAATCGGTAGGGTAAGCGGCTTACCCTGTAGGGCTTCCTTTAGGTCTTTCCGTTCCTTCCTATAACGTACGCATTGTAGTAATAGGTGGGTTACGGTCTGTTTTTGCCCGCACTTACAGGCGTCCGAGTCGATCTTTCCAATCTTTTTTTGGTAGGGCTTAAGGTATCCGATCCCTGTTTTTAATTGTATATAGGCCGATTGGATAGGCCTAGGCAGATCGGGTAGGCTAGGCTTGTACGCAAACCTAGGCTTCCCAGTCCTTCGATAGTGGGCCCCTAGGCCCCTAGCCTTAGGGCCTCGGGCCTCCTCCCTAGCCCATAGCTCCTTCCACCCCCCTAGGGCTACTTCTTTAACCCTCCTCCGTAGATAGCTTAGGGAGGTGGAGGTATAGGGGGTCCCTATACTAGGCCTAGTTAGGCCACCTTGTGCAACCTGGTCTGCAATTTCATTCCCTATAATTCCAACGTGGCCAGGGCACCACGTTAGGGTTATAGCTACCTTCCGGTCCGCTAGGCTATTTACTAGCTGCCTTGCCTTATAGGCTAGGTCGCTATAGCCTACGGTTACCTTCTGGATAGCTGCTTGACTATCTATAAAAAGATAGGCTTCTTGCGGTAGGGGGTTTCGTTGGGATAAGGCTTTTAGGGCCCTTGTTATCCCGATTAGCTCGGCATCAACTACTTCGATCCTAGGGCCTAGGTTATAGGCCTTTGCCCCTAGGGCCCGGCCTGTAGGGTCCGTTTCGTAATAGGCGCACGAGTTCGTTGTTTGACCCCTAATAGTCCCTTGTGACCCGTCTGTATAATAAATAATACAGTTATTAAATTCTAGGTCTCTTAGAAGGGTTTCGTGTTCTAATTTAGCGGTCTCCTTAGGGCTTTGCGAAATACTTATAGAGGCCCTAGGCCCTAGGGCCCAGGGGGCTTGCCAGGCCGAGGGAACATCAACACCACGCGCCCACCCGATCGATTGAAACCACAATAAAATAGCCAAATTGCAGTTCGTTCAATTCCCCTCAATTGGGACATTACGATCCTCGAGTTACAGCCGCGCGCAGCCCATTGCGCGCGTGCAGTTGGGGGTTAAAGATGCCTTCAACTGGGAGGAAGAGGGCCGCTAGAAACGCAACCCCGCGCGTACCGACCCCACCCAACGAGACCCACCCAATCCTACCCAATAAGACCCACCCGACCCCGCCCGACGGGACCTACCCAATTGCACCCAACGAGACCCACCCAATTGCACCTATCGAGACCTACCCTATTGCACCCAACGAGACCCACCCGATTGCACCTATCGAGACCCACCTAACCTACCCAACCCACCCGACTATAGGCCCGGCTACAGGCCCGGTCCTAGCCCAGCCTACCCTATACCAGAAAAATCAGGAAAAAAATCAGGAAAATCAGGCTCAGCCTACCCTATACAGGGAAGTTCAGGAAAAAAATCAGGAAAATCAGGAAAGTCAGGAAAATACTACAAATATTAATATAACTCCAGAAAACGAAGAAAATACAACAAACGAAGACGAAATCGAACTTATATCCCTAGGTCAACCTACAGATACCGATATGGAAGACCTAGAGGATACGGAAGCCCCTATCCAACCAGAAACCCCCGAAACCCCCCTTATACTACAACAACGAAAACGAACCCACGCAGACCTAGAGTCTCCTGAAAGGCTACCTAAATTAGCTAAAAAGGGGATATCTAGGTCTATAATTACCGACCAAAACGAGGGCCAAGACCTAGCCCTACAGATCCAACAGGCTACTATACTTATACAAAGTGCAGTATCGAAGATGCTATATAGCCTCTTCGAACCCCTTATAAATACACTACAAAATGCGTTTCCAAGGGGCCCGAAGAGCTATAGCGAGGCAGCCCAAACACCTATACCTAGAGGTCTCCAGGACAGCGCCTGGGCGGTTGTCCCACCAAGGGGCCGAGGACCCAAGGGCCCTAACGGGCCTAGCGGGCCTAGCGGGCCTAGCGGGCCTAGTGGGCCTAACGGGCCTAGCGGGCCTAACGGGCCTAGCGGGCCTAGCGGGCCTAACGGGCCTGGCGGGCCTGGGCCTAACGGGCCTAACGGGCCTAGAGGGCCCAACGGGCCTAGTGGGCCTAACAGGCCTAGCAGAACCAACGGGCCCAAACGCCCTACAAAGGAAGGCTTATAACTTATCCTAAAACTCCGGAAGGAGCCTAAGGGACCTACGGAAAATAGACCCCAAGTACCCGCACTAACGCTACGGAATGCACTAAATAAGACCTTAGGGGCTATAGCCGTAGCTAGTATCAAGCTATCGGCTAGGGGCAACCTAGTTATTACAACAAAAGAGCCCTATACAGCAGCCCAACTGCTAGAAATACAATAGGCCTGGATAGGGCTATTTAATACTTATCCGGCTAAGGCAATAGAGACCCCTATTAGCTGGATAAAGCTAGTAGCATACGGGGTACCTATTCTTACGGAGACCGATATCCTTAAAATTACTAAGTCGGAAATCGAAACCTTTAACCCGGTTACGGTTAGGGGCCAGCCCCGCTGGCTTAAAAGGCCTAGCCTAAGTAAGGCCGCTGGGTCTATTGTTTTTGCTGTCCCTACAGAACAGGAGGCTAGCTATAGCCTTAAAAATGGGCTATTTATAGCTGGAATTCGGGCCAAGGTTGTAGCCTATAAGGCCTATACGCTAAAGACCCAATGCTTTAGGTATCAGGGCTACGGGTACGACCCAAGCCTTTGCAATAAGAAAATCCGCTGCGCACTATGCGCCAAAGGGCACTATACAAAGACCCACCGGTGTACTAGCTGCAACGCTACAGAGCCCTGCAACCACCTCGAACTAGTATGTACTAACTGTAACGGTAAGCACAAGGCTAATAGTACCGAGTGCGAAATCTATCAGGCTATTAGACTATAAGTCGAAATAGCCCAGAAAAGTGCTATCTTAGGCTTATCCAGCATAACGCACGGAGGCATAATTTAGCACACCAATCGGTACTCCAACAGGCCTACGAGCAACGTACCGATATTATCCTTCTACAAGAGCCCTACTGCCCTAAAATTCAAGGAGCATTTATAGGGCTCCAACACCCGTCTTACTATATTATTACACTACAACAGTCAACTAGCCCTTTAAGTATTACAGTTAGACCTAGGGTCTTAACGTATATTAGGAAGGCTAGTAGGCTAGCTTATAATCCCCGATACGACCTATTTTCCGATCCGGATATCCAAGCTATAGAGATATTAGGTACAAAACCATTTATCCTAATTAACCTTTACAACGAAAAGGAACAGGCCTACGAGGACCCTAGCGGGCCTAACGGGCCTAGCGGGCCTAACGGGCCTATTGGGCCTAGCGGGCCTAACGGGCCTAGCGGGCCTAACGGGCCTAACGGGCCTAACGGGCCTAGGCCTAGCGCTAGGCCTAGCGGGCAACCAAGCCAGAACCCCTATACAGTCGAGAGGCTCCTTCTACCCTATAGATGCAATAAGCCTACACTTATTATAGGGGATTTCAACTTACATCACCCATTATAGAATCCAGCGGTAGACCCTATTAGGGCTACTAAGGCACAAAGGCTAGTAAACTGGCTAACAAGCCAGAAGGCTAGCCTAATCCAGGACCCAGAAGAGGTTAAAGGGGGCACCTATTTTAGGCCCGGCTTAAAGTCTAGGTCTATTATTGACCTAGCCTTTAGTACCCCTTTTAACCTACTAAACTGGTCTAACTGGAGGTACTTAAAGGCATCCGGGTCCGATTACCAGGTAATCGCCTTTAAAGCTAGGGCGCCTATCCTACCTACAGCAAGCCTACTATTCCAGTCTAGGCCCCCCTTATTCAATTACAAGAAGGCCAACTGGAATAAGTATAACTGTTTATTACAGGAAAAGCAGGCATCCCTAAATTAGCAACTAGATACCCTAATTTCAGTAAGGGATCTAGATGGAATAGCTATACTAATTACAGAGGCTATACAGGCAGTAGCTATAGAGGCAATCCCTAGGCTACGGCCAAGTGAACGGTCTAAGCCTTGGTGGACCCCCGAGCTACTAGACTTACGGAAGACCCTTAGCCGTACATTTCAAGGCCTACAACAGCATCAACACCACGCGCCCACCCGATCGATTGAAACCACAATAAAATAGCCAAATTGCAGTTCTTTCAATTCCCCTCAATTGGGACATTACGATCCTCGAGTTACAGCCGCGCGCAGCCGATTGCGCGCGTGCAGTCGGGGGTCAAAGATGCCTTCAACTGGGAGGAAGAGGGCCGCCAGAAACGCAACCCTACGCGTGCCGACCCCACCCAACGAGACCCACCCGATCCTACCCAATAAGACCCATCCGACCCCGCCCGATGGGACCTGCCCAATTGCACCCAACGAGACCCACCCAATTGCACCCAACGAGACCCACCCAATTGCACCCAACGAGACCCACCCAATTGCACCCAACGAGACCCACCCAATTGCACCCAACGAGACCCACCCAATTGCACCCAACGAGGCCCACCCGGTTGCACCCATCGAGACCCACCCAACCTACCCAACCCACCCGACTATAGGCCCGGCTACAGGCCCGGTCCTAGCCCAGCCTACCCTATACCAGAAAAATCAGGAAAAAAATCAGGAAAATCAGGCTCAGCCTACCCTATACAGGGAAATTCAGCAAAAAAATCAGGAAAATCAGGAAAGTCATGAAAATACTACAAATATTAATATAACTCCAGAAAACGAAGAAAATACAACAAACGAAGACGAAATCGAACTTATATCCCTAGGTCAACCTACAGATACCGATATGGAAGACCTAGAGGATACGGAAGCCCCTATCCAACCAGAAACCCCCGAAACCCCCCTTATACTACAATAACGAAAACGAACCTACGCAGACCTAGAGTCTCCTGAAAGGCTACCTAAATTAGCTAAAAAGGGGATATCTAGGTCTATAACTACCGACCAAAACGAGGGCCAAGACCTAGCCCTATAGATCCAACAGGCTACTATACTTATACAAAGTGCAGTATCGAAGATGCTATATAGCCTCTTCGAACCCCTTATAAATGCACTACAACATGCGTTTCCAAGGAGCCCGAAGAGCTATAGCGAGGCAGCCCAAACACCTATACCTACAGGTCTCCAGGACAGCGCCTGGGCGGTTGTCCCACCAAGGGGCCGAGGACCCAAAGGCCCTAACGGGCCTAGCGGGCCTAGCGGGCCTAGCGGGCCTAACGGACCTAGCAGGCCTAACGGGCCTAGCGGGCCTAGCGGGCCTAACGGGCCTAACGGGCCTAACGGGCCTAGAGGGCCCAACGGGCCTAGTGGGCCTAACAGGCCTAGCAGAACCAACGGGCCCAAACGCCCTACAAAGGAAGGCTTACAAGTTATCCTAAAACTCCGAAAGGAGCCTAAGGGACCTACAGAAAACAGACCCCAAGTACCCGCACTAACGCTACGGAATGCACTAAATAAGACCCTAGGGGCCATAGCAGTAGCTAGTATCGAGCTATCGGCTAGGGGCAACCTAGTTATTACAACAAAAGAGCCCTATACAGCAGCCCAACTGCTAGAAAAAAAACAGGCCTGGATAGGGCTATTTAATACTTATCCGGTTGAGGCAATAGAGACCCCTATTAGCTGGATAAAGCTAGTAGCACACGGGGTACCTATTCTTACGGAGACCGATATCCTTGAAATTACTAAGTCGGAAATCGAGACCTTTAACCCAGTTACGGTTAGGGGCCAGCCCCGCTGGCTTAAAAAGCCTAGCCTAGGTAAGGCCGCTGGGTCTATTGTTTTTGCCGTCCCTACAGAACAAGAGGCTAGCTATAGCCTTAAAAATGGGCTATTTATAGCTGGAATTCGGGCCAAGGTTGTAGCCTATAAGGCCTATACGCCAAAGACCCAATGCTTTAGGTGTCAGGGCTACGGGCACGACCCAAGCCTTTGCAACAAGAAAATCCGCTGCGCACTATGCGCCAAAGGGCACTATACAAAGACCCACCGGTGCACTAGCTGCAACGCTACAGAGCCCTGCAACCACCTCGAACTAGTATATACTAACTGTAACGGTAAGCACAAGGCTAATAGTACCGAGTGCGAAATCTATCAGGCTATTAGACTATAAGTCGAAATAGCCCAGAAAAGTGCTATCTTAGGCTTATCCAGCATAACGCACGGAGGCATAATTTAGCACACCAATCGGTACTCCAACAGGCCTACGAGCAACGTACCGATATTATCCTTCTACAAGAGCCCTACTGCCCTAAAATTCAAGGAGCATTTATAGGGCTCCAACACCCCTCTTACTATATTATTACACCACAACAGTCAACTAGCCCTTTAAGTATTACAGTTAGACCTAGGGTCTTAACGTATATTAGGAAGGCCAGTAGGCTAGCTTATAATCCCCGATACGACTTATTCTCCGATCCGGATATCCAAGCTATAGAGATATTAGGTACTGAACTATTTATCCTAATTAACCTTTACAACGAAAAGGAACAGGCCTACGAGGGCCCTAGCGGGCCTAATAGGCCTAGCGGGCCTAACGGGCCTATTGGACCTAACGGGCCTAGCGGGCCTAACGGGCCTAGCGGGCCTAACGGGCCTAGGCCTAGCGCTAGGCCTAGCGGGCAACCAAGCCAGAACCCCTATACAGTTGAGAGGCTCCTCCTACCCTATAGGTGCAACAAGCCTACACTTATTATAGGGGACTTCAACCTACACCACCCATTATGGAATCCAACGGTAGACCCTATTAGGGCTACTAAGGCACAAAGGCTAGTACACTGGCTAACAAGCCAGAAGGCTAGCCTAATCCAGGACCCAGAAGAGGTTAAAGGGGGGACCTATTTTAGGCCCGGCTTAAAGTCTAGGTCTATTATTGACCTAGCCTTTAGTACCCCTTTTAACCTACTAAACTGGTCTAACTGGAGGTACTTAGAAGCATCCGGGTCCGATCACCAGGTAATCGCCTTTGAAGCTAGGACGCCTATCCTACCTACAGAAAGCCTACTATTCCAGTCTAGGCCCCCCCTATTCAATTACAAGAAGGCCAACTGGAATAAGTATAACTGTTTATTACAGGAAAAGCAGGCATCCCTAAATCAGCAACTAGATACCCTAATTTCAGTAAGGGATCTAGATGGAATAGCTATACTAATTACAGAGGCTATACAGGCAGTAGCTATAGAGGCAATCCCTAGGCTACGGCCTAGTGAACGGTCTAAGCCTTGGTGGACCCCCGAGCTACTAGACTTACGGAAGACCCTTAGCCGTACACAAAGACTATTTCGGAAAAACCGGAAATGCAAAGAAGACTGGAAAACGGCCCGTAATGTCTATTTTTATGCTATTCGGAAGGCTAAAGTAGGCTACTGGGAGACCTTTCTAGCTAATGCAGTTAACAGGGAGGTTTTCCAAGCCTATAACTATACAAAAGCTAGCCAGAATACTAACCTTCCGGGTATATTGTATACTAAGGAAGGAAGAGATATAATAGCAAATACCTTCCAGGAAAAATGCGATGCCTTTCTTACAACCCTATTTCCAACAGGGCCTAACGGGCCTAACGGACCTAACGGACCTAACGGACCTAGTAGGCCTAGCGGGCCTAGCGGGCCTAGCGGGCCTAGCGGGCCTAGCGGGCCTAGCGGACCTAGCGGACCTAGCGGGCCTAGCGGGCCTGGCGGGCCTAGCGGACCTAGCGGGCCTAGCGGGCCTAACGGGCCTAGTGGGCCTAGTAGGAGGCCTACTATAAAACAGGCTAGTAGAGAAAGGTGGGAGTGGCCTAACCTAGCTTGGAAAGAGGTTAAAGAGGCTATTAATTCGTCTTCGAATAAAAAAGCCCCAGGGCCCGATACTATCGGTTTCCCCCTTATCCAGCAGACTTATAAGGTTATTCCTAAATTCCTCTACAAGGCCTATAACGCTTTATTTACAGAAGGCTACCACCCTAAGCTATGGCGACAAAGTATAGGCATTATCCTCCCTAAGCAAGGCAACCGAGACTATAGGAAGCCTAAGTCTTACAGGGTAATAGCCTTACTAAATTGCCTAGGCAAAGTCCTAGAAAAACTATTCGCTACGCGATTAAGCTACCTAGCCAATACTACAGACCTATTAGGCCCTACACAACTAGGCGGGCGGAAACAAAGGTCTGCAATAGATACAGCCCTGTTACTGACCCACTATATCGAATTACAGCGCCTATCAAGGAAAAAAGCTAGTAGTACTATTACTACTACATTATTTCTTGATATTAAAGGCGCCTTCGATCACGTATCAAAGACTAAGCTTATAGGGGTTTTACGAAGGCTAGACCTCCCAAAGGCCCTAATTAGCTAGGTTACATCGTTCCTATCAGGCCGATCGATCCAACTAGCCTTCGACGGCCAAATCCACCAACTAGTCGAAATAGCTATAGGAATACCGCAAGGATCGCCTATAAGCCCTATCTTATTCCTAATTTATATTAGGGATATTATAGCGGATAAGGCCTTCCAGTTATCCTATATTGATGACTTTAGCCTAACGGTATCGTCTAGATCTGCCTATAAGAACTACCGGGCGCTAGAAGGTATTGTAACTAGGCTTACAGGCCAAGCAACGGACCAAGGGGTCCAATTTGACCACGGGAAAACGGAACTAATCCACTTTACTACACAAAGAGCCCCTATAACGGAAGGCGTAACAATAGCTAATACAGCAATTACACCAAAGCCCATTATTAGGTGGCTAGGTATTTGGTTCGATTCAAAGCTATCGTTTAAATTACATATCGAAAATCGAATAGCCCTAGCTAGGGCCGCCTTCCTAGGCCTATCTAGGCTAGCAAGTACCCAAAAGGGCCTACCCTATAGGGCACTACGGCAACTATATATTGCTTGTATTACTACTATAGCAGACTTCGGGGTCCCTGTTTGGTACAAAGGCCAGGGCCAGGGCCAGGGCCAAAAAGGCCTAATACAGTACTATCAACGTCTACAAAACGAGGCCCTACCAAAGGTCCTAGGGGCCTTTAGGGGGTCCCCTACAAAAGCCCTAGAAATTGAGGCCGCAATCCCCCCGCCGGAGATACGGTTCCAGAAGGCCTGCCTAGGCTACGCCCTAAGGACCCTAATGTTTCAGTACAACCACCCGATCCGTAGGGCCTATGACATAGCCGTACGGGACGAACTAGCCGAATCGGGGTCTGATCTAGGTACTTTTACCTATATCAGGCCTATAACACAGCTATTCCGGCTACTATCGAAAATCAAGGAAATAATAGGTCCTAACTGGGGCCTAGAGAGATAAAGAGCGGCCTGGCAAGCCCCCTGGGCCCTAGGGCCTCGGGCCTCTATAAGTATTTCGCAAAGCCCTAAGGAGACCGCTAAATTAGAACACGAAACCCTTCTAAGGGACCTAGAATTTAATAACTGTATTATTTATTATACAGACGGGTCACAAGGGACTATTAGGGGTCAAACAACGAACTCGTGCGCCTATTACGAAACGGACCCTACAGGCCGGGCCCTAGGGGCAAAGGCCTATAACCTAGGCCCTAGGATCGAAGTAGTTGATGCCGAGCTAATTGGTATAACGAGGGCCCTAAAGGCCTTATCCCAACGAAACCCCCTACCGCAAGAAGCCTATCTATTTATAGATAGCCAAGCAGCTATTCAGAAGGTAACCGTAGGCTATAGCGACCTAGCCTATAAGGCAAGGCAGCTAGTAAATAGCCTAGCGGACCGGAAAGTAGCTATAACCCTAACGTGGTGCCCTAGCCACGTTGGAATTATAGGGAATGAAATTGCAGACCAGGTAGCAAAAGGAGGCCTAACTAGGCCTAGTATAGGTACCCCCTATACCTCACTAAGCTATCTACGGAGGAGGGTAAAGGAAGTAGCCCTAGGGGGGTGGAAGGAGCTATGGGCTAGGGAGGAGGCCCGAGGCCCTAAGGCTAGGGGCCTAGGGGCCCACTATCGAAGGACTGGGAAACCTAGGTTTGCGTATAACCCTAGCCTACCCGATTTGCCTAGGCCTATCCAATCGGCCTATATACAACTAAAAACAGGGATCGGATACCTTAAGCCCTACCAAAAAAAGATTAGAAAAATCGACTCGGACGCCTGTAAGTGCGGGCAAAAACAGACTGTAACCCACCTATTACTATATTGCGTACGTTATAGGAAGGAACGGAAAGACCTAAAGGAAGCCCTACAGGGTAAGCCGCTTACCCTACCGATTTTATTTAGTACTAGACAAGGAAGGGAGGCTCTATTTGAGTTCCTAACTACTACTAATATCGGTACGGCAAAGTGGTACCTAGAGGAATAGTACTAGGCCTAGGCCTAGGGACTAAGATTCGTGAAATGCGAGGGAAAGCTCTACTGATTTAATATAAATAGCCAGTCGTTACTGCTAGTTTAGTTAGCTAGTTAGCTCCTGCGGGCCCTTAGGACCCTAAGGGTCTAGTAGGCCTATTAGGTCTTCTAGGCCCTATGGGACCTATAGGCCGCCGCGCCATAGCCCCTAGGGCTGCATGCGCGTAATGAATGAAAAAAAAAAAGGTTTATATAGAAGGTAGGGTGTAAGCCCTAAGGAATATCTAGTATTACTGTAAGTAGTGTTAGTACTACTAGTACTATAAACTTAGAAGCTACTTAGTTTAACTTCCTTTATGGCCTGTTGGTTTTAATATATTTAAGGCTGAGCTAGACCTTATTACCTACTTAGAACTTCTCTGCCGGGCGACCTAAAGCTACTACCGACTTATATAAGCGTTGTTATACAAAGGCAATAGCTGCTTATATAATTTCTATTCCTTCCCGTAGGTATTATAGGAAAGCAATAGCCCTCCCTTTTAGTATTATTACGCTTGCCTGGTTGTCCTCTACCCTAGGTATTATACCGATTTTGTAGTTTAATAATAGCTTATTTGGGCTGACTCCTGTAACTAAGGACTCCCTATTGTTTAGAGTAAGCTGGTAGGCGGCTAGGTAGGCCGGTTAGTCGAATTGCTTAAACGAGATTAGGATCCGTAGGGTAGCTTAAATTTCCTAATTTGCCCTCTTGGTGCCCCTATCCGTCTAGGGGTAGTGTAACGTTAATAAGAGTTGTTCTATACCAATAAGGGAGTATAGGGATGTCTAGAACTTACTAAGCCAGTTTAATCCCCGATCCGTTATAACCTAGGTAGGAAAACCCCTAAATTGCTACCAATAGGTCTTAAACCATTCCGCATAAGCCTCCGTACTTATTGTAGTTATTGCCTTTAGTTAAATGAATTTAGAGAGGCAGTTTGTAATAACTATTAAGAATTGGGGGTCCTTGTCGTTTTATACTAGTAGGTTAGTTATAAAATCGATCGATATCTGCTTCCAATAACGGTCTAGCGGGGGGATTAGTTATAGGAGTCCCTGTTTCTGTAGGCGGCTCTTGCAGCTCCGGTAGCAGTAGTAATTCCAAATATACCGTACTACGTCCTGCAATATACTATCCTAGTAGAAGTCTCGCTAAAGTACCCGGAATGTTCCGTTTCGACTCGGGTGGCCCGATATAGGTAATTTGTATACCTATTGTATTACTTGCATTGTTAGTGGTTCCTAGGCTAGTAACTATAGGTATCCCCTATAGTATATTGCGCTATAGGTACTAATAGTATAATTGGCTGTTTGTTCTTTTGTCTTTGCTTCTACTGGGAATTTCCGTATACCTATAGTAACTGCTTATTGTTGGGCTTTGTATATTATATCGTTTTGTAACGTCTAGTCCTATAATTCCTATAGGTAGGGTTCTGGGAAGAGCAGTCGGCCGGCTGGTGTATCCTGTAAAAATAGCGTTTCCTTTCCTGTTTGTCCCTATACTGCTAGGGGTAGTTAGAATATATTGGTAGCTCCTTATCCCCCTTCTATCTCTGGACGGGCCCGGTCCGTCCTTGTATTTGTGGCTATTGTCTCTTGGGCGCTTAGTACTTTGCAGCTGGCCCGGGCCCGATTTGTCCCTGTATTTGTAATTGCTGTATCCTAGGTGTCCTGGGCGTTAGGACCTTCTTGTGCGGGTTGGCCTCTGGGCGCCTCCTGTAGTGTAGAGATTAATACCGGCCGAAGTATTTGTCCTAGGCGTAGTACGTCCTTCTCGTCCTGTTCCCGATATAAGAGCGCATCCGGCCGTTGTACTTACGAGCCTGGTTTGTACTGTAGTAAGTAATTAAAGTTTGCAAGGACTTCCGCCTACCGTACCTATTGTTCCGATATCTCCTGCAGTTTGGTAAAGTATTTAAGGTTCTTGTAGTCCGTTAGAATAGTAAATAGTTCTGTAACGCCTTATAGGTCTGCCGACTACGCCTTAAGATAGCTAATAACTACTAGGAGTTCCTTGTTGTAGATTGTATAATTCCTTTCTGCTAGTATAAGTTTGGCTAAGTAGTAGGCTACTAGTTGTAGGACCCCCTTACTGTCGATTTGCAAGAGGCATCCGCCTAGTGCCTTACCTAAGCAATTGGTTTTAATAAGAGTCTTTCTATCTAGGTCCTATTGTACTAGGATTGGGTATAACGAAAAGGCGTACTTAAGGGATTGGAAGGCTGCGTTTTCTTTAGGTCCCTAGCGAAATGGTATATCCTTCCCTGTAAGAGCTGTAAGTAGTTCCGTAAGGCTTGCAAAATTAGGAATAAATTTACAGTAGAAGTTTGCGAAACCTAGGAAGCTCCTGATCCCCTTTACCTTAGTAGGTAGTTGCTATTCTTAAATTGTAGCGATTTTTGCTGGGTTGGGCCTAACCTTTACGCCTGCTTGGATAATAAACCTAAGGTATTTAACTTCTGTTGTTGCAAATGCGTACTTATTGAGATCTAGGTATAGACCGGCTGCCCGGAGTTGCTTAAGGATTTCCCTAACCTTAGTAAGGTAGTTGGCCTTCGATCCAGAGGTATAGATTAGGATATTGTCTAAATAGGCTGTAACCTACTCCCCTAATTTGTCCTATAATACCCTGTTAATATATTATTGGAATAAAGCTAGTGCTCCGGCTAGACCGAAAGGGTAGACTAGCTATTCGAATAGGCCAAATCGTATACGGAATACTGTAAGCGGTTTATCTCTTAGCGCTATACGTAACTTATAGAATGCTGCTCGTACGTTTAGTTTAGTAAACTAGCGTACCCCTAAGAGTAAGCGTAGCGTTTCTTTAACTAGCGGGAGTAGGTAGTAATCCTATTGTGTAATCTTATTTAGGGCCCGGTAGTTTACGTATAGCCTTTATCCTCCGCTTTCTTTCTTAGTAAGTAGTATTAGTACTGCTGCTACTAACGAACTTACCTATATCTATCCCTTGTTTAGTAGGTCTGTAATCTATTTGCGGACTTTAAGTAGTTAGTCTTATGGTAAAATGTATAGTGGGCCCTAGGGTAGCTATAGTATTTCTCCCTTATCGTTTTGTTGCAGTTGGATATAGTGGTCCTGGGAACCCCGGTGTGGCGGTAGGCCTAAGGCCTGTTCCTTATTGAAGAGATTAGTATAGTCCTGGAGGGCTACCGGGAGAGTAGGTAGGGCTATTGCTGTTGTATTTGTACTTCCGGGTGCTTGTAGCGTTGTTTTTCGTAGCTTTGTTGCTATTTCTCGTAAGCTTATTACTATTAGTACTCTGATGCAACAGAGGGAAAAAGGGGGCCGCCCTGACTAGGGCTATAACGAATTAAGGATCGTGAGATGGGTTAGAATCAATCTATTGGTGTTCTTCTTGATAATATTGTTGCTAACTATAAGGTGTCCTCTGGGCCTGCTTAAATAGGCGTAGATATAGATACCGCTATATAACTAACTACCCGGACTTTAACCCCGTTATAGGCCTGTTAATACGTTGGCGCGATATACCCCCTAGCTTTGGATGATTAGACTAAAGCTGTATAAAGCTATTGCAATGCGCGTAACGGGTTGTAGGGTCGGATAGGGTGGTGTTATGACCCTTTTTATTGGTTTGGGTGTGTAATCCTTCCTGTAATATCCTTAAGGCCTAATAGCGCTCGAAAATGTAGGAATTTACCCCTTGGTAGCGCCTTTGTAAGACTATTAGCCGGCATTGTATTGGTAGGTATGTATTCTATTAGGAACCTTCCCTTGCTGTATTCCTGTTTAAGCTATATGTTTTGAATATTAATATACTGCAGTTTTGTAGAGATCCGACCTTCTTCTATAACTAGTCGGATTGTCTGGAGGTTATTGCAGAATAGCTTGAGTGGCCCTAAATTAGCCGAGATACCTTGTAAGAGTCTCTCTAATGTATAGCTTTCTTTGGTAGCGCGTTCTAAGGCTAATAATTCGGCCTCTGTTGTTAAAGTTGTAACTGTATTCTGAAGGCTAGCCTTCTATACAATTGGTCCGCCGTATAGTATTATAATGTATCCTTGCGAGGATTGTTTGCTCTTCGGGTTGTTTGCGAAGGATACGTTGCTGGTAATAACGAGCGCCTCTCTATGGATGCAGCCGTTGTATTTAATTGCGAGATACCTTATAGAGTATAGGTATTGGATGTATTGATTGGCGGCCTTAAAGTGTTTTGGTAAGGGATTTGTAAGGAATTGTAAGAGTTGTAAGGCGGTGTAGGCTACGTTTGGTTGAGCCGTAACTGCTGTATATATGATTGACCCGACTTGTTCCTGTATTGCCTTGATCTCTTAACGGGTAGCCTGACCTTTGTACTTTGTTAGTAGTACGGGAGGGATCGGGATTGCTAGTAGATTCGTAAGATTGTCGGTAAGGTTGAACTTACAAGCTGTCTTCTTAATATAGGTATTGTAATAAAGGTAGATTGTTTGCCTTGGCCTATCTCGAATAATCCTAATGCTAAGGTACTAGTAGAGGTTAGGTTCTTTGCGTAACTTATACTTTCCTTTCTAGTATGTAATTAGATTATTTACGGAGTACCCCTTTGGTAATAGGGCAAGAATGTCGTTAATATAAACAAGGATTAGTATAGTACTGTTTGTAAATACATAAGGTTCCTTTGCAGATTGGAGGAGGCCTTGCGCTTTAAGTGTTTATAAGATCTTATTGTACTATAAGAGTAGTAATTTACAAAGTCTATATAGTACCTTGTTGAGTTATGCTACTATTATAGGATCCTTATCGTTGTATAAGAAGCCTAGTTCTATGTAACCCTTAGGGAGGTCTATGTAGATAGGGCTCTTACTGTTAAGCGTAGTGTTAAGGAAGGCGTTAGCTATATCGAATTATTGTATATTGAGATTGTATTTAGTAGTAATTGATAGGATTGTCTGTAATGTTCTTGCTGCTAGTATTGCTGTATATATTTGTTTGTTACTGTATTTGCTTTGAAGGTTGCCTCTAACGTAAATGTGTGCCTTGCAGCGGATTAGGAACCCGTTCTTGTCGAACTTATAGGTAAATACCTATTTGAGGGGAATCGGGTTGCCTTACGCCTTACTGCAGGCAATTAGTTTCTAAGTACCGTAACGGATTAGGTTGTATAGTTCCTTGTAGTATGCCTCCTTAAATTCCCTTCCGTAAGGGTGTTTGTTAAGATCCTAATACCTCCTCGGAAGATAGGTAAGGTTATTGCGATATATATATTGTAAGGCGTTGTATACTGTAGCTACTGTAAATACTGCGTGGAAGGTAATGAGGTTACCTTTAGGTTGGTTTAATGTAGAGAGGGTAGCGAAGATATTGTCCCTTTTACTTAGTTGTAGTATTCTTAAGCTCTTCCTTATAGGTTGGTTACCGTATAATTTGAGCTGAGACCTACGAGGCTAGCGTTGTCTTGTAGGTGTAAGGGATGGGGTTGGAGCTATAGTATAAATAGCTTTATCCGTTGAAGATATTGGAACCTACTAGCCTTCGAGCTGTCCCGGTGGGCCGAGGTAGGAAGCTGATCTAGGGTTCGATATGCTGTCTTTGAGTATGGTTGAGATCGGTGTAGTATATGCATTACCGCCTTTATGTACTAAAGGATATAACCTAAGGTTATCTTGTAGCAAAAGAGTCTTATAGGGTTAATTATAGTTAGTTATTGGATCCGAGGCCCCCGTTGGGTTTAGTGTTCCTACTGGCGTAAGTAGTCCCTGGTTGTTGGTAGGAATCTTCGAGATGCCTGTATTAATTGGGATTATAGTTAAAGTCGGGAGTTTAAGGGCTAGATTTGTAGCGCCTTGCGTACCTAAGTTTAGGTCGTTGGAAGGTATATTAAGGATGTTCGAGTTAAAGTCCTCGATATAGTCGTTAAGAATTAAGTTGTGTTTGAGTGTAAGTTCGAGAGACTATATTAGGGGAGTATATTTTTCGATTGGGATCTATAGATCCTCCGTAGCTAGATTAAAGAAGCTTATTTTGTTAAATATAATATCTTATAATAGGATTACCTTCTTTAACTATAGGACCCAAATGCAATATATATTACTTGTATAGTACCCTATAAGGTATTTAATATACGCTCTGGGTCGGATCTTAAAGGCCTTCTTTTAGTAACCTTTTTTGTAATTAATATAAAGAGGGTATGCCTTACAGCCGAAGGCATAGATATTAGTCTATTGTAGTTGTAGATCGAGGGTTGAATCTACCGTTAAGCCTATGCAGCCGTACTATTGTAAATAGCAGTAGAACTATCGGTTAAGGTATTCTCTTAGTAACTGCTACTAGTTCCGCTACCGAGGGAGGATGTTATGTATCCGTATAAGTATGTAATAGGCTTCTAGCTAGAGGTTGCAAGGAAGTTTGCCTAGGCAGTATTGTATCTGTTGTTAAATAATACCTCCTAGCCTCTTTGCCCTACCTGTTAGTTCCTTTGTGTTTAAGGGGGGAAGTTCGAGATTAATACCTTCCTGCTTGGCCTAGATCTAAAAGGGTAAGTCTCTCTGGGTTAGAAGATTAATAAGGGAACGTTCGTTATCCATTTTAATCTTATAGATATAAACGCTATAGTAGCAGCGGATTGTAGCCTTAAGGCCTCGAATTATATTAAAAGAGGTATCTTTGGAATAAAGGCTCTACGAGAATAAGGCCCTACTGTATTTATCGGTAACCAATAGGGTGTATATATAGCCGTTATATCCTATAGTAAATGCAAAGATATTAAGTAGGAGTCGATAGAAAGGCTGTCGGGACTATATAGTAGGTGTTCTATAGGAAACAATCTCGTGTGCCTTACCTAACGCATAATCTAAGCATTTAATTGTTTTGGGGCCCTGAATCTTAACCCTAATTGCTTATGTAATTAATTTTTCTAGGGCCCTTAACCCTGTATACCCTAATCGTAAGTACTACAACTTAACTTCGTTACAATATTCCTTTGGAGGTATTATTAATCGATTTCGCCTACTATAGCGCCTTGCCGTATTGCCTACGGCCGAGAATATATATAACGGAGCGTACGGTAACTTAAAGTATAAGTTAAGAGGCTTAAATTCGGCTACTATAAGGCTATAGTAGCGTAAGAGGGTAAGTATAACCTAATTCTACTGCAGGGTGCTAAATCTAAGGGTATTATTAATACTATAGTACTATAGCCTAAGGGATTGCACCTTACCTCTACTAATTAAGTTAGTATAAAATCCCGGGACGAATATAATATTCTTTAGGATTAGATCCCTTATTTTTGAGCTATCGGGGCCGTTTAGTATTCCCTTTATTACCCTCGTCCCCCGATATACTACCTAAATAGCTATATTGCCTACTAAGATTACATTAGAGTTTGCACTAGGGACTTAATCCTAAAGGAGGTCCCTAGTGTTAACTATATAAGTACTAGTGCAGTTGTCGAGAAGGGTTAAGTTCCTTAAAGGGTATACCGTTAATATTATACTAAATACTAATTGGAGTTCCGGTAGGTTATCGAGGACTATATATACAGTATTAACTATTAGCTATAATTCCTTCTTTGGTTCTGTTGTCGATATTAAAGTTAATCCTCCTAAGGCCTTAATAGCCTATACTGTTTACTGCTAACGGCTTTGTCCTATTGCTTTCTTGTACTTCTTAATCCTTTCCTTCTTAATATTACCCTAAAAGGCCGTTTTGCTAAGGACTATAACCTTAAACGCAGTATATTGGATCGGAGTCTAGGTATATAATGCTTTCTTAATTCTATATAGGTAATTGTAAGTCTTCTTTGTCTTTAGGTCTATAGCTATATTAAAGGCGCTAGATATTATTGTTAATTCCTTATACTGGTCTAACTTCGACTTAGTGCTTATAAGGAATTCGGTAGCTAACTGCTTTAGTAATATTTCGATCTTCTGGCCTGCAACCTAAAGACGAATAAACCTATCCTTTTGGACTTAGGCCTAAGTAATGTTAAACGATATTGTACTGTTAAGGAACTGGGTAATGCCGAACGTACCGTCGATCTTAGGTATATTAAAGGCTACTGCATCGATATATACTGCCTCCTATAGCTAATACTAATTGAGTCCGCTTAGGTATAAGGAGTTATACATAACGTTAAAGTAGTTAGTCCTTATCTGCTCCTATTACAATATGGGTATAATCCTAAGACGTTATCTGACTTTACTAACGATCTTAGAGATCTCTATAATATTATTAAGGTTCGTTAAAAGATCCGGACTTATTGTCTCTTCTATTTAATGCAGGAGTTATAAATACGCTTTCTTTTGAATCTTATAACAATAAAGCTTAATATTAAAGTTATACCGTTTAAGTTAGAACCTCTCTTTATCTTTAGTACTAAGGACTTTAATTGGGACGAATTAGTCGTTCTTACCCTTGTTTATAAGTTAGGTAAGGGTTTATTCGTTAATTATTATAACCCTATTACTATAGGTCTGTACCGTTAGTACTAATAGAGTAATAGCTCTATCTAGGTTAATATAATCCCAAATGTTACTATTCTTAGTAAGACGTTAATACAATCCAAGCTATTGTTCTTAATCTTCCGACTTCTTAAGCTTTGGATATACCTTAGAGTTAGCTGTAGTAGTAATTATTGTAACGATTGTTAGTTAATTATTTCGAAGAGTAGATATAAAGGTCTTGTTGGAAGTAAAAAGATAAGTCTTTAAGGATATAAAAAGATAAGTACTAAGGATAAGGGTAAAGGGGGGGGGGGGGGGTTAGGGTAAGCCCCTTTTAGTAAGTTCTCTTAAGGCTTTATTGTACTTAATCGTTAATGTTATCTTACTAATATTATCTTGTTAACTATAGGGCTTTATACGGTTTTTGTATCGGATTGTTAATATTACAATATATAGGCGCTATAGCTTTTCTATATACCCGATCGTTAATATTATCTTATGGATATTGTCTTATTGACCGAGGCTTTTGCATAGTACCGGATTGTTAATATTATAGCGTATAGGCGCTACGGCTTTTCTATATACCCAATTGTTAATATTATCTTATGGATATTGTCTTATTAACCGAGGCTTTTGCGTATATTTAGTGTATTTGTTAACTATTAACCGCTTCTTACGAAGAAGGAGGGCTTTGTATAACCGTTAGTAGTCTTAATCTTCCGGGTTATAAAGACTAAGAGCTTTATGTAACTTCTCGGTCGTTGTAGTTTTCTGGTCTTCGTTTATTACTTCTTTTCCGGATAGCAATTTTGCACTAAGACGCATACCGGGCTTATAACTAATGCAATAGAGGGAAAAAGGGGGCCGCCCTAACTAAGGCTACAACGAATCAAGGATCGTAAGATAGGTTAGAATCAATCTATTGGTATTGTTCTTAATAATATTATTACTAACTACAAGGTGTCCTCTGGGCCTGCTTAAATAGGCGTAGATGTAAATACCGCTACGTAACTAACTACCCGGACTTTAACCCCGTTACAGGCCTATTGACGCGTCGGCGCAATATACTCCCTATTGTTTCCGTAAAAAGGTTTGTACTAGCGTAAGGTGTACCTCCTGGGACCCGTCGGGAGGGCGGATGTTATTTGCTTATACAATTTGGTTGCCTACCGCCCCAATTGTAAGGGTCCGATCTATTGCGTTTAGGGTAACCCGTTGGTGTTCTATCTATAGTAGGCCTAGTATAGCGTCTCGACTTAGGCCTGGGATAATGTATAGGAGTACTGGGCTCTCCTAGCTATTTATATCGATTATTGTACGGACTATATTAGTTATTGTAGGGTAGGCGAGGGTATTGCCTATATTCCGCCGAGAAGTTATAATAGCCGTTTAAAGTAGCCGTTTTATTGGAAGAGGGATAAGCTTAAGTCGCAGGCATTAGGCTATCCTTTTGCTAATAGCCCTATAGTAGTTATAGCCGCTATCAATTTAAATATTAAGGAATCTTATAGAATTTATAAGTATAGCAATAAGAAAGGGTAGTTTATCTATCCTTAGTATAATCTTTTTAAACTCGGTCTCTAAATTCCCCTAGTTCCTTATAGTCCGCTTACCTATAAACCCTTTGTACCTTTATACAAAACTTAGCTTAAAGGTGCCTTATTTCCCTCCTCTTCCTTAGTCTTTAGTTCTTTGCAAATATATTCTTCTCCCTAAGCGGCTTAAATACTTATCCCTAGGGTATATAGGATTACAGCTCGTTATAGGTATTGTTAGATATAGTGGCCTCCCTCCCTACAGTAGATATATATATCGGCCGCCCTATGCCTATCTCTCTCTTCCTATATAACCTATTTTACCTACTGTTAGGGCCCGCCTCGGCCCCGGTTTGTTTTTGTTATCGGTTTAGTTATAGCCGCTCTAGGCCTAGCCGTAGCCCTAGAGCCTGCCGTATTAACCCCTAATATTAAGGTAAACTGGTCTAACTGGAGGTACTTAGAGGCATCCGGGTCCGATCACCAAGTAATCGCCTTTGAAGCTAGGACGCCTATCCTACCCACAGAAAGCCTACTATTCCAGTCTAGGCCCCCCCTATTCAATTACAAGAAGGCCAACTGGAACAAGTATAACTGTTTATTACAGGAAAAGCAGGCATCCCTAAATCAGCAACTAGATACCCTAATTTCAGTAAGGGATCTAGATGGAATAGCTATACTAATTACAGAGGCTATACAGGCAGTAGCTATAGAGGCAATCCCTAGGCTACGGCCTAGTGAACGGTCTAAGCCTTGGTGGACCCCCGAGCTACTAGACTTACGGAAGACCCTTAGCCGTACACAAAGACTATTTCGGAAAAACCGGAAATGCAAAGAAGACTGGAAAACGGCCCGTAATGCCTATTTTTATGCTATTCGGAAGGCTAAAGTAGGCTACTGGGAGACCTTTCTGGCTAATGCAGTTAACAGGGAGGTTTTCCAAGCCTATAACTATACAAAAGCTAGCCAGAATACTAACCTTCCGGGTATATTGTATACTAAGGAAGGAAGAGATATAATAGCAAATACCTTCCAGGAAAAATGCGATGCCTTTCTTACAACCCTATTTCCAACAGGGCCTAACGGGCCTAACGGACCTAACGGACCTAGCGGGCCTAGCGGGCCTAGCGGGCCTAGCGGGCCTAGCGGGCCTAGCGGGCCTAGCGGGCCTAGCGGGCCTAGCGGGCCTAGCGGACCTAGCGGGCCTAGCGGGCCTAGCGGACCTAGCGGGCCTAACGGGCCTAACGGGCCTAGTGGGCCTAGTAGGAGGCCTACTATAAAACAGGCTAGTAGAGAAAGGTGGGAGTGGCCTAACCTAGCTTGGAAAGAGGTTAAAGAGGCTATTAATTCGTCTTCGAATAAAAAAGCCCCAGGGCCCGATACTATCGGTTTCCCCCTTATCCAGCAGACTTATAAGGTTATTCCTAAATTCCTCTACAAGGCCTATAACGCTTTATTTACAGAAGGCTACCACCCTAAGCTATGGCGACAAACCTTACTAAATTGCCTAGGCAAAGTCCTAGAAAAACTATTCGCTACGCGATTAAGCTACCTAGCCAATACTACAGACCTATTAGGCCCTACACAACTAGGCGGGCGGAAACAAAGGTCTGCAATAGATACAGCCCTGTTACTGACCCACTATATCGAATTACAGCGCCTATCAAGGAAAAAAGCTAGTAGTACTATTACTACTACATTATTTCTTGATATTAAAGGCGCCTTCGATCACGTATCAAAGACTAAGCTTATAGGGGTTTTACGAAGGCTAGACCTCCCAAAGGCCCTAATTAGCTGGGTTACATCGTTCCTATCAGGCCGATCGATCCAACTAGCCTTCGACGGCCAAATCCACCAACTAGTCGAAATAGCTATAGGAATACCGCAAGGATCGCCTATAAGCCCTATCTTATTCCTAATTTATATTAGGGATATTATAGCGGATAAGGCCTTCCAGTTATCATATATTGATGACTTTAGCCTAACGGTATCGTCTAGATCTGCCTATAAGAACTGCCGGGCGCTAGAAGGTATTGTAACTAGGCTTACAGCCCAGGCAACGGACCAAGGGGTCCAATTTGACCACGGGAAAACGGAACTAATCCACTTTACTACACAAAGAGCCCCTATAACGGAAGGCGTAACAATAGCTAATATAGCAATTACACCAAAGCCCGTTATTAAGTGGCTAGGTATTTGGTTCGATTCAAAGCTATCGTTTAAATCACATATCGAAAATCGAATAGCCCTAGCTAGGGCCGCCTTCCTAGGCCTATCTAGGCTAGCAAGTACCCAAAAGGGCCTACCCTATAGGGCACTACGGCAACTATATATTGCTTGTATTACTACTATAGCGGACTTCGGGGTCCCTGTTTGGTACAAAGGCCAGGGCCAGGGCCAGGGCCAGGGCCAGGACCAGGGCCAGGGCCAGGGCCAAAAAGGCCTAATACAGTACTATCAACGTCTACAAAACGAGGCCCTACCGAAGGTCCTAGGGGCTTTTAGGGGGTCCCCTACAAAAGCCCTAGAAATTGAGGCCGCAATCCCCCCGCCGGAGATACGGTTCCAGAAGGCCTGCCTAGGCTACGCCCTAAGGACCCTAATGTTTCAGTACAACCACCCGATCCGTAGGGCCTATGACATAGCCGTACGGGACGAGCTAGCCGAATCGGGGTCTGATTTAGGTACTTTTACCTATATCAGGCCTATAACACAGCTATTCCGGCTACTATCGAAAATTAAGGAAATAATAGGTCCTAACTGGGGCCTAGAGAGACAAAGAGCGGCCTGGCAAGCCCCCTGGGCCCTAGGGCCTAGGGCCTCTATAAGTATTTCGCAAAGCCCTAAGGAGACCGCTAAATTAGAACACGAAACCCTTCTAAGGGACCTAGAATTTAATAACTGTATTATTTATTATACAGACGGGTCACAAGGGACTATTAGGGGTCAAACAACGAACTCGTGCGCCTATTACGAAACGGACCCTACAGGCCGGGCCCTAGGGGCAAAGGCCTATAACCTAGGCCCTAGGATCGAAGTAGTTGATGCCGAGCTAATTGGTATAACGAGGGCCCTAAAGGCCTTATCCCAACGAAACCCCCTACCGCAAGAAGCCTATCTTTTTATAGACAGCCAAGCAGCTATTCAGAAGGTAACCGTAGGCTATAGCGACCTAGCCTATAAGGCAAGGCAGCTAGTAAATAGCCTAGCGGACCGGAAGGTAGCTATAACCCTAACGTGGTGCCCTAGCCACGTTGGAATTATAGGGAACGAAATTGCAGACCAGCTTGCAAAGGGTGGCCTAACTAGGCCTATAGGTGTCCCCTATACCTCCCTAAGTTACCTACGGAGGAGAGTTAAAGAGGCAGCCCTAGGGGGGTGGAAGGAGCTATGGGCTAGGGAGGAGGCCCGAGGCCCTAAGGCTAGGGGCCTAGGGGCCCACTATCGAAGGACTGGGAAACCTAGGTTTGCGTATAAGCCTAGCCTACCCGATTTGCCTAGGCCTATCCAATCGGCCTATATACAACTAAAAGCAGGGATCGGATACCTTAAGCCCTACCAAAAAAAGATTGGAAAAATCGACTCGGACGCCTGTAAGTGCGGGCAAAAACAGACTGTAACCCACCTATTACTATATTGCGTACGTTATAGGAAGGAACGGAAAGACCTAAAGGAAGCCCTACAGGGTAAGCCGCTTACCCTACCGATTTTATTTAGTACTAGGCAAGGAAGGGAGGCTCTATTTGAGTTCCTAACTACTACTAATATCGGTACGGCAAAGTGGTACCTAGAGGAATAGTACTAGGCCTAGGCCTAGGGACTAAGATTCGTGAAATGCGAGGGAAAGCTCTACTGATTTAATATAAATAGCCAGTCGTTACTGCTAGTTTAGTTAGCTAGTTAGCTCCTGCGTGCCCTTAGGACCCTAAGGGTCTAGTAGGCCTATTAGGTCTTCTAGGCCCTATAGGACCTATAGGCCGCCGCGCCATAGCCCCTAGGGCTGCATGCGCGTAATGAATGAAAAAAAAAAAAGGTATTGCCATTCTTATCGGGTCGGGGGGTTGCTTTAGCTATTCCCTAGCCGGGCCCGCCCTGGTCCCTAATTTTATCCTCTATGCATTACGATTCCATTTTAGATGCAATTCGTTTATATATATCGACCGCCTTATTATAGTTATCTATTGTAGTCCCCCGCTAGAGGATATAGTCCCTTATTCTCTTAGTTAGTCCAATATAGAGCTTTATAAGTTTTACCTTACTAGGCTAATGTATCCCTCCTGCTAGTATAAGCTTTTCTTTAAAGTATATAAAGAACGCTAGGAATAACTCTAACGTCCCTTGCCTAATGTCCTTTAGTTCAACAACCGCTAGTCGCTAGCGGTAGGGGTTGCTGTAAGCCGATTCGAGGTACGTTAGAAATTGGAACGAGTCGTAACCGATGCGGGAGCCTTCCTCGAAGTACGTTATAACTTATCGCTGGACTTTGGCCGAGAGGTTTTGCTAAACGAAGATCCATTGGTCCTAGGCGGACCCAATAAAGTCCCTATCTACCCGGAGCTTACAGTCTATGCAGAACTTCCAGGCTATAAAGGTACCCTTATTACTGTCGTACGGGTCCCCGACCGGAATCGGTTTGCGTTTAATACGGGCCCGTAGTGTACCCGACTTATCCCCGGACCGTTCCTGCTGGGGGTTAATTGTTAAGGTATCTATTGGCTGGGCCGACGAGTGCCCTGGGTCCTGTTGTGCCTATTGCTGCCTATTCTTCTATAGAGCTAAGATTTAGATAGAGTACGTTTCCATTTGGGCGTGCATTCGGCCAAACTCCGTATGGACTTTTGCTATAAAGTCCTCTATAACTTACTGGAGGTTAATTTCTTTAGGTTTCCCCTTATCCATTTTGACTTATAATAGTTAGGCTTTTCCTTCCTCCTAACCGGTATAAGTAAAGTCTTTTAAATGTTATAGAGTTGCTAGGCGACTGCTTTAGGACTCTTAATAATATTTATTAAAAGACTTGAAGGAGGGAAAGCTACTTAACAACTAGGGCTTCTAGTTATGCGCGTTCCTCCTAGTAGGTCCCTTAGTTCCCTCCGTTCTCCTATATCGGGCTAAGCCCGATACCATAACATCTATTACTATTTTAAAGAGCCCTAAGGAGACCGCTAAATCGGAATACGAAACCCTTCTAAAGGACCTAGATTTTAACTATGTTATTTATTATACAGACGGGTTACAGGGGACTATTAAAGGTAAAAAACAAATACGTATACCTATTATAAAACGGACCCTATAGGCTGGGCCCTAGGTGCAAAGGCCTATAACCTAGGCCCTAGGATCGAAGTAGTTAATGCCGAGCTTATTGGTATAACGAGGGCCCTAGAGGCCCTATTCTAACGAAACCCCTTACCGCAAGAAGCCTATCTTTTTATAAATAACTAAGTAGCTATCCAGAAGGTAACCGTAAGCTATAGTAACCTAGCCTATAAGGTAAGGCAGTTAGTAAATAGCCTAGCGGACCAGAAGGTACCTACTATACCTCCCTAAGTTATTTACGAAGGAGGGTAAAAGAGGTAGCCCTAGGGTGGTAAAAGGAGCTTAGGCTAGGGAGGAGGCCCGGGGCCCTAAGGCTAGAGGCCCAGGGGCCTACTATTAAAGGACCGGGAAGACTAGGTTTGCCTATAAGCTTAGCCTACCCGATTTTCCTAGGCCAAAATAGGGATCGGATACCTTAAGCCCTACTATAAAAAGATAAGAAAAATCGACTCGGATGCCTGTAAGTACGGGCAAAAACAGACTGTAACCTACCTATTACTATAATACGTACGTTATAGGAAGGAACGGAAAGACTTAAAGGAAGCCCTGAAGGGTAAACCGCTTACCCTACCAATTTTATTTAGTACTAGGCAAGAAAGGGAGGCTCTATTTAAGTTCCTAACTATTACTAATATCGGTACGGCAAAGTAGTACCTAGAGGAATAGTACTAGGCCTAGGCCTAGGGACTAAGTTTCGTAAAATACAAGGGAAAGCCCTACCAATTTAATATAAATAGCCAGTCGTTACTACTAGTTTAATTAACTAGTTAGCTCCCGCGGGCCCTTAGGACCCTAAGGGTCTAGAAGGCCTATTAGGTCTTCTAGGCTCTAAGGGTCCTATAGGCCGCCGTACTATAGCCCCTAGGGCTGCATGCGCATAATGAATAAAAAAATATCTAGTTTAAGAAATAATTAATATATAGAATATAAAGATTTATAAGCAAAGCGCAAGTAAGAAAGACACATAGGCTATAATATCTTTATTGCTTTATCATTGTCCTAGTTAGGGCAAATACTAGCTAGCAAGACTATGTCTCTAACAAAGAGCTTGAAATAGCAGGACCAGTTCCCTCCAAAACACCCCGCTTCGAAATAACCCGACCTAGTCCCTGGTGCACCTCGGCCTGAAATGGTTCAAATGGGACTCGCTCACCGTCAATACTAATATACCCATCCTCTTGATTACGAGGAATAATGCGATATGCTGAAATCTTCTTATATGTAACATGTGGATTGTCAAAGAATTTGCCATTCTCAACTGACATGAGAATTTTGGTAGCAGTTAGCGGTGCAAGATCGCCGTCAATAGTTATAAGATCCATGCATCCATCCGAAGCTACAGCTGCAGAGAAGAAGTTCATTTCGGGTGCCATATATGCCATCTGTAGCTTGGTCAACCTGGGCACCCAGATACTGGAGTGTAAAGCTCGTTACGTTTCCGCAATAAAAATTACCAATTTTGTCGTACGAAACGAGCTCCCATTTCTCCGGCAGCTTGTCCTCAACTGTACCATACTTCAATGGCGGGAGACCTTGATTATCCCCATTCAGAAAACCCTTGCAATTTTCTGCTCGCAACTTTCCATGACTGAAGTTGGTTGTGTGTCGTTGGTAGTGGGCCCTAACACCTTTTTTCTTGTCGACCTCGACTTTGACAGCCAAGTCACACGGGTAGCATCGTTTGCGAAAAATGCGAGTAATGACACCAAAACCAAATCGTTTGGTTCCCATCCATCGTAGGTGTTCGGTGGCAAGGTCACTTTCGGCGATAATGCCAAGGGCTTGGGAGAGAAATGATATGATGCGTCGATTGCGCTGTGTGATGGACACAAGATCTAAAGGCGTGACGATTCCCTTTACGATGGCCAGAGCAGCAAAGGCTGGCCGGTGGGAGCCGTAGAGATTGCATGCCATGGCATTACCCGAGCCACAAGGAATGTGGCTCACGGCAATCTTTGCCAGAGCTACCTGGGCATCAGGGCGTCGGGCTAAGCCATTGAAAATTTCATGTGGCGTGCCATCACCAGAACAAGCAACGATGGTGTCATACCTTTCGATGTTGATATTTTCTGCCAACTCGGCGGCCTCGCCGCCCCTGGACAATACAACGATGTCCATATGCATTCTGGCAGCGTCAAAGAGGGGCTTCACATCGCGATCCCACTTGCGCAAGGCGCCCCCAGGCCCGGCATTGGGGTTGATGAGTACGAGGGCTCGCTTTTTCGCCTGTGCATCGGCATAGGCCCGAGAATTGAGAGCAGAAACAAACTCGTTTGCAGTTGGACCATGGCAAGTCTTTGTCGTGGCATCTGTATCATAGACCCACTTCTCGAGTTTAATGGTCGTCTTGGACGATTGAGCAGCATAGTCGACATATAGCTGGCTACCCAAAACCTCCGCCCACAAGATGTTGTAAAGAGGGATCAGCTTCTTTCCAGACGCATCTATTACAGTGCATTGTTAATGAACGACCTTGAGGTGTCCATGTCATGGATTCGGGCTACATATATACCTGTGGTGATTGCAATACAGGACGAGGAGCTCCTTTGAGACTTTTCGGCAGCCGGGTCTGCCCATGAGAATTAGAACCCGAGGAAGCACAACGAGCAGAAAGCCTGTGCTCGTGCCGAAAGAAAGGAACTAATATGCAACAAGGGTAGAGCTGCGTACCATGGAGGACCAGATGTCCTCTGCTAATAGTCAGTTCCCTATTATCACTAAGTGCCAAAGACAGGGCATCAGAGCTTCTGATGAAGTTGCCATTATCCATGACAGATCAGGTAGCTGTGTTCCTAGAGCTGGATGGTAAATCACATTCGTCAATATACTTCGATGAGATGATTTCGAGGTAGGGTTCCCAAGTATATATTGAAGTGTGTAAGTAGTGGCGTAGAAAGGCAGTAATCGTGCCACGCCCCACCTAAAGGTGGTGCTCACCACTATAGCGCGCACACTACCGCAGCGCGTACTTTGGTAATAGCTTCTAATTTAATAGCGTTTTTAGTACAAAGACCGCTCTTTTTATCGCAGACCTATAGATATTCTAATACTCTAGTTCTTTACTATTTTCGTACCTTTTTTGCAGTATTAATAAATACCCGTTTCGCTATAGTATAACCCTTTTTATCTATAGCCTCTACCTTCCTATAAGCCTAAGCAATATTATTATTTACCTTTAACTCTACTATTCGACGGCCCTATTTAACTGTAAGGATTCTACTAGTCTTTAGGACCTTATTCTTTAATGTCCAATAAAGTTAATAAGCTCTTTCTACTTTTTTTATTTACTAAAGGTCCCTTTTTACCTATATTAGCTCTATAGTAGTAGTTAAGGATCCTTAAATTAAACAATTAAGGTTATAGTTAAAGGTATTATTAAAAGCCTTATTTTTATTATTTATTATATCCTCTAGCCGCTTAATAACCTTCCTAACTTACTGTAATATTATTAGTATTAAGAAGTTAGAAGAACTAGGTATATTATGGGCATTAGGAGAAGGGGTCTTTAGCGCTTATATTTATATTAATTAAAAAACTAATTAAGGATTTAAAGGATAAATATTAATCTTTTTAAATACTAATAGTATTATAGTACGTTTAAAGGCTTATTTTCGAACCTCTTAAATTATTAAAAGGAAGTTAAGCTAATTATATTAACTAAGCTATTTCGGACTATAAAGTTAAGAGCTTTTATATAATAATACTTTAGCGGCTGAAAAATAGCTATATTAAGTAGTTAGAGAAGATATATAAAGTATAGTAAAAGGGTAAAAGGAATAATAATCTTTTCTTTATTAAAGGAAATAAACTTACTTATATAATGCAATCTATAGCTATTTAGGATTAGTAGGCGTTTGCTATTAGTTATAGATATATAACGATTAAAGTATTAAATCTACTGGAGGCTTAATTAGTTATTTAAATAGCTACTATTCAATAGAGTAATAATTATATTATTATAAAGCTCTTAAGTATAGTACTACTATAATATATAAAGCTAGCCAGTTAGTATAAGGAAAGTAGGTATATATTGTCTATTGGTAGAGATAGCCTTAATAGCTATTACTAACTCCTTAATCTTAGGTATATTAAAGAGATAAGCCCTCTTTCTTTTATTATAATAAACTAGTCTTTACTAACTTTAATTCGAAAGCCTATTTTATCTATATTCTAAATATCGGTAGGGGGGATACCTTTGCTTTTAATTACCTATTATAGCTATTAAAAGTAGGATATAACTCTATCTATATCCTTAGAGGCCTAACGGTTTAAATTAAGCTTCTTCTAGCGTTACCTTATATATTAATACTATTAAATAAACTGTATAGTTTAGTTGTTTCTAATAGTTAGGGCTAGGGTTAAGGAATTTAGTAATACCCTCTTTAATAGGACATAATTTACAGTATTTATAATAAACTTTAGGCAAACTATAAAGTTAGTAGTATTAAGCCTATTAATATATTAATATAATACCTTCTCTTCTGGCCGACTTAACTTAGTATTATAGCCTTAAATACTAGTCTTTGGACTAATACCGGACAATTATCGTTATAGGCGCCTCTAAGGGATTTTAAATAGTTAGGTAACCTTTGCGATTTTTTCGTTAGGAAACTTATTAAGATAATTTATAGCCTCCTAGGTATATATTTTAACTATTGGATTATCTATAGCTATTATAGTTATAAAAATATTAAAAATTAAAGATAAATAAGGGAAAAAGTACGCAGTACGGTAGTGTACGTACTGTAGTGGTAAGCACTACCTTTAGGTAGGGCGTGGCACGATTACTAGGTCCCCTATACGAATTATACTGCGTGAACTCTATTAATGAATGCTATATTAACAGTAGCCGCATTTCATATAACTAAACTTCCCATACGGCAGTTAGCACTAGTATGAATAGGGAGGGCCTAGTTACAGACCTACCAAAAACATCAACACTACGCGCCCACCCGATCGATTGAAACCACAATAAAATAGCCAAATTGCAGTTCTTTCAATTCCCCTCAATTGGGACATTACGATCCTTAAGTTACAGCCGCGCGCAGCCGATTGCGCGCGTGCAGTCGGGGGTCAAAGATGCCTTCAACTGGGAGGAAGAGGGCCGCCAGAAACGCAACCCCGCGCGTGCCGACCCCACCCAACGAGACCCACCCGATCCTACCCAATAAGACCTATCCGACCCCGCCCGACGGGACCTGCCCAATTGCACCCAACGAGACCCACCCAACCTACCCAACCCACCCGACTATAGGCCCGGCTACAGGCCCGGTCCTAGCCCAGCCTACCCTATACCAGAAAAATCAGGAAAAAAATCAGGAAAATCAGGCTCAGCCTACCCTATATAGGGAAATTCAGGAAAACACTAAAAATACCAATATAACTGTAGAAAACGAAGAAAATACAACAAACGAAGACGAAATCGAACTTATATCCCTAGGTCAACCTACAGATACCGATATGGAATGTAAGGCTAGGCGCACGGGTAAAGCCCGGGTAGACAGGGGCGCACGGGTAAAGCCCGGGTAGACAGGGGCGCACGGGTAAAGCCCGGGTAGACAGGAAGGTGGGGCAGCCTAGGGCACGCCCCGGCCACAAAAGGAACGTGAGCCCGAAAACTCGAGAAGGGCCAAGCTTTAGTCTTGAATACTACTCGATTTCTGAAAGAAGGCTCACTTACTTACCTGACTGTCGTCCACAGATCCACGCGTTACATGGAAGACCTAGAGGATACGGAAGCCCCTATCCAACCAGAAACCCCCGAAATCCCCCTTATACTACAATAACGAAAACGAACCCACGCAGACCTAGAGTCTCCTGAAAGGCTACCTAAATTAGCCAAAAAGGGGATATCTAGGTCTATAAATACCAACCAAAACGAGGGCCAAGACCTAGCCCTACAGATCCAACAGGCTACTATACTTATACAAAGTGCAGTATCGAAGATGCCATATAGCCTCTTCGAACCCCTTATAAATGCACTACAAAATGCGTTTGCAAGAGGCCCGAAGAGCTATAGCGAGGCAGCCCAAACACCTATACCTACAGGTCTCCAGGACAGCGCCTGGGCGGTTGTCCCACCAAGGGGCCGAGGACCCAAAGGCCCTAACGGGCCTAGCGGGCCTAGCGGGCCTAACGGGCCTAGCGGGCCTGGGCCTAACGGGCCTAACGGGCCTAGAGGGCCCAACGGGCCTAGTGGGCCTAACAGGCCTAGCAGAACCAACGGGCCCAAACGCCCTACAAAGGAAGGCTTACAAGTTATCCTAAAACTCCGGAAGGAGCCTAAGGGACCTACGGAAAATAGACCCCAAGTACCCGCACTAACGCTACGGAATGCACTAAATAAGACCTTAGGGGCTATAGCCGTAGCTAGTATCGAGCTATCGGCTAGGGGCAACCTAGTTATTACAACAAAAGAGCCCTATACAGCAGCCCAACTGCTAGAAAAACAACAGGCCTGGATAGGGCTATTTAATACTTATCCGGTTAAGGCAATAGAGACCCCTATTAGCTGGATAAAGCTAGTAGTATACGGGGTACCTATTCTTACGGAGACCGATATCCTTGAAATTACTAAGTCGGAAATCGAGACCTTTAACCCAGTTACGGTTAGGGGCCAGCCCCGCTGGCTTAAAAAGCCTAGCCTAGGTAAGGCCGCTGGGTCTATTGTTTTTGCTGTCCCTACAGAACAAGAGACTAGCTATAGCCTTAAAAATGGGCTATTTATAGCTGGAATTCGGGCCAAGGTTGTAGCCTATAAGGCCTATACGCTAAAGACCTAATGCTTTAGGTGTTAGGGCTACGGGTACGACCTAAGCCTTTGCAACAAGAAAATCCGCCACGCACTATGCGCCAAAGGGCACTATACAAAGACCCACCGGTGCACTAGCTGCAACGCTACAGAGCCCTGCAACTACCTCGAACTAGTATGTGCTAACTGTAACGGTAAGCATAAGGCTAATAGTACCGAGTGCGAAATCTATTAGGCTATTAGACTATAAGTCGAAATAGCCCAGAAAAGTACTATCTTAGGCTTATCTAGCATAACGCACGGAGGCATAATTTAGCACACTAGTCGGTACTCCAACAGGCCTACGAGCAATATACCGATATTATCCTTCTACAAGAGCCCTACTGCCCTAAAATTCAAGGAGCATTTATAGGGCTCCAACACCCGTCTTACTATATTATTACACTACAACAGTCAACTAGCCCTTTGAGTATTACAGTTAGACCTAGGGTCTTAACGTATATTAGCAAAGTTATCGTTTAAATCACACATCGAAAACCGGATAGCCCTAGCTAGGGCCGCCTTCCTAGGACTATCTAGGCTAGCAAGTACCCAAAAGGGCCTACCCTATAGGGCACTACGGCAACTATATATTGCGTGTATTACTACTATAGCGGACTTCGGGGTCCCTGTTTGGTACAAAGGCCAGGGCAAAGGCCTAATACAGTTCTATCAACGCCTACAAAACGAGGCCCTACCGAAGGTCCTAGGGGCTTTTAGGGGGTCCCCTACAAAAGCCCTAGAAATTGAGGCCGCAATCCCCCCGCCGGAGATACGGTTCCAGAAGGCCTGCCTAGGCTACGCCCTAAGGACCCTAATGTTTCAGTACAACCACCCGATCCGTAGGGCCTATAACATAGCCATACGGGACGAACTAGCCGAATCGGGGTCTGATTTAGGTACTTTTGCCTATATTAGGCCTATAACACAGCTATTCAGGCTACTATCGAAAATCAAGGAAATAATAGGCCCTAACTGGGGCCTAGAGAGACAAAGAGCGGCCTGGCAAGCCCCCTGGGCCCTAGGGCCTAGGGCCTCTATAAGTATTTCGCAAAGCCCTAAGGAGACCGCTAAATTAGAACACGAAACCCTTCTAAGGGACCTAGAATTTAATAACTGTATTATTTATTATACAGACGGGTCACAAGGGACTATTAGGGGTCAAACAACGAACTCGTGCGCCTATTACGAAACGGACCCTACAGGCCGGGCCCTAGGGGCAAAGGCCTATAACCTAGGCCCTAGGATCGAAGTAGTTGATGCCGAGCTAATTGGTATAACGAGGGCCCTAAAGGCCTTATCCCAACGAAACCCCCTACCGCAAGAAGCCTATCTTTTTATAGATAGCCAAGCAGCTATTCAGAAGGTAACCGTAGGCTATAGCGACCTAGCCTATAAGGCAAGGCAGCTATTAAATAGCCTAGCGGACCGGAAAGTAGCTATAACCCTAACGTGGTGCCCTAGCCACGTTGGAATTATAGGGAATGAAATTGCAGACCAGGTAGCAAAAGGAGGCCTAACTAGGCCTAGTATAGGTACCCCCTATACCTCCCTAAGCTATCTACGGAGGAGGGTAAAGGAAGTAGCCCTAGGGGGGTGGAAGGAGCTATGGGCTAGGGAGGAGGCCCGAGGCCCTAAGGCTAGGGGCCTAGGGGCCCACTATCGAAGGACTGGGAAACCTAGGTTTGCGTATAAGCCTAGCCTACCCGATTTGCCTAGGCCTATCCAATCGGCCTATATACAACTAAAAACAGGGATCGGATACCTTAAGCCCTACCAAAAAAAGATTGGAAAGATCGACTCGGACGCCTGTAAGTGCGGGCAAAAACAGACTGTAACCCACCTATTACTACAATGCGTACGTTATAGGAAGGAACGGAAAGACCTAAAGGAAGCCCTACAGGGTAAGCCGCTTACCCTACCGATTTTATTTAGTACTAGGCAAGGAAGGGAGGCTCTATTTGAGTTCCTAACTACTACTAATATCGGTACGGCAAAGTGGTACCTAGAGGAATAGTACTACGCCTAGGCCTAGGGACTAAGATTCGTGAAATGCGAGGGAAAGCTCTACTGATTTAATATAAATAGCCAGTCGTTACTGCTAGTTTAGTTAGCTAGTTAGCTCCTGCGGGCCGTTAGGACCCAAAGGGTCTAGTAGGCCTATTAGGTCTGCTAGGCCCTACGGGACCTACAGGCCGCCGCGCCATAGCCCCTAGGGCTGCATGCGCGTAATGAATGAAAAAAAAAAAAGCTAGTAGGCTAGCTTATAATCCCCGATACGACATATTTTCCGATCCGGATATCCAAGCCATAGAGATATTAGGTACAGAACCATTTATCCTAATTAACCTCTACAACGAAAAGGAACAGGCCTACGAGGGCCCTAGCGGACCTAGTAGGCCTAGCGGGCCTAACGGGCCTAGCGGGCCTAGCGGGCCTAACGGGCCTAGGCCTAGCGCTAGGCCTAGCGGGCAACCAAGCCAGAACCCCTATACAGTCGAGAGGCTCCTCCTACCCCATAGATGCAATAAGCCTACACTTATTATAGGGGATTTCAACTTACACCACCCATTATGGAATCCAACGGTAGACCCTATTAGGGCTACTAAGGCACAAAGGCTAGTAAACTAGCTAACAAGCCAGAAGGCTAGCCTAATCCAGGACCCAGAAGAGGTTAAAGGGGGCACCTATTTTAGGCCCGGCTTAAAGTCTAGGTCTATTATTGACCTAGCCTTTAGTACCCCTTTTAACATACTAAACTGGTCTAACTGGAGGTACTTAGAGGCATCCGGGTCCGATCATCAGGTAATTGCCTTCGAAGCTAGGGCGCCTATCCTACCTACAGCAAGCCTACTATTCCAGTCTAGGCCCCCCTTATTTAAATACAAGAAGGCCAACTGGAATAAGTATAACTGTTTATTACAGGAAAAGCAGGCATCCCTAAATCAGCAACTAGATACCCTAATTTCAGTAAGGGATCTAGATGGAATAGCTATACTAATTACAGAGGCTATACAGGCAGTAGCTATAGAGGCAATCCCTAGGCTACGGCCTAGTAAACGGTCTAAGCCTTGGTGGACCCCCGAGCTACTAGACTTACGGAAGACCCTTAGCCGTATACAAAGACTATTTCGGAAAAACCGGAAATGCAAAGAAGACTGGAAAACGGCTTGTAATGCCAATTTTTATGCTATTCGGAAGGCCAAAGTAGGCTACTGGGAGACCTTTCTGGCTAATGCAGTTGACAGGGAGGTTTTCCAAGCCTATAACTATACAAAAGCTAGCCAGAATACTAACCTTCCGGGTATATTGTATACTAAGGAAGGAAGAGATATAATAGCAAATACCTTCCAGGAAAAATGCAATGCCTTTATTACAACCCTATTTCCGACAGGGCCTACAGAACTAACAGAGCCAACAGAACCTATAGGGCCTAGTAGGCTGCCTAGCGGGCCTAGCGGGCCTGGCGGGCCTAGCGGGCCTGGTGGACCTAACGGACCTAATGGGCCTAGTGGGCCTAGCGGACCTAGCGGGCCTAGCGGACCTAACGGGCCTAACGGGCCTACCGGGCCTAGCGGGCCTAGCGGGCCTTGTAGGAGGCCTACTATAAAACAGGTTAGTAGAGAAAGGTGGGAGTGGCCTAGCCTAGCTTGGAAAGAGGTTAAAGAGGCTATTAATTCGTCTTCGAATAAAAAAGCCCCAGGGCCCAATACTATCGGTTTCCTCCTTATCCAACAGACTTATAAGGTTATTCCTAAATTCCTCTTTAAGGCCTATAACGCTTTATTTACAGAAGGCTACCACCCTAAGCTATGGCGACAAAGTATAGGCATTATTCTTCCTAAGCAAGGCAACCGAGACTATACGAAGCCTAAGTCTTACAGGGTAATAGCCTTACTAAATTGCCTAGGTAAAGTCCTAGAAAAACTATTCGCTAGACGATTAAGCTACCTAGCCAATACTACAGACCTATTAGGCCCTACACAACTAGGCGGGCGGAAACAAAGGTCTGCAATAGATACAGCCCTGCTACTAACCCACTATATTGAATTACAGCGCCTATCGAGGAAAAAAGCTAGTAGTACTATTACTACTACATTATTCCTTGACATTAAAGGCGCCTTCGATCACGTATTAAAGGTTAAGCTTATAGGGGTTTTACAGAGGCTAGACCTCCTAAAGGCCCTAATTAGCTAGGTTACATCGTTCCTATCAGGCCGATCAATCCAACTAGCCTTCAACGGCCAAATCCACCAACTAGTCGAAATAGCTATAGGAATACCGCAAGGATCGCCTATAAGCGCTATCTTATTCCTAATTTATATTAGGGATATTATAGCGGATAAGGCCTTCCAGTTATCCTATATTGATGACTTTAGCCTAACGGTATCGTCTAGATCTGCCTATAAGAACTGCCGGGCGCTAGAAGGTATTGTAACTAGGCTCACAGCCCAAGCAACGGACCAAGGGGTCCAATTTGACCACGGGAAAACGGAACTAATCCACTTTACTACATAAAGAGCCCTTATAACGGAAGGCGTAACAATAGCTAATATAGCAATTACACCAAAGCCCGTTATTAGGTGGCTAGGTATTTGGTTCGATTCAAAGCTATCGTTTAAATCACATATCGAAAACCAAATAGCCCTAGCTAGGGCCGCCTTCCTAGGCCTATCTAGGCTAGCAAGTACCCAAAAGGGCCTACCCTATAGGGCACTACGGCAACTATATATTGCTTGTATTACTACTATAGCGGACTTCGGGGTCCCTCTTTGGTACAAAGGCCAGGGCCAGGGCCAGGGCCAGGGCCAGGGTGGCCAAAAAGGCCTAATACAGTTCTATCAACGCCTACAAAACGAGGCCCTACCAAAGGTCCTAGGGGCCTTTAGGGGGTCCCCTACAAAAGCCCTAGAAATAGAGGCCGCAATCCCCCCGCCGGAAATACAGTTCCAGAAGGCCTGCCTAGGCTACGCCCTAAGGACCCTAATGTTTCAGTACAACCACCCGATCCGTAGGGCCTACAATATAGCCATACGGGACGAACTAGCCGAATCGGGGTCTGATTTAGGTACTTTTGCCTATATTAGGCCTATAACACAGCTATTCCGGCTACTATCGAAAATCAAGGAAATAATAGGTCCTAACTGGGGCCTAGAGAGACAAAGAGCGGCCTGGCAAGCCCCCTGGGCCCTAGGGCCTAGGGCCTCTATAAGTATTTCGCAAAGCCCTAAGGAGACCGCTAAATTAGAACACGAAACCCTTCTAAGAGACCTAGAATTTAATAACTGTATTATTTATTATACAGACGGGTCACAAGGGACTATTAGGGGTCAAACAACGAACTCGTGCGCCTATTACGAAACGGACCCTACAGGCCGGGCCCTAGGGGCAAAGGCCTATAACATAGGCCCTAGGATCGAAGTAGTTGATGCCGAGCTAATCGGGATAACGAGGGCCCTAAAGGCCTTATCCCAACGAAACCCCCTACCGCAAGAAGCCTATCTTTTTATAGATAGCCAAGCAGCTATTCAGAAGGTAACCGTAGGCTATAGCGACCTAGCCTATAAGGCAAGGCAGCTAGTAAATAGCCTAGCGGACCGGAAAGTAGCTATAACCCTAACGTGGTGCCCTAGCCACGTTGTAATTATAGGGAATGAAATTGCAGACCAGGTAGCAAAAGGAGGCCTAACTAGGCCTAGTATAGGTACCCCCTATACCTCACTAAGCTATCTACGGAGGAGGGTAAAGGAAGTAGCCCTAGGGGGGTGGAAGGAGCTATGGGCTAGGGAGGAGGCCCGAGGCCCTAAGGCTAGGGGCCTAGGGGCCCACTATCGAAGGACTGGGAAACCTAGGTTTGCGTATAAGCCTAGCCTACCCGATTTGCCTAGGCCTATCCAATCGGCCTATATACAACTAAAAACAGGGATCGGATACCTTAAGCCCTACCAAAAAAAGATTGGAAAAATCGACTCGGACGCCTGTAAGTGCGGGCAAAAACAGACTGTAACCCACCTATTACTACAATGCGTACGTTATAGGAAGGAACGGAAAGACCTAAAGGAAGCCCTACAGGGTAAGCCGCTTACCCTACCGATTTTATTTAGTACTAGGCAAGGAAGGGAGGCTCTATTTGAGTTCCTAACTACTACTAATATCGGTACGGCAAAGTAGTACCTAGAGGAATAGTACTAGGCCTAGGCCTAGGGACTAAGATTCGTGAAATGCGAGGGAAAGCTCTACTGATTTAATATAAATAGCCAGTCGTTACTGCTAGTTTAGTTAGCTAGTTAGCTCCTGCGGGCCGTTAGGACCCTAAGGGTCTAGTAGGCCTATTAGGTCTTCTAGGCCTTAAGGGATCTATAGGCCGCCGCGCCATAGCCCCTAGGGCTGCATGCGCGTAATGAATAAAAAAAAAGGCCTTATCCGCTATAATATCCCTAATATAAATTAGGAATAAGATAGGGCTTATAGGCGATCCTTGCGGTATTCCTATAGCTATTTCGACTAGTTGGTGGATTTGGCTGTCGAAGGCTAGTTGGATCGATCGGCCTGATAGGAACGATGTAACCCAGCTAATTAGGGCCTTTGGGAGGTCTAGCCTCCGTAAAACCCCTATAAGCTTAGCCTTTAATACGTAATCGAAGGCGCCTTTAATATCAAGAAATAATGTAGTAGTAATAGTACTACTAGCCTTTTTCCTTGATAGGCGCTGTAATTCGATATAGTGGGTCAGTAACAGGGCTGTATCTATTGCAGACCTTTGTTTCCGCCCGCCTAGTTGTGTAGGGCCTAATAGGTCTGTAGTATTGGCTAGGTAGCTTAGTTGCGTAGCGAATAGTCTTTCTAGGACTTTACCTAGGCAATTTAGTAAGGCTATTACCCTATAAGACTTAGGCTTCCTATAGTCTCGGTTGCCTTACTTAGGAAAGATAATGCCTATACTTTGTCGCCAAAGCTTAGGGTAGTAGCCTTCCGTAAATAACGCGTTATAGGCCTTAAAGAGGAATTTAGGAATAACCTTATAAGTCTGTTGGATAAGGAGGAAACCGATAGTATGAGGCCCTGGGGCTTTTTTATTTGAAGACGAATTAATAGCCTCTTTAACCTCTTTCCAAGCTAGGCTAAGCCACTCCCACCTTTCTCTACTAACCTGTTTTATAGTAGGCCTCCTACAAGGCCCGCTAGGCCCGTTCGGCCCGGTAGGCCCGTTAGGCCCGTTGGGCCCGCTAGGCCCGTTGGGCCCGCTAGGCCCGCTAGGCCCGTTAGGTCCGCTAGGCCCGTTAGGCCCGTTGGCCCCGCTAGGCCCGCTAGGCCCGTTAGGTCCGCTAGGCCCGTTAGGTCCGCTAGGCCCGCTAGGCCCGTTAGGTCCGCTAGGCCCGTTAGGCCCATTGGGCCCGCTAGGCCCGCTAGGCCCGTTAGGTCCGCTAGGCCCACCAGGCCCGCTAGGCCCACCAGGCCCATTAGGTCCGTTAGGTCCACCAGGCCCGCTAGGCCCGCTAGGCCCGCTAGGCCTGCTAGGCAGCCTACTAGGCCCTATAGGTTCTGTTGGCTCCGTTAGTTCTGTAGGCCCCGTCGGAAATAAAGTTGTAATAAAGGCATTGCATTTTTCCTAGAAGGTATTTGCTATTATATCTCTTCCTTCCTTAGTATACAATATACCCGGAAGGTTAGTATTCTGGCTAGCTTTTGTATAGTTATTGGCTTGGAAAACCTCCTTATTAACTGCATTAGTTAGAAAGGTCTCCCAGTAGCCTACTTTAGCCTTCCGAATAGTATAAAAATAGGCATTACGGGCCGTTTTCCAGTCTTTGCATTTCCGGTTTTTCCGAAATAGTCTTTGTGTACGGCTAAGGGTCTTCCGTAAGTCTAGTAGCTCGGGGGTCCACCAAGGCTTAGACCGTTCACTAGGCCGTAGCCTAGGGATTGCCTCTATAGCTACTGCCTGTATAGCCTCTGTAATTAGTATAGCTATTCCATCTAGATCCCTTACTGAAATTAGGGTATCTAGTTGCTGATTTAGGGATGCCTGCTTTTCCTGTAATAAACAGTTATACTTATTCCAGTTGGCCTTCTTGTAATTCAATAAGGGGGGCCTAGACTGGAATAGTAGGCTTGCTGTAGGTAGGACAGGCGCCCTAGCTTCAAAGGCGATTACCTAGTAATTGGACCCGGATGCCTCTAAGTACCTCTAGTTAGACCAGTTTAGTAGGTTAAAAGGGGTACTAAAGGCTAGGTCAATAATAGACCTAGACTTTAAGCCGGGCCTAAAATAGGTACCCCCTTTAACCTCTTCTGGGTCCTGGATTAGGCTAGCCTTCTGGCTTGTTAGCCAGTTTACTAGCCTTTGTGCCTTAGTAGCCCTAATAGGGTCTACCGCTGAATTCCATAATGGGTAATGTAAGTTGAAATCCCCTATAATAAGTGTAGGCTTATTGCATCTATAGGGTAGAAGGAGCCTCTTGACTGTATAGGGGTTCTGGCTTGGTTGCCCGCTAGGCCTAGCGCTAGGCCTAGGCCCGCTAGGCCCGTTAGGCCCGTTAGGCCCGCTAGGCCCGCTAGGCCCGCTAGGCCCGTTAGGCCCGCTAGGCCCGTTAGGCCCGTTAGGCCCGCTAGGCCCGCTAGGCCCGCTAGGCCCGCTAGGCCCGTTAGGCCCGCTAGGCCCGATAGGCCCGTTAGGCCCGCTAGGCCCGATAGGCCCGTTAGGCCCGCTAGGCCCGTTAGGCCCGCTAGGCCCGTTAGGCCCGCTAGGGTCCTCGTAGGCCTGTTCCTTTTCGTTGTAAAGGTTAATTAGGATAAATGGTTCAGTACCTAATATCTCTATAGCTTGGATATCCGGATCGGAAAATAGGTCGTATCGGGGATTATAAGCTAGCCTACTAGCCTTCCTAATATACGTTAAGACCCTAGGTCTAACTGTAATACTTAAAGGGCTAGTTGACTGTTGTGGTGTAATAATATAGTAAGAGGGGTGTTGGAGCCCTATAAATGCTCCTTGAATTTTAGGGCAGTAGGGCTCTTGTAGAAGGATAATATCGGTACGTTGCTTGTAGGCCTGTTGGAGTACCGATTGGTGTGCTAAATTATGCCTCCGTGCGTTATGCTGGATAAGCCTAAGATAGCACTTTTCTGGGCTATTTCGACTTATAGTCTAATAGCCTGATAGATTTCGCACTTGGTACTATTAGCCTTATGCTTACCGTTACAGTTAGTACATACTAGTTCGAGGTGGTTGCAGGGCTCTGTAGCGTTGCAGCTAGTATACCGGTGGGTCTTTGTATAGTGCCCTTTAGCGCATAGTGCGCAGCGGATTTTCTTATTGCAAAGGCTTGGGTCGTGCCCGTAGCCCTAATACCTAAAGCATTGGGTCTTAGGCGTATTGGCCTTATAGGCTACAACCTTGGCCCGAATTCCAGCTATAAATAGCCTATTTTTAAGGCTATAGCTAGCCTCTTGTTCTGTAGGGACGGCAAAAACAATAGACCTAGCGGCCTTACCTAGGCTAGGCTTTTTAAGCTAGCGGGGCTGGCCCCTAACCGTAATTGGGTTAAAGGTCTCGATTTCCGACTTAGTAATTTTAAGGATATCGGTCTCCGTAAGAATAGGTACCCTGTGTGCTACTAGCTTTATCCAGCTAATAGGGGTCTCTATTGCCTTAACCGGATAAGTATTAAATAGCCCTATCCAGGCCTGTTTTTTTTCTAGCAGTTGGGCTGCTGTATAGGGCTCTATTGTTGTAATAACTAGGTTGCCCCTAGCCGATAGCTCGATGCTAGCTATAGCTATAGCTCCCAAGGTCTTATTTAGTGCATTCCGTAGCGTTAGTGCAGGTACTTAGGGTCTGTTTTCTGTAGGTCCCTTAGGCTCCTTTCGGAGTTTTAGGATAACTTGTAAGCCTTCCTTTGCAGGGCGTTTGGGCCCGTTGGTTCTGCTAGGCCTGTTAGGCCCGTTAGGCCCGCTAGGCCCGTTAGGCCCACTAGGCCTAGTAGGCCCGTTAGGCCCGCTAGGCCCGTTAGGCCCGCTAGGCCCGTTAGGCCCGCTAGGCCCGTTAGGCCCGCTAGGCCCGCTAGGCCCGTTAGGCCCGCTAGGCCTGCTAGGCCCGTTAGAGCCTTTGGGTCCTCGGCCCCTTGGTAGGACAACCGCCTAGGCGCTGTCCTGGAGACCTGTAGGTATATGTGTTTGGGCTGCCTTGCTATAGCTCTTCGGGCCCCTTGGAAACGCATTTTGTAGTGCATTTATAAGGGGTTCGAAGAGGCTATATAGTATCTTCGATACTGCACTTTGTATAAGTATAGTAGCCTGTTGGATTTGTAGGGCTAGGTCTTGGCCCTCGTTTTGGTCGGTTATTATAGGCCTAGATATCCCCTTTTTAGCTAATTTAGGTAGCCTTTTAGGAGACTCTAGGTCTGTATGGGTTTGTTTTCGTTATTGTAGTATAAGGGGGGTTTTAGGGGTTTCTGGTTGGATAGGGGCTTCCGTATCCTTTAGGTCCTCTATATCGGTATTTATAGGTTGACCTAGGGATATAAGTTTAATTTCGTCTTTGTTTGTTATATTTTCTTCGTTTTCTGGAGTTATATTAATATTTATAGTATTTTCCTAACTTTCCTAATTTTCCTGATTTGTTTCCTGAATTTCCCTGTATAGGGTAGGCTGAGCTTGATTTTCTTGACTTTTTTCCTGATTTTTCTAGTATAGGGTAGGCTAGGCTAGAACCGGGCCTATAGCCGGGCCTATAGTCGGGTGGGTTGGGTAGGTTGGGTAGGTCTCGATAGGTGCAATTGGGTAGGTCTTACTAGGTGCAATTGGGTGGGTCTCGTTAGGTGTAATTGGGTGGGTCTTATTGGGTGCAATTGGGTAGGTCCTATTGGGTGTAGTCGGATGGGTCTTATTGGGTAGGATCGGGTGGGTCTCGTTAGGTAGGGTTAGTACGCGTAGGGTTTTTTTTTTTCATTCATTACGCGCATGCAGCCCTAGGGGCTATGGCGCGGCACGCGTAGGGTTGCGTTTCTGGCGGCCCTCTTCCTCCTAGTTAAAGGCATCTTTAACGCCCGACTGTACGCGCGCAATTAGCTGTACGCGGCTGTAACTCGAGGATTGTAATATCCTAATTAAGGGGAATTAAAAGAACTATAATTTGGCTATTTTATTGTAGTTTTAATTAATCGGGTAGGCGTATAGTGTTTTATACCTTTTTTGCAGTATTAATAAATACCTATTTTACTATAGTATAGACCTTTTTTTTTTCATTCATTACGCGCATGTAGCCCTAGGGGCTATGGCGCGGCGGCCTATAGGTCCTATAGGGCCTAGAAGACCTAATAGGCCTACTAGACCCTTAGGGTCCTAAGGGCACGCAGGAGCTAACTAGCTAACTAAACTAGCAGTAACGACTGGCTATTTATATTAAATCAGTAGAGCTTTCCCTCGCATTTCACGAATCTTAGTCCCTAGGCCTAGGCCTAGTACTATTCCTCTAGGTACCACTTTGCCGTACCGATATTAGTAGTAGTTAGGAACTCAAATAGAGCCTCCCTTCCTTGCCTAGTACTAAATAAAATCGGTAGGGTAAGCGGCTTACCCTGTAGGGCTTCCTTTAGGTCTTTCCGTTCCATCCTATAACGTACGCAATATAGTAATAGGTGGGTTACAGTCTGTTTTTGCCCGCACTTACAGGCGTCCGAGTCGATTTTTCCAATCTTTTTTTGGTAGGGCTTAAGGTATCCGATCCCTGTTTTTTAGTTGTATATAGGCCGATTGGATAGGCCTAGGCAAATCGGGTAGGCTAGGCTTATACGCAAACCTAGGTTTCCCAGTCCTTCGATAGTGGGCCCCTAGGCCCCTAGCCTTAGGGCCTCGGGCCTCCTCCCTAGCCCATAGCTCCTTCCACCCCCTAGGGCTGCCTCTTTAACTCTCCTCCGTAGATAACTTAGGGAGGTATAGGGGGCACCTATAGGCCTAGTTAGGCCACCCTTTGCAAGCTGGTCTGCAATTTCGTTCCCTATAATTCCAACGTGGCTAGGGCACCACGTTAGGGTTATAGCTACCTTCCGGTCCGCTAGGCTATTTACTAGCTGCCTTGCCTTATAGGCTAGGTCGCTATAGCCTACGGTTACCTTCTGAATAGCTGCTTGGCTGTCTATAAAAAGATAGGCTTCTTGCGGTAGGGGGTTTCGTTGGGATAAGGATAAGGCCTTTAGGGCCCTCGTTATACCAATTAGCTCGGCATTAACTACTTCGATCCTAGGGCCTATGTTATAGGCCTTTGCCCCTAGGGCCCGGCCTGTAGGGTCCGTTTCGTAGTAGGCGCACGAGTTCGTTGTTTGACCCCTAATAGTCCCTTGTGACCCGTCTGTATAATAAATAATACAGTTATTAAATTCTAGGTCCCTTAGAAGGGTTTCGTGTTCTAGTTTAGCTGTCTCCTTAGGGCTTTGCGAAATACTTATAGAGGCCTAGGCCCTAGGGCCCAGGGGGCTTGCCAGGCCGCTCTTTGTCTCTCTAGGCCCCAGTTAGGGCCTATTATTTCCTTGATTTTCGATAGTAGCCGGAAAGCTGTGTTATAGGCCTAATATAGGTAAAAGTACCTAAATCAGACCCTGATTCGGCTAGTTCGTCCCGTATGGCTATGTTGTAGGCCTTACGGATCGGGTGGTTGTACTGAAACATTAGGGTCCTTAGGGCGTAGCCTAGGCAGGCCTTCTGGAACCGTATCTCCGGCGGGGGATCGCGGCCTCGATTTCTAGGGCTTTTGTAGGGACCCCCTAAAAGCCCCTAGGACCTTCGGTAGGGCCTCGTTTTGTAGGCGTTGATAGTACTGTATTAGGCCTTTGCCCTGGCCTTTGTACCAAACAGGGACCCCGAAGTCCGCTATAGTAGTAATATACGCAATATATAGTTGCCGTAGTGCCCTATAGGGTAGGCCCTTTTGGGTACTTGCTAGCCTAGATAGGCCTAGGAAGGCGGCCCTAGCTAGGGCTATCCGGTTTTCGATGTGTGATTTAAACGATAGCTTTGAGTCGAACCAAATACCTAGCCACCTAATAACGGGCTTTGGTGAAATTGCTATATTAGCTATTGTTACGCCTTCCGTTAT